>NW_017728886.1:29877185-29892910 GCF_001723895.1 Crocodylus porosus
TTGGATGCTTATCTTGCTGGGATCCTATGACCCCAGCTGACTTCCTGCCCTTTGGGCAGGGGGCTGGACTCCATGATCTCCCGAGGTCCCTTCCAGCCCTAATGTCTACAAAATCTATGAAATCTATGATCATATAACAGCAATTATATGCTGATTGACTATCTTTAGCACCAGGAAAGAGGAATATTTAAGTATCTGCCCTGTTTAGCATTTATGTAACAGTGCTGTCTACAAAGGACTAACTCACAGGACCATAATACATTTTAAGTTATTGTTTAGTTACCAATAAAATCTTAAATGCAAAGTTTGAGTTATGAGGGGTACAGGTCACCTTAGCACACACACACATACACACGCACTCATTCAAACCCATATCATCTAAACCCATGTAGTATGGTGTATAGTAGGTGCTGTAGTGATTGTGAGAGCACTGGTGTCAGTGTATCTACCTATCTGAGGTCCTGGAATCTGCTGTTGATGGTCAGCTTCCTTCAAAGCAATGTTTTCTCCAGTAGGGGGTCGCTTGCTTGTCCTTCTGTCTTGGTAGGTCAGCTGCTGGATGAGACATGCTTCACCGCCTTTTATCCCTTTCTAGCAGACTTGTATAATCCCCCAGCATCATTCTGGCGGCCTAATCTGGAGGTTGCTGTCCAACATGGGTCTTGAGTAGTGCCTGACAGCTGTTAGTCACAGGGGTCCTGCCTGCCAGTAGTGCAGTTTTGAGTGTCAGTTTGTGATTTAGATTAATTAACAATGGTATTGTTAAGGGTTGCAGGAATAGTCAGCTGGGTGGGTGCTTAGTCCCAGGGATCAGTTTCTTGGCTTGATTAGCCTAAAATGACTTGTAGAATAGAGTTTTGTAATGGTAAGTTCCTCTGGCTAGGCTACTGTCATTTAATTACCTGCTGATCATCATACATACTCGCATTCATTCAAGGGGGATCAGCCCAATATAGCAGATTTTATTACATTACTATTACAATTTCAGTACAGTTTTTAACAATGGTCCAGGACGTAACTTCATTCTACAAGGAGTACATTCCTTAAGGGTTTTGTATATAAAATACAAAATGCCATGTTAAAGATGAGACAGATGAATTATAAAAATGCACTGTGAGAAATATACAAAAATGAAGTGTGAGGTAGTGAGGATCAAACACTGGGGACAGTAAGTGAATTAGGTTAGATGCAGTAGACTGATTTAGCATAAACATTAGACAGGTATGGGAAGTTTGCTTTGGGAAATAGGTTTTAATCAAAGGGTGAATGTGTTCACCAGGATATATTTACAGCCATGTTTTCAATGTACCTTGTCTTGGCTATTACAGGCTTTGCTTTAAAATGGATATTTCAGTTCTTTTGTTTTCTTTAGTGACACTGAGTTTAATTGATATGTAGATGCAGTTTGTAGCTTTCTCCTACAGAAAGCCACTTTAGCTTTCTGGCTTGCTCTGAGCCTTACCACACCCATGAAATAAGTGTGCTAGGTCTCTGCCAATACTTCGAAGGAAAAAGAAATGCACAAAATGGGGGGGGAGGTGCGGGGGGAGAGGGGAGGGTTTGCAGGCAAGAAGGAGCTTCTGTTATATCAATGTTCAGAAGGAAAATATACGAAGCAGGCTTTCTGCTACAACAGGTGAGCGGTCTACCTGACAGCCCGAACTGTATTTTTGGAATAAACTCTAATATCCACTGCACCTATATGAAGCCAAAGTGACATCTGTGACTGTCTTAACCAATTTACAAAATCTTTAATATTCACGGATGCACTGGCAATGATGCAAAGCTTAGACCTTAAAGTTAATTACATTCAAACTAAAGTAAATTTAGGAAATGTCTTTGGACACACTCAGCATTTGGCTATCTTTCAGGTATTTAGAATCTACTGTAAATGCACAACTTCATTTCTCCAAAGAACTTTTACATTCAGATATGGCAGAGGTATGGCATACATTTTGGGCTATCTACTGAAAACTTGTTATCCCTCTAGCTTTCATTTTTATGACACATCTGACAAACACTTGCATGATCCTATCTTTAGCATTTTCTTCTTACAACACTTACCCTAAATTAAAAAAGGATTGAGCTTTCTTGAAACTCTGTATTAAATGGAAAAGGCCTTAGGGAGGAGATGTATTCAACATAACAACTAACCCTCAAAGTAGTGCTACAGACATGTGGCCTAAACAAGGGGTGTCAAAGATATGGTCTGCACCTGCATCTGGCCCATGGAGTTACATCATCCAGCTTGCCCTGTGTCTCAAGTTGACCTATACTACATGCAGCAGATGCTAGACCAGCCCTATGTGCAAGGCCCCGGATTTATGCTGCACACAGCACCCTTCCTGGACCAGCTGGAGCACGCACCATGTATGGTTCACATCCCAGACCAGCCAAACCAGGGACTAGATCCAGCATAAATCTGGCTCACAGGGCTGGCACCACACTACTCATCTCGGGCCAGATGAATTTGACATCCCTAGCCTAAACACCTCAAATTAAGAGTTGGTACCCATTATGCAGGATGAAGGAAAGACATAACTTGTGTAGATCCTTTTGAAATATTAATAACACAACACATCCTTGATTAATTTATGTACGTAACTAGGTGTCTCATGTTAAATGCAAAAATCAGAGAGACTTTTTCATATGCTTCAAGTCAGACACCTGCCTAGGTTTATTCAGGCCAAAGCACATGACATACCAGTTCACATGTGCTAGGATGACAGACAAAATATATACACACTATATATATTTCCAGCATCAAGGTACCATGCATACTTCTGATTTAGAAATACTTAAGTTAAAGATAAATAGCAGATGCTTGTTTATTTTACCATGAGCAAGCAATAAATCAATTCAATAAATGAACACAGCCAAATATAAGAACCTGCAAGAAAAGTTAAAGAGGAGTTTGTATGAATAGTATCCAAAATATTTTACAAAATTATGATTCAAGCACATACTGTGACCCTTTTAAAAAACTGGACATTGTATAAGAAATAGAATTGGTCTCAAACCAGAATTCCCATTCACAGATACATTTCAACCTAATTATTTTTTAAGAAATAATTGAAATAAAGATTAGAAATGTTTGAATTTCCACTGGAACACAATTCTGAAATTTGATTTTTACTTTATTGACTCAAGGGTTACATTACATTAGTTGCTACACTTTGACTATTAAAATAATATAGTCAAGATAATAACTGCTTGTCATAATGAAGGTATCATCTATACTAATAATTATTTATATAAATCATATTATTAAATTATATAATTGATATTATTTTTATTTTATTAATTGGTCATTTTTAGACTGTTATTTTAATTGGTAATTTTTGGCTTACCCTAACTGGTCATTTGTGATTATTATTCTAACTGATAGTGCTATTTGGATTCACTAATCTCCATATGAAATGTTTACTTCATAGCGCAGTTGGTATAATAAAATAAAATACCAAATAAAATGCAAAAATAACATAGATAAGAATTATAGATATGAAATAACATAAAATAAAATTGGAGGGGGAAAAAGCAGCTGGTGAGGAAGTTTGGCAGTCCCAAAGATTCAACAGCTCATTAGCCAAAGGGCATGGCGACCTGCCCACCAGTCAGGAACTGTGGCTGGCTGGCCAATCAGCCTGTTACACAGAATTGACATGTTGCCTACAAAATTTTTCATTTAATCAAATGAGCACTTGCTAACAGAAAACCGGTCAAAATCATTCTGTTGGAACAACTCTTGTTTTAGGCTTTGTAATATCCAATTAACAATAGAGGTTTTAAAAAAAAGTTCTCATTGAATCTCCCTGCCTCAATGGTGATGCTTGATATTTTTTCATTACAATCATGAGTAGGGCAAGTCTTGAGTTTCTCCTGTAGTAAATGACTATGCTGAACCTCATAATACAGGGAAGGGAAAGCATTTTTAGGGCATGCCAGCTCTCATTGGACACTGAGTAAACCAGCCAGAAATGCAGTGTGCATCGTGCATCAATAAGGAAACTGCTTCAGGAAATAGCTATTTTCAGAACAACAGTATACTATATACTATACAGAGAAAACAACAAGTGTAGTCCTCACTTCATGAAATTTTACTGTAAGGACATACGTTAATTATACAAAACCAGAGGAGCACAATTCTAACCTTGTTTGCACTATTTTTAAACAAATCCAATCCCAATGATTCCAGCCCTCTTGCTTTATACCAGCATAAATACCAGAATCACGCCTACTTTATTTTAGTTATTTTTAATCCTTTGTAGGTACCTGATCTAATGTAAGCTCCCCCTTGAACTAGATTCTTCAGTGGAACATGACAAGACTACCTTAGAGAACAGTGGAGAAATAAGTCTCTCTTACATTAGACAAAATGTTTATAAAATATTCACTAAGGCAACCTTTACATGCAAATTAAACTTGGACTCAATCCAGCAAGACCTCTGTGCACAAATCCCCATTGCTTTCGGGAATTTGCATTTAGATAAATATCTAATCCAGCCTCAGAGAAATTATGGGATATGAAGTAGTTCAGCAACCTTTCTGATAGGCCTGTGCAAATAGGGAAATATTCCCTTTGGATTCAGATTTGTCCGATTCGAAGGACGGCGATATGATTCAGAGATTCGGATCACTGTCCTGAATTGATTCAGCTGAATCTGCTTCGAAAGATTAGGTGCTGATTTAGAGAGATTCAGCGATTCAAATCCTCTGGGGAGAGCCATGGAAGAAGCCCACCTGGCTGCCCTACCTGGCCCCATCCCCTGCCCAGCCCCAGCCTCCTGGCACTTAAAAAAAAAAAAAAAGTCACAACCCTCCTCCCCGCAGTCACCAACTGCAGGAGCAGCAATCAGGGCCTCTGGGTGCTAGTGGCAGAGCCCCACCCCCATGCAGCACAGGGCAGTGGGTGGTAGCGGGGATTGCTCCCCCCTACCTGGCATCCACATGGTAGTAGCTGCCCCATAGCGCAGGTGCAGCACAGCTCAGCAGGGTGCTGTGCACTGCCTGGGAGCTGGGTTCACTGGTGGTGAGCACTGCTGTGCTCTGGCTGACACATGGAGCTGCCCCAGCTCCCAGGTAAATCAAATTGGGAGCTGGGGAATTGAACCAGGGGCTAGGGAAAAAACCAGGAGTTGGGGAAATTGAACTAGGGAATTGATCCAGTTCAATTCCCCAGCGACCAATTTGATTCCCCAGTTCCCTGTTCAATTTGTCTGGCAAGTGGGGGAGCTCCGCATGTTAGCCAGAGCCAAGCAGCACTCAGCCCCAGTGGCCCCAGCTCCAAGGCAGCGTGCAATCTCCGCTGCCCCCCACTGCTCCATGCTGCACAGGGGTCTCTGCCACAAGCCCTCAAAGGCCTTGATCCCCACTGCCACAACCAGTGAGTGCGGGGGGGGGTTGCTTTTCTTTTAAAGTGCTGGGAGCCTGGGGCTGGGTGGAGGAGGGGCCAGGCAGGGAAGCTATGGGGGCTTCTCCTGTGGCTCCTTTGGCTGTACCTGCCTCTGCCCCGGGAGGGGGAGCTATGCACTGCTGCCACTTTCCAGCTGGCAGGAGAGATGCGGGATGAGGGCACAGCAGCAGTGGAAGTGGGGGCTATGCCCTGCTGCCACTTGCCCCCTTCTTCCCAGAGTGAGCCACACCCGCATCCCAGCCCCCCCCAGCCCCAGCCCCAGGTCAGCAAGCAGCAGCTGAGCAGAGCCCCCACAATCAGCACTGCCGCACCCTCATCCCACGCCCCACTGACCCCCTCCCCGAGTAATGTGCCCCCCACATCCCGACTGGGCAGCTTGTCCCAGCCCCAGCCCCAACCTCAATCCCTCTCTCCCCTACACAACTTCCCTCTCCCCTCCCCCAACCCCAAGAGACTTACCAGCTGGAGGCAGCTGTCAGCTGCCTGTTTAGTCTATAGCTGAATCTCCAGAGATTCAGCCAAATCTTTCTCCAAAGCCTTTCCAAATCAATTCACATGCTTCTAATTGATTCAGAGATTTTACTTGGTCTCCCAATTCGATTCAGATTTGGAGATTTGGTCCCAACTGAAGTTTTGCACAGCCCTACTTTCTGATATTAAACTACAGATGAATCCCAATGCTTTTCATCATTATAATACATAGACCACAAAGATCCCAATACAGGTTGGGAAACCAATATGCAAGATACTATGTGAACACAGAGATGACACAATCCCTGCCCTGAAGATTTTGCAATCTAATATCAAACAGGACACAAGATGGTATAGACCAGTAAGAGAGAAGATGATAAAAACAACAGTCAAAAAATGATGCTATCAAAGATCCTTCCTAATTCAAGATATGTTAACCATGTCCTATTTATTTTTAACATACTTTTGCATTTATCTATTCCATTTTGCTACATGGATATAGCTTTGTATAAAATAACGTTTTCTTTATAATCATTTCTCTGAATTTTTCATGTATGAATTTTTAAACCTTTGCTTGCTTTAGTTTTACTTACTCATTTACTATCCTAATATTGCTATATTTTCAAGTTTAACCTAATACAATTACATCCCTAGTTATCCTATGTCTTTTAGGCATACTTCTCAAGGTCCCACCATGGTTGTCGCTTCCTGTAAGTCAAGTCCTCCTTACCAAAGTGAAAATATTCTCATATATGAAATGGCCATCCCACCATTTCCTATGATTAACTAAGACTGTCCAAATACTCATTTTATTTGGCATGTTTCAATCTGACCAAAATGGGGAAGAATCATCAGCTCCTTCATTGCCTGTGGTGTGACATCTCTGGAGTACCTCAAGCCCCCCGAGGGAAAAAAATGTGTTTTAAAACAACTGCACTGGGATCAAAAGAGCATTTCTCTCTCACACCAATGCTAAGAAAGGAGATGAACACAAGTGGACATTATGTTTCAGTGAAGAGCTTTCATGGATAGGACAGCTGGCCTGTTTGCCAGCTCTTCAAATAGAGAAGTGGCAGAGAGCCAGAAAACTCCGTCATACCAGTATCATGGATGTTCATGCATGAATGTCCAAATGACGGTTTGCCCAAGTGGCACTGAGACCACCACCTTGAAATCTCAGAACAATCCTATTTTGTGACTTGGGTCAGCTGGCTGAGTTGACCAGGAGCAATGAATGTATGTCCACAGTCACTGGCTACACATGCATTTCACTACAGTTAATTTATCTGCCATCAGATAGTACTGTCCTCAACGGACTATCTTATGCCAACGTAAATTAGCTTACTGCAACCTAATACCGTCACACATATTGATGATGACACTTTACTCCACGGCTAATTAGTCTACTCCACAGTAAAGTACATGTATAGACGTGGCCAGTAGTAGGTGGAATAAACTTCATGCTGATCTTGAAGTCAGTATACTATGGGTTCTTTGAGAGATTAAAGGTGGTATATTAATGTATTTTGTTATTTACACTGCTAAGAGCTTTCCCTCTAGTCATCCTGCTCATCTCACTGAACACTTACACAAAGGATTTTCTGTACATAGTGTAAACAAATTATTAAGGTCAACACAGACTTGTACCTAAACATAAATATATATATGCTTTGGTAGAATCGAAGACCTTTGATTATACAAAGGTCAGGCTCATAACATCATAAGCTACTATATCCAAAGTGATTCTCACACTTACAGTAAATAGCTATTATGTGGCAGTAAATATCCCTCTCAAAGAAAATTATTCAACTTACTAAACTTCTGATGGGTCCACAAATATATCTTCCCCTCTCAGCAATGAAACTGCTCAATTTGTTTTCAGTGTAACATCTCATCCCATTATAGTTGGGATCTGGGAGTTTCATTGTTCTTAAGTAACATCCAAATCTTTTTTTTTTAAATTAATATGCCTTCCACTGTGACACATACCCATCTTACTAGTTTATGCCATTTAACTGAATATTGTATTTTCTATATGAGTTCTCTATTAGAACAGAGTTTCAGTTCCTTCCTTCTGCTCTGTTTTACCCTGTCTTTATTTCCCTTTGCACATCCAATTTTATTTTGGCAGTGCCTTCAAGATCTTCATTCCTGATCTCACTAAGATAACTTGAATCCCATTAGCAGTTTTTTTCAGTGCTTCATCACTACGTTTATTCAGCATGAAAAGTCACCAAATGATTTTCTCTGCCTTTCCTTGGTCTTCCTTTATTGAAGATTCCTTCAGTTCTTGCATTCATTAATGACCATGGTTGTTCTATGTTTTTTAGGAACCCAAATTGACACTAGGATTTATCAACCATAACCTTCATAAAGTGACTGCATTCTGAAAAAAACCCTTTCTTTTTAAGGAAACAATGTTATTCTTAAAGTATGTTACTTAAAATGTTCCGGTACTTACGGAAGACAATCATCTTTGACTCTGAGGGATTGCCAGTGATGATGATGGAGTTCTGTACAGTTATTTTAAATGACAGTCTTCCATAATTACCTTATCTGTGGGTCTGAAGATGGCTTACAAGGCCAATCTGGGATTGACAGGTTCTAGCGCAACTTGAACATGTGTTTCTATGAAGGGTGGGTGGCTCTAGATTCTTGGCTCAGTCTACATCATACTTCTTTTTCTGCTCCTGCTTTTCCATTTCCTGTTGCCATTGCGAGGTTTCAAAGTGCTGAGATCCTTGCAGCAGCCTTCCTCCATTTGGGGCATGCCTGGGTGATAGTCTCCCATCAGCTGATGTCAATGTTGCATTTTTTCAAGTTGGCCTTGAGGATGTCCTTGAAGCACTTTCTCTGCCCTTCTCTTGGGCATACACCTTGACAGAGCTGGGAAAATAAAACTTGCTTTGGGAGTCTAGAGTCAGAAATCCAGATGACCTGGCTGGCGCAATTAAGTGGATATAGGATGATCATTGCCTCAGTGCTTGTGATAGTTGCTTGTGAGAGGACACATCTGTCTTCCCGCTGGATCTGAAGGATCTTCAAGGATGTCAGCCTCCCATGAGAGATGGCTTCCGAGGTACAGGAAATATTTAAGGTTCTCCAGATTTCATAAATCTAAATGGCTGAAGCTGAGGACTGCTTATTAAGAGCTTGTTGATGGAGAACTGTAGTGTTCTGAATGTTAAGTGTCAGTCCCATTTTCTTGTATGCCTCTGTCAAGACATTGATGATTGCCTGAAGGTCTGCTGCCAAGTGAGCACACGCCACAGTATCCTCAGCATACTGGAGCTCAATGATTGAGCCAGGGGTGGTCTTGGTTTTGGCTCAGTCAGCTGAGGTTAAACAGCTTACCATCCATTTAGTAATTTAACTCCACTCTGAGTGGAAGCTTGATGGTGGTAAGATGTAGCATCACAATAAGGAATATAGAAGAGTGTTGAAATGATGACACAGCCATAACTCCAGTCTTAACCTCAAAGAGATCTGTGATAGATCCACTACTGAGAACCACTGTACACATACCGTCATGAAGCAGATGAAGAATGGCAATGAATTTCAGTGGGCATCCATACTTCAGAAGGATCCACCAGAGCCCTTCTTGGTTGACAGAGTCAAAGGTTTTTGTGAGGTCAAAGAAGGCCAGGTAGAGAGATTTATGTTGTTCTGGGCATTTATCCTGAAGCTGGTAAATTGTGAAGAGCATGTCAGTTGTGCTTCTTGATGCCCTACACCCACACTGAAATTCCAAGGAGCTCTTTAGCAAGTGAAAGGAGGGTTTTCGCAATTATCTTTCCTGGACTCCAACAAACATAGCATTGAAGAAAACTGCTAAAACTACAATGTGCATCTCACAATTAAGTGATGTAGCTCTGTTTTATTATCTCATCATTTCTTTAAATCTGCTTTAAACTGATCTATATTTTTTAAGATGGCATTGCAATCCTGTAATTAAATGCCAGCTTTTGCCATACTTACTTCAAATTGTGTGCATCTACATGAGATACTAACTGCGCAATAGCCTAATAACATAGCACACATGCTAATGAGCCACTGCACAGCAGTAATAGGCTACTGCGCAGTTAGTGTCTGTAAAAATCCATGCATCTGCACTATTATGCATTAGCACTAGTTACTAAGCATTGATTTAGTACTTGGCTTTCCGAGTACTAAATTTAATGCACAGTAACTATGGCACATTAATGAACGTGTGGATGTGAGTACTGAGTGGCACCTTACAAGTACTTCCCCTGATCTCAGTGATGCTACTGAAGGAGTCAGGGATTACACAAGGCTATGAAAATACAGCCCTAATAAAATATGCAGCAGGAAGTAATTATCCCAGCCTGCTCTGCAGATGTCAAGCATTCCTCAGCTTTTTGAAGAACCATTTAGGCAAATATTGAGACCCATTTACAAACCATTTAGACATTATCATTTTGTCACTTACATGATTTTTAAAACAAACATGTCACTGGGGAAACCCTACAGTGTAATTAACATTGGGTTGAATGACAACTGAAGGAAAGCACAAGTGTTTCCTTTCAAGCCTGAATCAAATGTATAGCCTACCTTAACTCTTACTTCACCTGGAAGACTCATTTCTGTTTCCTCACTGGCCCACATCTTCCTTTCCAAATAATTTCACTGAGCATTTTAGTAGTGGCTAGGCTTGGAGATTTTTTACTTAGTAGTATACTCAAGACTATTATACTCTTGAATACAGCCAGACTCAAACAAGTTGCCTGATTACAGCACTTCCACACATCTAATAGACAAATAAGAGAGAAGAAAGAAAGAGCACTGTAGTTTATCATAATATTTACTGAGGTAAATATTAAAAAAGAATAGCAGTTTACTTCTATAACTTATAGAATTTCTCTGGGCTTGAAGATGTTTTGAATTATTTGACAAGAAGTTTCACCTAAAATTATTTTAAATATTGTAAAAACAAGCACATAGAAAATCTGTCTACAATAAAAAAGGATTTTCAATATCTCACACTGCTTGGAAAAATGTAAGCAGAAACATTGCCAATGCATTATTTTAAAATGTAAGCAAAAATACTATTCTCTCAAGAAAATCACGTACTAAAACAGTTACTAGCAGGAAGGCCCTCACCTGCATTTCTGAATTCTGTGTAATGTGCTCTTAGTGTCTGATAAAATATTAATGACAAAAATGTAGTTGTACAGCATCTGACCAAGGAAATGCCATTAGTGAATCATGATTTTTCTGCCAAAAATACTAAGCACAGCACAATTTCTCTTCATGCTCTATTTGGTGAGAAGCATAAGTTTGTAGCAAGTGCCCCAAAAGCATCATGGAGTCGCACACAATGGGAAAACTGGCAGTTTACATGTCTTCTCCTCTTTTAAATAAGCCACTGTGAAATGGCCACAAAGTGTACCATCACAAGATGAATACAGTTAAAGCCCTGTTATCCAGCACGAGTGGGGAATGTGGGGTGCTGGTAACCTAAAAATGTCGGTTATCTGAGGCACAGGAGTTTCTGGCCGGACACAGACCGGGGATGGGGGGGTGGCAGCCACACACAGAGCAGGGGTGGGAGGTGGCGGTGGCCGCATGCAGACCGGCAGCAGTGAAGAGTGGCGGGTGGCAGTGGCAGCCACCACATGCAAGCTTCCCTCCCCAACCCTGCATCCAGAAATGCCAGTTAGTAAAATGACAGATGTGAGGGCTTTTACAGTACCATTTGCTACACACACTCCATGTGAAAACCCAGTAAGATGTTCAGTCATTCCATACGTGGGGAGCTGAAATCACATCTACCCTACACTGCCCATCTCCATATATCTCTAACTTCTACCTTGCTGAGATTCCCTACTGTGGTGGCAAGAAACCGCCACAGGCTTTGGAAATGCGGGGGGCAAACCCCGGGGTTCTCAAACAGGAAAGGAGAGACACCCATGTCTCAGGGAACTCACCTCTGGAGTGGGCTGGGGCAGAGCAACAGCCACGCGAGCCAGCATTTCGCTGGCTTTTCAAGCAGCTGCTCCCTGGGTGGGGCAGCGGCCAGCTGATTATGCTAGCTGGAGCTGCCACCGCAGGGAAGTAACTCTTTTTACTTCACAGGGATGTCACGTGAATAAACATATTACAGAGACATATGGTGACTATAGTGAAGCCACTTTTTGGCTAATGTTATTTGCCAAAAAAACACATTATTTTAGTTGACCTTAAATCCTTTGCAACTTTGGGTCAAATATTCTAAATAACTTCACATGCAATAAATTTTTCAGGCTGAAATCAAAGAAGAGTGAGAAGTGGTCAGGATGGCAGCAGTGCCTCCCTTGCACCGAACAGCCCACTAGCTACAATATACACACTGGATATGGGAGACAAGTTCAAGTACGCTTTTTGTTTGAGGGGAGTTGACCCCATGTCTTCACTAATCTAGAAAAAACTGTGCTAACTACCATGCTTCAAGCGTATTCTAGGATCAGTTGCTCTCAATATGTCTGGATGATACATATTCCAATTTATATAAAAGTAGCTGTACATGTACTCAAACAAGTATTGAAAACTTGGGTGTTTCACTTCCTAGGTGACACCCTAATGACCAGCCAAAAGGAAGCATGCTCAACCTCAGGCCCCTGGACCAGATCCTGTCCCTGGCAGAGTCATCTGGCCTGATGGGATCTCCACAGGTCTGAGAATTTGGCAGTGGAGGAGCAGTATCATTGGCCCATTGCTACCACATTTCCAGACCTATCAGGAGCCCGGCAGGCCAGATAATGTGGACCTACCTGCATGCTGGATCAGGCATGCAGGGTGCTACAGGCTCTGATCTGGGTATGCAGAGCCAGGTAGAGGCATCATAGGCCCCAATCTGGCCTGTGGACTAACTCTAGTTTCAAATCCAGATCTCCTTCATCACAGGTGTGTGTCCTAAGCATTGGTTTAATAGGTAAAAAGGTCATGTCTTAATTTTATTTCTATGCATATTACCTAGCTGCTTTGCTGTTGTTAAATATGCTTGAAATGAAAATGAAACACATTCAGCCAAAAATAAACATTTTTGGCCAGAAACACAAAACAAATAAAGAAATCACTTCAATTTGAATCAAACCAATTTTTACTTTTTCAGTTCTGTCTAAAAACTAAATTATTCACATGACTCTGAATTGTGAAGAAAACCATTGTCATGATCCTATAGTGCTTGGGGGAGGTGGAAGGTCCCATGAGAGTCATGCAAGTTTTTTGGAGTTTGTTTTACTGACATAGTATGTGTAGTCCCTATGTATAGGTACTGCCAAGCTGCTTTTAGCTTTATTGTTACTGTATCTGCATTGACTATGGTATTTGATATATATGCAATTTTTATATATCTGTATATTTTACCCAAGACTATTTAGTGGGGCATTAAGTGTCTTTTGCCTATTCACACTTGGAAAAGGTAATAGCTGAGATAGAGCATTTGACAGGAACTTGTTTACTCATTGTTCTTACCAGCATCCTCTGGAGGCACATGAAACCCCTCCCTGCTACTTCCAGACAATGACAATTTTCTATTTTAAAAGAAGGGGCTGTAAGAATATCACTTGGCTCTTCAGGCTTTGTGGGAAGGGGTGGGGGGAAGAGAAGCATGGAGGGAGAAGGAAGGATATTTCTTGGAGTGGAGAAATTAAGTGAGAAACAATATCTATAGGAGACTGGATTAAGAACGTTTATGTCCAAAAGGATACAAATATTCCCCTGATCTTAATTAGATCAGGGAAGACTTTTAGTCTGGTATCCTTATGTGGGGATTGGAAGTTATATGCATAGTGGGGGTTTCCCAAGAATCCAATGGGTGATGTGGATGAATATAAGAAATTATACTTAAGCTTTGCCTTGAGAGCAAGTTCTGGTATTTAGTTTGTTACCAGGCATAGGGAAACACTGAGAGCATTTATACATGTGCTGTGGGATGGGGGGGCACTATAATTAGAGTGGCTTCAAGAACCACTCTAAAGTGCCTGGAGCATCATATGCACCAGCGTCCCTGTGCTGAAAAATAGCAGCAGGGGTGGTTTAACTGAAGCTCATTGAATGAGTTTTAGTTAAAGCACCCCATCAACATTTTTCAGCATGGAGACACTGCTACACATGACGCTGGAGTCTGTTCGAGTGCAGTAAATTCCACACTCCAGCAGTCTTGATTAATCGAGTGCTCCAACACGCTGCAATTACAGCACATTGGAACAGCCTCACTGCACCCTAAGGGCCTCAGCCAGAGTGCTAAGTAAAGCAGGCTACAGCAGAAATTGCAGGAGGGCCCCAGAAGGACAGTCAGAGGCAGAAGCTGCTTTCTAAGGAGTTGAACTGAGCAGAAGCTGCATTTTTTGGCTGTAAGATGCAAGTTAAGATCAGATATTTTCTGCTGTGCATGTATTCTTGTATGTCTGTCTCTAATCCCATGGTTACTCATTTCTTATGTTTACTCTTGTTTTTATAATGAACCTTTTTGTAAACTTTTTACTTGTTTATTTTCTACAGCAGGTGTGGTTTCAGAGTATTTGACCATATAAGGAGGCCCCTGTATGGGAGGATCCATCATTTCTGAGTGCATGACCAGACAATAGTTAATTCTTCTAGCTGGCAATATCCCTTCTCCAAAGAACTGGCAAGAGCCCCAAACATGCTGGTGAATAGGCAACAGTACTTCTGTCCCTACTGCCTGGTACACACCTCCCAGCCACCCCAGCATGTCTTGCTGACTGCCACTGGTGCCAAGCTCTGAGGGGCTCAGTACTTCCTTTTATGGAGTGTTCCTGTCCCCATTGCCCAGCACAAGCTTCCCTTCCCTACCTCACCTCCTGCCTGCTTGCATCTGTGCTGGCTCAGGTCTGTGACATTCCAGAGCAACTGAGCACCTGGCAAGTGCTAGCACATCTCCCTGTGAGGAGGGGCTAGTGGGGAGGACCCACAAAGGCCCCTGGGATGCTGGCAGGTAGCAACCTGACATGAATCAAGAGAGGAGCTGGTACAGAAGTTCAATAGACTGCCCTAACCTAAAATGATCAAGTTTGCTATTACATCTATCCAGGTCTATTTTAGATGGGATTCCACCATTCTTAAACCGGTCTGTGTGCACTGAACTTCTGCTCTGTTACAGGTTTAGACTAGCTTTTGGTCACTTTTACTGGCTTATGTGTAATGTCTGTATCTGGCCTTGATCTGTTCTCAGAGGTCAAGGGGGAGGTTGGGGTTAAAGATCACCCTGGAAGGTTTGAGAGCACCCCAGAACTGTACGTCTCAAAGGCACCATTGGCTGCATCTGGAGCCAGGGACTGTCACAAGCATATAAACACCTAAAATAATCCATTAGAGTGGTCAACTAAACTTCCCTTTATAATAAAAATACCTTCTTCTCACTAATAACTTTGCATTTACATAGAACTTTTTGAAGTGGCCAAGCAATCCTACACCCATTTGAAAGGATGGGGAAATGGGATCACAAAGACCTTAATTGATATATTCAATGCTATACCAACAAGTTATTGGGAAACCCAAGGTTAAGCCATCAGCCTTTTGATTTACCCTACCTGTCCAAATAATATCACTTCATATCTGGGTAAGTTTCCTCACTAGATACTTTACAAATGATAGGCAAGTAGCATTATCAACATTTTACAAATATAAAAGCAGATACACTGAGAAATTAAGCCATCTAGGCTGTGTGTAGATGAAATGAGAGGCATGTGTACATGACACTTTAAAGCAATCCTGATCCCCACCCCGTGCCCCCGAGCCTGCCTGCCTGAGCTGCGCAGGGGCCCGGTGCTTCCCTCCATGGCTGCGGTGCCCCCTGGGACCACCGGAGCCAGGTGCCTGC
>NW_017728886.1:29893010-29913542 GCF_001723895.1 Crocodylus porosus
GATCGCTCCATCCACTGGCAGCTCGCCCTCCCCTTCCCTCCCCAACGAAGAGACAGGTAAGTCAGCGGGGTGTGTGCATGACACAGGGGTTAATCAGCCCTAAATTGAAGTGGTGTTTTTTAAAACCCACCAGTTCAATTTAGGGGCCCTGTTTCATCTACACACACCCTAAGGCTGATGGACCCCACATAAAAAGGCAGGTTCAAGTGATTTAGGTCAAAATCATTGGGTCACATCTAGTCAGTGGCTATTTAGTATACAACACATCCTAAATTCCCAGTTTTCCACACCAAAACACTAAGAATCATACTTCTTCTCCACAGCTGCAATCACCATGGAGGTACACTACAAGTTGTACCTGGCTTCATCTAAGAATGTAAACACTGCAATATTTTATAGCACTCAAGGGTGCTTCACAGACGATAAACATGGTACCCAACAGAGTTTATAATTCAAGAATTAGACTTGATACAAGGAGTCCAAATGGAGCAAGTAAAGGCAAAGATTTTCACCTAGCTATGCAGTTATCACACACCCTCTTCAGGGCCTTCCCAGCCAATGCTGGCTTGTTTCTCATGCTGTCCAAATCAGTTGTTTTCAGAACAGATCATCTTCAAGGCCTTGCTCTCTGCCTGTAAGCCTCTTCCTGCTGCTCATTTGCAGCTGCCTTTCTCCTTCCCTTGCTGCTTTCTTCCTGCTACTCCATTTAGTCCTGGCTTATAAAGCCCTGGTTAGGCTACTTGCTGAGATCCATCATCTTTTTAGCTTAGTGAACTGAAGGACATACACACAGTATTACAGCACAAGCAAAAAATATCTTAGGTCAGTAAGCCTGGTGGCTTTAGTATGAGTTCATTCTGTTTTCCAGATAGATCTATTTCTTTTCTTTCTTCTTTTTCTTCTTTTAAAAGAAAGTACCTATTTGTTGGTTGAATGGGCATGGCCTCTTTTTTAAAAATAAACTGACTTCCTGGAGTCCAGCATTTAATCTTTATGCTGTACTTCATGGTTCCACCAAAACTGTTTGCATTACTAACTTTGCAATAATTTCTGTGATTTAAGAATTGGGGCAGGGGAAGAAGAGAGAACTAGAGTCACATTCAAGATGATTAAAAATGAGTCATGTCAGACTGGTGGAATACCATTAAATTTAAGAGTTTTCTAGTGTACTGGGACAAGTGTTTTTCCCTATTGGTGTCTCTGAGAAATGACCCAAGCAAATAGTTTTGCTTGTAAAGTTATAGAACTTCATTTAGTAAGAGAATTTGAGCAACTTTCTTCTATACTCAAGCTTTCTTCCCTGATATCTGCCTTCCCCAGTTCCTCTTTGGGAAAATCAGAATTACAGCATGAAGCTACAAATTACAGCCTGTGGAAGCCAGTGTTAAATAAGTGATGCTGAATGCCAGGGTGAAATTCAGAAAGCAGATTTTTTCCTCTTACTTTTTGCCAGTGTAGGATTAGCTTATTAGAAAAGGAGTCAGAAGCACTCACTAGAAGTTCTGCTTTTGTGCATTATTTTAGCCATGAAAGCTACATATAAATATTTCCCTTAATCAGTAATTTTGGCCTATTGTACATTATCAAAGTAATTATTGTTGTCCCTAGCTGATTTTCATCAGCACAAAAAAAGAGTGGGGATAGGTGTTTTTCTATAACTATTGTAGAAATATAGCTAAGAATATGATTATGAGCTGTTCCTGTTCCTTTTTAAAATATTGTGCAATACAAGTAGATTTCAGGCATCCATCCCACAATAGCTAAAAAATTAATTGTCACAGAGTAGAGTGGTTAATTAGTGTTATATCAATTTCCTTTATTGCATTAGTTTTATAGACTGTGCATTTATGTATTTGGTGCATAAAATTTTTAAAGCATTTAAAATTTCAAGAGCTATAAAACACTTATGCCTATTTTTTAATCTAGAATAAATATGCAGCTTCCATGAGTAACAGGGAAGATTTTAAATTCATATTTCTCCTTTTGTATTTTCTCCCTTTTCTCTTCCATAGACTTTCTTTCAACTTGCCAATGAGTAGTTAAAAATGAAATGCACTGGGGGCATTTTTACATGCGCTTTGGGATGTGGCGCTGGGCACTTTAATTAGCAAGACAGGCCCATTAAAGGCACCCGCACATCATAGGTATCAGCATTCCTGCACTGAAAGATGGCAGCAGGGCCATCGAATTTAGTTCATAGCTGATCGAATGTGTTTTAGCTCAAAGTTCCCCGCCACTGATGCACGTGACATGGAAGGCTGCCACAGCATGTCAATTTCCATGCTCCAGCAGACTCGATTAATCAAGTCTGCTCCAACACACTAGATTTCCAGTGCATCAGAGCAGGCTCCTTGCACATCTGTAGGAGTCCTAGGAGAGTCAAGCAATTAATTACAACTTCAGTAGCAATAGTGATAAATGCGAGTATAGTGAATATAAGACAGACCTAGTGCTTCACTGCTCTTGCCTTCTACATTTAATAGTCATAAATCCTAACTCATCCTTTGAAATCAGAATCAGGTTGCTGATGCAGACAGCTCCAATTTCACCTGGGAGGTAATGAGATGAAATCATTCCACAAGGGAAGAAGAAAATATAGCAAGCTGACTATGCACCATTTAATTCAATGGCTCCCTAGTGAAAAGCGTCAGTGGCTCGGGTGCAGCTGCCAAGTGAAATGCTGTTTTGTATAAAATTTTATTAGCCATTTGTGTGCTATTGCAATAGCAAATAGTTAACAAACCATGGAGGAACTAAACTATTCCATACTGAGTAACATGCATGCTTATGTGTGCCTACGCACACCCCTACCAGTTGGAGGGGCTATTCTGGGTTGTGTTTATGCCCTGTTTCTGGTTGCTGTTATGCATGAAGAGCATTGATTTAAGCCTTTTTGTTCTGAACAATAAGATGGTTGCCCTCTTCCTTATTGTCTGATCTCACTGGAACAAACAAAATACTGTACAAAAAAAACTGGCAATAAGAACGGGATCTTAGTGAGCAAGATGCATCCCATGCTTCATCCTAAACTTCAAGATGCCAAGTGCTACAAGGGAGAAGGATATCCATGTCACCTGGGCAACCCAGTTGTAGGGTTTCTTTCCTACAGGGTTTTCAGTGCAGGCTGCTCTCCACTATGACAACCTTGGGCTACACTGAAGAATTTTATATGGCCAGGTTACCACCCTGAGACTCCTAGATCAACCAGCTGATGTTCTATCTGTAAGGAAATCAGATTACTAATATGAATCAAAAATATACAGTGCTACTGTCTCATAGGCTCACAGGCTTTTGACATTTTTTGCTCTCTCACATTGTGACCAAAACCTGTAACAAGTCATACAATGAAAACCTCAAACAACTGAAAAAAACCCACTTTACACAGACTCCATCCAAAACAGTGAGATGGTTCTAATTCAACCGACACAGCTGTCAAATGAAAGGACTGCAGCATACATAGCTGAGGTGCATCATCTAGCCAAGAACTAATTTTTTTACCTGCCTTGAGTCGCTTCTTAGGGATTGACTCTTGTGGGTTTCATGCTGAAGCCCTACAATGCAGACTCCTCACAGAGTAAAATTTTATATTCTCCATTGCTCAAAAAGCTGCATTTTTCCATTCAAAGGAGATCCAACTGGAAAAAGTACTTCAGTGGAGACTTACAAAGTGAAATCCAAAGGGTATTTTCCAAAAAAAATCACCATTACCACACAAGAAAAATAAATTCTTCTTCCCAGAAAGCTGTTGTAGATGTGGTGGGAGCCACAGATGTGGCACATGCCTTTTCCTGGTTGCCAAATGCCATCATTGCAAATAGAAGTGTTACAGTGAACATGTGTCTCATCAGAAGTTCAAGCCACCTGGAAAGAAATTAGACAAGCAAGGTACACCTTCAGCACTACAAATACCATTGCTAATCTGAATGGAATTTCAACCCATGGGATGCTCACAAATACCCAGCTACCAGATTTGTGAAGTGTAGCTGAAAAAGATGACTTATACTACAGTAATACTTCAAGGTTTTTTGTATGTAATGGAGGTAGACTCATAATTCTCAGTTTGCCTTAATTTCAGAAGAGACATACAAATTGCTATGTCCTTACAAGCATCTGTCTTTTGTTCCATGCAAATCAGGACTTGTAGACTAACTACAATACAAATGCAGTTAACTTTAAAGGAGACTGTTACATGAGTGTCTATTATGGAAATAATAGAGGGGTCATCCACCATATAATTCTCAAAGGACAGAAAGCATGCTTACTAGGTGAAGGACAGTTTGTGCCACTAGGCATCAAGTTAAAAGAAGTACACAGACTTGCAACAAACTCCATTCAAGGTGTCCTAAAGGAATTCAGCACAATTTTCGAAGAACTAGTCATGTACAAAGGCCCATCAGTTTAATTTATATTGGATTCAATTTTGGCACCAATTTGAATGAAGCCTCATCATGCTGCATTCATCCTCCATCTAAAGATTGATCATCTTGTAAAATAAGGTGTTCTTGAAGCTATAGAGCCAGTGTTATACAAGGCTAAGATTCAGGATACAAAGACACTTTGCAGACATGTTCACCAGATGTGAGGTTGAGTTCTAGATGTATCATCTGCAATCCAGAATATATCATAGTTCCAGCAGGCCTGGTTCTTACATATCCATCAACTGTTGTTCTAGACTCATCAGAACCTCCAAATGCTGAAGTGACTCAAGAAGAACTGAAAGCCTGCTCCCATTTCCAGTAAGAAGATTCCAACCCTGAACTGGTTTGCCCAAGGTCACAAATGAGCCCAAATCCTAAAAGGACTGTGTTATCTAAGGGAGAGAGGTGTTATGTGCCAAGTGTTATGGATATGCCTTCCTGCCCTTGGTGGCACTATTTTGTATTGTGTTTATCTCCTGTTGCTGCCTGCTGTTATACTTGAAAGCCTTCAGCTAAGCCTTTTTTCCTTGTACAATGAAACTGGCTGCCCTGTTGCGCTCTGTCATTGGGATAAACAAACTCCTGCAGTACACAAAAAAAACCCCAACATGTGAAAGAAATGTGATCAAATTTCATCAATTGTTTGGAGTCAAGAATGATACAAGACTATGGGTTGGCACGTGTTTTTGCACCAGAATCTACTTTTACTGTGATTTATGAGGAGAGACTGAGGGAACTCCCTTCTCATCAACACAGAGGCAGAAAAGGATCTTGGAGTCATTATAGACTCCAAGATGAACATGGGCCGCCAATGTGGGGATGCAGTCAGGAAGGCCAACCGTACTTTGTCATGCATCCACAGATGCACCACGAGCAGGTCCAAGGAGGTGATCCTCCCCCTCTATGTGACATTGGTCAGGCTGCAGTTGGAGTACTGCATCCAGTTCTGGGCGCCGCACTTCAGGAGGGATATGGACAGCATGGAGAGGGTCCAGAGAAGGACCACCTGCATGATCGGGGTCAGCAAGGCAGTCCCTATGAGGACAGGCTACAAGATCTGAACATGTTCAGCCTCCACAAGAGAAGGCTGAGAGGGGATCTCGTGGCCATCTATAAACTGGCCAGGGGAGACCAGCAAGCAATGGGAGAGTCTCTGTTCTCCCAAGCACTACTGGGAGTAACAAGGAATAACGGCCATAAGTTGACTGACAGCAGATTCAGGCTAGATATCAGGAGATGCTACTTCACAGTCAGGGCAGGTAGGATCTGGAAGCAGCTTCCAAGGGAAGTGGTGCTTGCTCCTACCCTGGAAGTCTTCAAAAGGAGGCCAGATAGACACCTAGCCAGGGTTGTTTGACCCCAGCACTCTTTCCTGCCATAGCAGGGGGTCGGACTTGGCGATCTGCTCAGGTCCCTTCCAACCCTACCAACTATGAAACTATACATTTTTTCTGGAACCAGCATATGCAGCCCCATAGCTGTGCAGAATAGCTTACTGACAGGAAACAGAATAAAGTCTTTATCCTGAAGAATCTTTAAGCTACAGCTAATTTTTAACAAAATGAAAGACAACATAAGTTAACATATAAAAAGATGCCCATTTTTGCTATTCTGGTTGCCTATGATAGTAGTTTGCAGTACTGAAATGCAGTAGTGAAAAAAATCCAGTAGCAAACCCATTTTCCAGCAAAATCCTACCTATAACTACCAACCTCAGCCAATTATACTTTGCAGTGACCCTGAAATATCAACATTCCTGAATACTTTGCAGGAGCTTGTTCCATAGCTAAGGTTCTTCTACAAAGAAAGGTGAATGAGCCTCCTCTATGTCAAGGGGATCCAACTTCAGTGCTGACCAGTCATGGAGATCCTTGATGATCTTTGAAACAGACAGGTCCCTATATATTTAGGGTTTTAAAGAACAAAAGCAGAGATCATACTAAAATTATATTTTTTCCTGCAAACATATTCTCCCCATCAAATCTTCCACTCAGCATCACTGCATCTTTATGTGGATTAATCTTCAACCAGCCAGCTAGCTATCATCCATCCCAATCCACTGCAGATTGGTTAAAGCCTTGAATAGCACTCAGATCTCCATATCTGAGCAATATGGAAAACATACTGAAGTCACTATGGGCCATGCCCCCTCACTTAACTATTCTAGTAACCTATATGCTTACCAATTAGGAGAACAAGAGGGATGCTTATGGAATCCCCAAAGCAACACCCTTTGGGAGGAGAAGCAACTACCCCAGTTTTCTTAGGAATGCAGAGCAAGAAAAGAAAAAAGCTACTCGTGTGTATTAACATTTGGAGGTAAATCATTAGCAGTTTATAATCACTTATATCAAAGAGTTAACCACTTCATTTGTATGGACACCTCATTTTAAACCACTTTAAGGATATCATTTGCTGATGCCACCAGCATGATTCATGTCTCTTATTTTGGTTTATACTCAAGACCACTGATTCTCAACAAGGGCTCCATGGCATCCTGGGGTGATGTGAGAACCTTTTAAGGGTGCCACGGGGTGCCTTGCAATGTTAGCACTGTTAGGTGTGCAACCTATGTGTGATTAACAAGATAAATCCAGAGATTTAAAATAGGAATCCATTCTGACCTATTGTAGTATTTCTGAGTTTTTTGCCAGAGAACTCCTCTGTTATTTTTCAATACTCAAAAAATGAGTGAAAGCTAAAAGCTGACATTTTAGGAGGGATGCCTTGAGTCTACAAAGGTCAAAAATCCTCCACCTATGCCAATGGTGCTCAAACTTCTAGCCACACAGGTCAAATGAATGGTTCTGAGCCAGTCTGTGAGCCAGATCTCACAGGCAGGGTCTGTTTGTGTGCCAGATCCAGCACAACATTGCCATATGGAGTTAGTCAACTGGTGCGATCAGGCATGCCGGTATGACTTTGCAGACTGGATCCAAGTGCATGGCAAGTCTGTGCATTGACCCAACCCTGTACACCAGAATCAGACATGGAGTGACCCTGCATCCTGGTGCAATCTGATGCATGGGGCTGGGTCATCTAGCCCACGGGGCTCCCCATAGGTCCAGAAATTTGGTGTTTGGAAGCAGTGGCAACATAAATTGCCACAGCTCTGGAACCTGCAGCAATTAATACTACCAATACTCCCCCACTGCCAAATTTCCAGATTTGTGGGGAGCCCCACAAGCTAAATAACATGGACCCACAGGCCACATTTGGCCCATGGACCAGAAGTCAAGCACCACTGACCCAGGCTAATAGAGGAAGTGGCAACCAGGGATGAGAGAGATATCTCAACAGCACAACCTCTTCCATCATCTTACATAGAAAAGATGCTACCTTGACTAATATTAACCAGATTAGGCACTGACTTCCTGATCAAGGCTTTCACTACTGTCTCCTCATCAGATTCTGGCACACTGAAATCCTAAAGCAGGCTTTAACAATCTCCACTAGCAGTGACCTGAGGACTTCCCCCTGGCTTTAACCAGCCAAGAAGGGCAGAGATCCAAAAAGCCAGATTTTACAGTGAAGCTCCCTTGAAATTTCTACTACTTCAGTGAGTTGCACTTTGTTAAATACAGGCAGAAACGGCAGAACAATAGCCTCTTGACAATCTCTACAGCCCTCAGAAGAAGGGCTTAGCTTGAATGTGTATAATTTTAATTGAAAATTAATCTGAAATTCCCTTACAGTGGGAGGCACTTGCATCACACATCAAATGGGTACTACCTGGATTAACCAGGCTGTCTACAATCTTAAATATGGCTGCTGATGCTGATTTTACAGGTGCTAATAATAGGACAGAATACAGGAAACTGCTGATAGAAAAACTGATTTTCTAATCTTGTTTTCCTGGTGAATTTCATTTGTGATATTATACTATAGCACATTTCAGTACAAGCAGTTAGAAGAGCATCTGTGTTTCTCTTCAAGTCAAAGCCATAACCTGGCAGTTTTCTGCTGATTCCAAGCATTTCAGCTGCATCTTCAATGGTCTGAACAGATTTTTAAGAGAGCTCCAGTACAGAGTTAGCTGGCAGCAAGAGCTTAAAGTATAGGGAGTGGATATTTCTTGGTAAGAGCCCCCCCCAGTAAGACTCTACAGCAGGGGTGGACAAAATCCGTCCCGCCAGGCCATCTTATCTCACCGTGGGACCCTAAAAAATTTAGAAAATTAATATCCATCTGCCCCTGGCTCCCTATCATGCGGCCCTCAATGGCTTGGCAAAACTCAGTAAGTGGCCCTCTGCCCAAAATATTTGCCTACCCCTGCTCTAGTGTGTGAAGAACTGTTAGAGGCCTTAGCTTCATAACTGTTGCCAGAATCCACTACAGAAAATTAAAATTAAATTAAATTTAAAAAAAGACAGTATAAAAAAGTGGACGGTTTGCAATATGCTTCTGTTCACCAATATCATGTTTCTATTTAAAAAGAAACACCAGGGTCAAGGTAAATATGGGCTTTTGCTATTTTTGTTTTGGTATTTATTTGCTTTGTGTGTAGTTGTGTTTATTTCAAGTGGAGATATGGGTATATTTGCATGTAGGCTCATCCCTCTATTCAAACTCACCATCTAATCCTTAGTGGGTTGAGGCATTCTAGTACAGTTTTTAATTTGAGGATATATGTCTTTACAACCATAAAGAAACTTTTTTTCACTGGGAGTTATATTATTTTCACTTCATTTCTAAATTAACTTGAACTAAAAATATTATATCGTGTTTTGACTCAGAGAGAATTTCTTTAAGAGGATTTAATTGTATACTCCCTCTACACTTAGTCGTTCAAAAACCTCGTTCAAAACCTCTCACATGTAGGCACTGATGAAGTATTTATATTAGCAGCACTGTACGTCTTCATAAATAAGTTATTATGCTATGTTTAACTATCTAGCAATATAAAGTAGCCAGTCCATAAATGTGTAAATCATCTTTACCATTCATAAGATTGTTTTCAATATTAAAAAATTTGAATCAAATTTCCCTGAAACATTTTCTCACTGTATTCTTTTCAATATACTGAAATAGTTTCATGCTAGCAGGATGAAAGCTGCAAAAAAGTTTCAGCAACAATATATTCACATTTTAGCCACATTTATTTTTTGCTGTTTTTACACCATTTTCATGTTTGTTTTCTACAAATATTTCAGTTATGTAGTTTACCACCAATAGAAATACTGATGGAAACAATAAAAGCTGAACTCATTAATGTGATTATTAAATAGTGAATCCAGATTCTATTAAATTGAATTTGCTCTATAAACAAAGAACAACTGAAACACACTGGGCACATCTACACAAAGATGTTTAATGCACATTGAATTGATTTTACTGTGCATTAGCATGGCTCACAAAAAACATGCTCTAATGAACAGTAGCTTTAGTCTAATGCATATTAAGCATCACACAAAAAGCATCCATCTGCGCTGATGCGCAGTAGTGCCAATTACAGCACATTAGGTTTAGTACCTGTTATTAAGTTACTAAACTTAATGTGCCATAATTTCGGCACATTAATGAATGCGTAGACGTGCCAATTATGTGATACTTTAATCCAAAGATAACAAAGACAGCTAGAGACAATGGAATTATTGTTAATCAGGACTATCCAGTATCTACAGACCAACAGTTACTAATCAACATTATTTACCAAATCCTTCTGGATAATTCAATATTTGAAAAAAATCCCCTTCTACTTATGCAAAAATCTGAAGGAAAAAAAGACAGCAAAGTTGTCCAGTAAATATTTGATTATAAAGTACTTGGTCATCTTTAACTATTATATATATAAAGAGAAAGAGAGAGAGAGATCTATATATATCTAGAGATATCTATATCTATATCTGTATATATAGAGAGAGAGAGGGAAGGGCGGGGGAGGGGAAGTTAGCTGTGTTAGTCTGAAATCAGGTAGAAGGCAGGGCAGAATGGCACCTGTATATAACGTCTATAAAATGCCACTCTGCCCTGCCTTCTACTATATATACAGTAGCAGGAATAAGTGAAAATTATAAAACTGTATAATAAAGAGCTTACTTAAAGGACTATGAAAGTCCATGGAGCAGCTCCTATTAATTTTAATGCTCTTTGGCTCAGGTCCAGTGTGAATAGCAAAAGGAAGATACTATGCTGTACAAAAGAAAATTGAATTCTGAGAAAATACAGCCATTACTCTTAAATCTTTACTATTTTTACCTTCTGTAAATAGCTGGCAGAAAGTTAAATAATTTCACCATGTCACGTTTGGGTTGTTGATATATTCTTTATTATTTGTCACACATTTCTTTATACTCCACTGTATTATCATTATTCAAATTGAGAAAAATGTGCCCGTCTGAAGGCTATCTGTTTGAAGATTATCTTTTCCATAGCATGTGAGAATAATTTTAAATCTCTACCCACTTCTTTCACTACCAGGTGCATAAGGCAGAATTCATCAACCAGTCATACCCTGGGCCAATTCTTTTTGTTTTATCAAGTTGTTGATATGTAAAGTTGCTGGTAAGGGTCCCCCTTGGCCAGGCTCTTTTTTTAGTCTTGGGTTTACAAAAGCAGGTATATTTAAGAAGCCAATTAACCAGCATTCTCAAAATCTAACTGAAGTAAGCCCACCTTCCCACCTGTACTATTTGAACAGCTGCTGGTAGTGGTATCCATTCCAAGATCTCACTCTTTATTTTTTGTGACCACTATACTCCAGAAATTCAGAGCACACATCTACACTAGAATCCAGTTAATTTGGTTTGTTTCCAGGAACCAATGACTACTGGACATATCATTGTCTTATCAGATCCATTTTGAACATCTTGCTTGTTCTGAAACACTGAAAACATCCAAAAGCAACACAAAGACGACACGTCATCTCAGCAAAAGAACGAGATGTATCAGCTCCTCAAAGCCAAAGCTTGAAGGAGGATCCAGGAAATCAAAAATCAATGGTGGCAAGATAAACCCAAGGAGATTCAGCTTTATGCTGACAAACATGTCATGCATAGTTTTTTTCCAGGCAATGAAAGCCAGCTATATACCAACCTCCCATAGTCTTACTTTCCCACAATCACAGGATGGTTCAACACTCCTTAGAAGCAAAAAATCTATCCAAGAGCACTTCGAAGCACTCCTGAACCATGAGTGATAGATACCACTAATGAAATTCATTCCAAAAACACTGAAAGGGGATCCTTCACTAGCCCTTCTATCCCAGATGAAGCTTGACGTACCAGCAAGGAAACCAAGAACGACAAGCCTATTGGACCGTATGGCATACCTGCTGAAATCTTCAAAGCTGGCAGTGACGAACTAATACTGGGACTCCACGTAGTTATTCTCTGAATTTGGAACAATAAGGAGATCTCTGGAGACCTGAGGAATGCCAAAATCATGACTATCTTCAAGAGAGGAGATAAGTCTGCATGCAGATTGTCAAGGTATCATGCTCCTTTCCATGGCAGGGAAGATCCTCATGCGCATCCTCCTGAACCATCTTTTATCTCTTCCTGTGGAAGTCTTCTAGAATCTCAGTGTGGTTTCAGACCAACCCATGGGACATTTAACATCATCTAATTTTCTACAAGGTCCAAGAAGAGTGTTGGGAACATCAGGACCTCTACATGGCCTTCATTGACCTTACTAAGGCCTGTGATTCCATCAATTGTGAAACCTTGTGAAAAGTACTGGCTAGATTCTGATGCCCTATAAAATATATCAAGGTTCTGAGGCTTCTCCACAACCGGATGACTGCAACCATTCTTTGTGACAGACTGGAGACAGATCCATTTGTCATTTGAACTAGGGTCAAGCAAGGATGTGTCATTGCCCCAATTTTGTTCTTTTTTTTGGCCATCATCCTAGTTCTCATTCAGGACTGCCTCCCTTGCAGAATTATACTGAATATCAAACAGATGGAGGGCTTTTCAATTAAGGATATTTTCATTCAAGGACCAAGGCAGTAAAAACAATCATCCTGACCTTTAATATGCTAAAGACTGTGTCATCCTTCCACATACTGAGGAAAACCTCTAGACCACACTGGATCTCTTCTCAGATGTCTACGCAGCTTTGAGCCTCTCTCTCAACATCAAGAAGACTGAAATGCTCTATCAGCCTGTTTCAGGCCATAAATGTGACCCCTCTCTGCAAATTACCAATGAGGGAAAGACGCTGGAGGTAGTCAAGAATTTCCCTTACCTCAGTAGTCACCTCTCTTGGAGAACAAACTTTGATAAGAAGATCCACCATAGGATCCAGTGCTTCATGTAGCTTCCTTTTAGGAATTCCTTTGGCATGTTTTTATTGATAACATCTCTGGAAAGACACCAAGATCCATGTTTACAACACAGTCAGCCTTCCCACTCTCCTCTACGGATGTGAAATGTGGATGGCCTATTGTTGTCATCTCAAGATCCTAGCGAGGTATCACCAACAATGCCTCCAGAAAATCTTCCACATACAATGAGAAGAATGCCGCACAAATGCCAGCATTGAGTTGGTGATCCTCAAGCACCAACTTCATTGGGCTGGACATTGTGCACAGACACTTGCCTCAAAAACGTGTCCTTTACTCCCAGCTTAGTTGCAGACTGAGATCTTGTGGCAGCCAGAGGAAATGCTGCAAGGATACAATGAAAATATTACTCAAGAAATTGGACACCGACATCAAGAGCTGATATCAAGGGCTGAGAATAGCTGGCTGCTAACTGACACCAGTGGCACTGCAACCACAGCCAAGCAGCAGCCCACTCCAAGGTAAAGTGTCTTGCCCTCAAAGCAGAGGAGAGAGAGATGAGGACAGAAAAGGAGAAAAGTCCTGGCCTATGGCCTACTCTCCCCTGTGGAAAGACCTGCAGCTTCTGCAGATGGATCTTTGGCTTAAGGATTGGATGCTTAAGTCACCTCAAGACCCATGAGTCGTGACAGATCATCCTTGAATTGAGGGACTGCCACCAACAATGATGGCTCTTCTATTTTATAGGTTACCTAGCATCCTTACAGTATTGTAGATGTGATGTTCAGGAAAAGCAAGAAATAGATTTGCTTGGTAATATATTTTATGGGATCAATATTGGAGGTGGGAGAAGTGGAGAACACAAGCTTTGGAGAACACAATGCCCCCTCTCAGATCTAGAAGAAAAACAGGTACAGCCTCAGCTAAATTCCAGTTAAAACAAATTAGTTTTCATTATGTAAGCAGTCACTTATGAAGGAAAGTGGCAATAAACCTTTGGAGCAAAAATTTATCAGAAGCACTTGTACTTACAAAGCAAATAAAATACAGATAAAATAGATAAAACCTAATTATAATACTGTATAACTATAAAACCATTCTACAAAGAAGACATCCATTATCACCATGGAGCACAAAGGAGGTTAGCAGAGGAAACAGATAACTTACGATTTATAAGTTATCATTGTCTATGTTAGGTCCATGGTTTTTGTGTTCAGTAAAATTATAAATATTTGTTCCCAGACATCTGGCTTGTTCCAAGTGTATTGAGTAGGCAAAAACTATGAGGTCAGATATAAAAATGGTGGTTCTATGAAAAGTGTTCTCACACTGCTGATTAGGTGTTTCAATTTCAATCCTTTTTCACTTTTTCTGCGACTGTCCATTCTAGAGCATTATGGTTATCTAGTTTCACACACAATTCCAGCAAGGGCATCAGTCACGTTGGATGAGAATTATCCTATTTTGTGATGGGAATGTAATGTATAGGATCTATGGATTCTGATGATTTTATTGTGAGGTCTGTTGATCATGATGACAGCAGAAATATATTGGCAGGTTTTGCATATGCTGTTTATGCAGCTTCTTGTTTCTTTAATGTTTGTTAATCAGTGGAGTTTGTTTCTAATGATGATTTGGGTGAGATTGAGGGAGCTTTCCTAGATTGCCTACAGATGTTGTGGAATTTCAGTCACTGGGGACATTTATAGACATATGCTTGTCTGCTCTGACATACCAGCAGACTCGATTTAATTTTCAGTGTGTTGGAAATGCATGTCTAAGCTGCAGTAGAGTCTGTTGATCCCAAATAGGCCTCATCAGCCATTTTCAGATGCACAGATAAGACAATCATGGAAGGCAATCATCCTTGACTGTGAGGGACTGCTGAAGAAGAACAATTCCATCTAATGCAGAATAAGATTGTGTACACAGCAGTTACTGCATTGCAGCTAGCACAAGGTAATCCCTACCCATTCTTACCATTAGTTTGTCTAACCAGACTCTTTGTTTTTGGCTACCTGATTATAAGATCTAATTGTTTAACACCACTGGCTAGGCCAGCAGTCCTTTGCCCATTTCATTTATCAGAATATTCAGATAACAAATATCAGCAGCAGAGTCTAGCTGTCCATAGAATTCCAGTTTCTATGCCAGAGCTCTATCAAACTGTATAGACCATATCAATACCAAACAATGCAACCTTTTCTGACTCTGGTTATAACATCAAACCGGGCCATGAGTTCCTGGATGGAGATCACATTAGGCATCTCACCAAACATTCCAGGAGATCTGGTCATTTTACAAAGAAATCTTATATATCCGATATCTTCCACAGATGCCCTTTGCTTATACCATCATAGGCTTTCTGAAAGTCAATAGAATTTAAGATGAGTGATAGTTTGTTGCTTTGCTAAGTGATATTGTATAATGTTCCCATTTTGGTTTTAATCACACTGAATTATTCAGATTAAATAATTATAGCCTACAAACCTGCTAATTTCCCATGAAGCCATAACCCAAGGACCCATCTTCTGATATTTCAGCAGTTTGATACAACAATAAGATAAATACCGCTTTGAAAAAGATCACAGCAGGTTCTTCCATACTAACTGTTAACAAATTATAAGAAGTCAGTCCAATCACACAATATGTATCATTGTACCAGCCATACTATTTAAGCTCTCAAGAGCTACATAACATATGTGGTACTCCATAACATATGTGGTATTTGGCAGCAAATAATTGAGGCAATCAAGGGTTAGGTCTTTCAACCTGTCATTTGTTATTTCTTAATAACTGTGGGGGGGGAGGGGGCTTGATTGGGCGCAGGGAAGGGTTGATTGTTTTGTTTTTTAAGTTTTTGGTTTTGGGAAACAGGTGTTGAGCATAGACTAACTAGGTAATGAAACTGTCTCCCAATAACTAATTGATACCACAGGATGGAAACCTGACTGCCTCTTGAGGGAAAACAGAAATCTGTTACCTCTCCAGAGACTTGGTAGAATACAGCATATCACAGAATCATAGACCACAAGATGATGAAGTTCAGGATCCTAAGGAAAGGACAGAAGAAGAACAACAAAGTGCAGACCCTGGACTTCAGAAAAGCCGACTTCGACTCACTCAGGGAACTGATGGGCAATATCCCCTTGGAGGCCAGTCTGAGGTGGAGATGAGTCCAGAAAAGTTGGCTGTATTTTAAAGAAACCTTGCTGAGGGCACAGGAACAACCCATCCCAATGTGCAGGGAGACTAGCAAGTATGCTGGAACACCAGCTTGGCTTAGCAGGGAACTCTTCAGTAAGCTAAAACACAAAAAGGAAGCTTTTTTTGGACACTTGGACAAACAACTAGGGAGGAGTATAAGAGTACTCTGCAGAGATGAAATAAGGAAGGCCAAAGCACAACTGGAGTTTTAGCTAGCAAGGAATGTGAACAGTTACTAGAAGTGTTTCTACAAGTATCTCAGCAACAAGGATCAGGGAAAGTGTGAGTCCCTTACTGAATGGGGGAGGCAACCTAGTGACAGAGGATGCAGAAAAAGCTGAAGTACTCAATAACTTTTTCATTTCAATATTCACAGGCGAGATCAGCTCCCAGACTACTGAGCCTGGCAGCACAGTTTGAGGAGGAGGTGAACAGACAACAGTGGCAAAAGAACAGATGAGGGGCGATTAAGAAAAGCTGGATGTATACAAGTCCATAGGACCAGATGGGATGCCTGAGGGTGTTGCAAAAGTTGGCTGATATGACTGCAGAGCTGCAGGCCATCATCTTTGAAAACTCATGGTGATCAAGAGAGGTCCCGGATGATTGGAAAAGGGCAAATGTGGTGTCCTTTAACGAAGGGAAGTAGGAGAACAGAGGGAATTACAGATCAGTCAGCCTCACCTCAGTCCCTGCAAAAATCATGGAGCAGGTCCTCAAAGAATCCATTTCTAACCACTGGAAGAATGTGATTAGGAACACTCAGCATAGATTCATCAACAGCAAGTCATGCATGACCAATCCGATGATCTTCTATGATGAGATGACTGACTCTATGGATAAAGGGAGACCAGTGGATGTGATATACTTTGACTTTAGTTAGGCTTTTGATATGGTCTCCCTCAGCATTCTCACAAGCAAACTGAGGAAGTACAGGTTGGAAGAATGGACTGTAAGGTGGATAGAAAACTGACTGGATCATCAGGCTCAGAAGGTAGCAGTCAATGGTTTAATGTCTGATTGGCAGCCAGTATCAAGCAGAGTGCCCCAGAGGCCACTTCTGGGGCTTAGTGTGTCCTGGGGCCAGTTTTTTTTCATTTTCATCAGTAACCTGGAAGATGGGATAGAATTTACCCTCAGCAAGTTTGCAGATGACACCAAGCTGGGAGGAATAGTAGATATGCTGCAAGGTAGGACTAGGATTCAGAGAGATCTAGACAAATCAGAGGATTGGGCCAAAAGAAATCTCATGAGGCTCAATAAGGAGAAGTGCAAAGTCTTCCATTTAGGATGGAATTATCCTATGCACTAATAAAGCCTGGGGACTAATGGCATATTGGGCTGCATTAGCAGGAGTGTCACCAGCAGATCAAGGAAAGTGATTATTCTCCTCTATTTGGCACTGGTGAGGCCATATGTGGAGTCCTGTGTCCAGGTTTGGCCCCTCCACTGCAGAAAGGATGGTGACAAATTCCAGCAAGTCTAGAGACAACAAAAACAGTTAGAATGTGGGGCACATGACTTATGAGGAAAGGCTGAAGGACCTGGGCTTATTTAATCTGAAGAAGAGAAGACTGAGAGGAGATTTAATAGACACCTTCAACTACCTGAAGGGTGGTTACAAAGCTGATAACTTTTCTCAGTGATGACAGATGACAGAACAAGAGCAAGAGTCTTAAGTGGAAGCAAGGAAATTTTAGGTTAGATATTAGGAAAACCTCTCACACTAGGAGAGTAGTAAAGGACTGGAACAAGTTACCTGGAGAGTGTGTGGACTCTCCATCCTTGGAGATTTTTAAGAACCAGCTAGATAAAGCTGTGGCTGGGTGATATAGTTGGGGACAGTCTTACTTTGAGCAGGGGTTTGGACTAGATGACCTCCCGACGTCCCTTCCAACTCTAATCTTCTATTACTCTATGTCAGTGGCAAATACTGGGGAGGATGGAGCTGAGCTCATTTAGTTCTGCTGATGTACTCAAGAGAGGGACACACAGACACACACACACAGACACACACACACGTGAAGTTGCTCTGGGGTAATTCCTACCTGCTGCTTTCAGGGTCATCACCCTGATAACAGGCTCTGGGAATGAGTCCAGAGGAGCATTGCTGGTGAATCTCTAGCCCTGGAATATATCAGCACTCAGATGGGTAGGCCATGCTCAATCCGTTTCTCCCAGAACACGTCACTGGTAGAGTATAGATGAGCCCTGAATATGTTAGCTACCTTTCTGATGCATCAACATTGCTGGAATCTTGTTTTCTACCACCTTACCAACTCAGGTGTACATTATACATCTACTCCCTTCTAAAAGCCAATGACTCAATTATTGTGTTTCACAGCTCACATCTCAGCTTAATCTAGAGCCATTTGCAGCTATTGACATTCCTTTAATTTATTCCTGAGCTCAATCCTAGACATTCTACAATGATTCATATAACATTTGAAAGCCAATGGTCCGGAGTCACACACTGCTCTAAGGCATCCTACAATAAACCCCTCAAAAACCTACATACACTTCCTCAATTGTCATCTCATTTACAGTTCCATCAAGCCCAACAATTCAAAAGTCCCAAGTCAGAACCCCCATATCACATGCTCTATAAGCTTATCACAATGCTATTTAAAAACATATCAATGAACTTTTGTAACTCTCCTCCCCTGTCATTGCTAACGCATGCAAGTATTACAAGTTGAAAATTTAATTTAAATGCATACAACGTGCAGGCATGTACACACACACACATACGTACATTCTCACAAACGCAACCCTATTCTCCCCGACACACTCACACTCCTCTTTCGCATCTTTCTTTAGTCCCAAGCATTTCCCATCCAGATCCCAGTTTTGATCTACAGCATATATGATATTTTCAAATCATTCAACAAGATTATTTTCATGTTTTCAAATAATTTGCATTTTCTAATGTGTAGCTGGTCATGCTTTACTGCACATTAGATTAGTCTAATGCACAGTAAAGCATCTCATGTAGACACACCCACCAATACCTAGATAGTCTCCAGGACATTTATTTTTGGTTTAACACATTTTCTGAAAGGATAATAATGCTATCTGGGAACATGCAAAGATTACTGTGGAAGTAGCAATGTTTCTTCTTTCTGCTCTTACTATTAGTTACAGATATTTGGAGATTAAAAATTATATTCTACAAATATGAGACAGATGGGTACTCTCACACTGAAGATTGAGTAAAATACCTCATTATAAAGACCTTGTTTTAAATTGCCCAACTTCAAGCACCTTAGTGAAAATTTCAGTGAGGAGCATCTTGCTAATATTGAATTAGCCGGACAGTTTCAACTAAAATGGTTCCAAGGCAAGGTGGCAGAAAAAAATATTGATTTCCAACTTTAAAAAATTCTGGAGGATGTCTCTCTGAACAGCTCTAGCAACCTACTGACTTTGACTAGACACTTGGGAAGAGGCCGTGCTTGCGTAATACTTTTTTTCTGTCTCTATAAAAACTACCAAATTTGGCCAAATTACAAACCTTAGAGAAAAAAAGAATTGTAATTCACAAACACCCAGCAGAGGCCTCTTAAATTTTTAGCAGCTAAGATCTCTGAAAACTCCACTTTCAGTGAGCATGTTTTACCCTGGGGCATGCAATTGCAGGGGTAAACACCTGACTGAGAACAGACAGACTAGCTGGGTCCAAGCAGCAAGGAATAAGAAGATATTTAGTTTGAATGCAGAGGGAATAAAGAGCCAGATCTGGGGGCTGGGAGTAGCCAAACCCCACATTTGAATTGCAGGGACAGAGGGAAAAAGAAAAAGAAACTGAGATATGTAGATAGTCTGAGGGAGATACTGCAACTGGCTTGATGTGTGACTGCAGCTGGGAATTAGTAAGTTTAGAAATGGGGAAGAGATATGACAAGCTGTGAGGATGCAAGAAAAGACCTGAAACAGTTAGGTAAAGAGACTGGGGACAGAGAGCTAGCTCACTGAGCTTGCGTGAAGAGTTTAGAGAAAGACTGGGACTGAGTATCAGTGAAAACTACAAATGCCAGGGTGCACAAGACAGAGCCATCAGATGAGAACCCTAGAAAATGGTTCAGCTGTCAAAGTGTACTTTGATTTGCTAAGTGAACCACAAGGGCCACTTAGTGGAGTGCTAGAGATAAAGATATATATAGATATATAGCTACATAGACATATATATCTTTAAATGTCACAGGTCACAAAGGCAATGGATGCAGGTGTTGCCGTGGACATAGTCTTTCTAGACTTCAGCAAGGCCTTTGACACCGTCTCCCAACCCATCCTCATTAAAAAACTAGGTGACTGTGGCATTGATGCCTACACAGTTAGATGGATTGCAGATTGGCTCAAGGGTCGTACTCAGAGGGTGGTGGTGGACGGGTCATATTCGACCTGGGGGGAAGTGGGCAGCGGAGTCCCCCAGGGCTCAGTCCTGGGGCCTGCGCTATTCAATTTCTTCATCAGCAATTTGGATGATGGGGTGAATTGCAACCTGTTTAAATTCGCTGATGATACCAAAATTTGGGGTAAGGTGAGCACGCTAGCAGGGAGGGAAAGACTGCAACAAGACCTGGACAGGTTACAGGAGTGGGCTGACATAAACAGGATGCGTTTCAATACTGACAAGTGCAGGGTGCTGCACTTAGGCAGTAGAAACCAGCAGCACACTTA
>NW_017728886.1:29913778-29943147 GCF_001723895.1 Crocodylus porosus
TGAGTCCAGTCTTTTCTCCCGCCCAGGCAGGGGGTCGGGCTTGAAGATCTACAAGGTCCCTTCCGACCCAACTTCTATGATTCTATGTATGCATGTGTGTGTGCGCGGGTGTCATGCATGTATAACCAAGAAATAAATATTAAAAAAAAAAACCAAAGAGAGCGAGAGAACCCTAGAAAAAAACTAGATGAGGAGACAGGGAGTAAAATGAGCTAGGTGAAAAGAATGCGACTGAAACAAGGAACCAGAGTGGGGAAATCCTGAGGCAGGTACAAGCATGCAGCAGCAGTCACCTCCACTGCGTGCACAGATCCAGGGGGCTGGGGTGCACACAGCACCAGGAGCCCCCTGGACAAACCGCCTGGACTCCGACTGTCCCACCACTCAACCTGGCCAGGGCCCCACTCACCCCACCCCTGCCTCTGCCCCACTCCCTCCCTCAATGTGGGAGGCTCAATCTTCCCCCCCCCTCCCCCCAGCCCCTTCCCAGAACAGACAGACTGATACTTGCCTGCCATGCTGGGCAGCCAGTGATACACACACTGAGCTGCAATCCTGGCTGCATGCGCACCCATACCCCTCGCTGCAGCCACCCAGAGCCTGTAGCCAGGCTGCCTTGCAGCCCTACTCACTGTCCTGCATTCAGTGGGGGATGAGCCCCATTAGCCCCAGCCTTCTACCGCCTATGTGTAGAAGGCTGCTGAAGCACAGCAATTGCCACACTCCAGCAGATTTGATTAACTGAATCTGTTCTGACACACAGGAACTCCAGCACATTGGAACAGACTCTGCATGCACTTATAGGAGCTGAAGGTACTAAATTTAATGTGCATTAGAAAAGGTGTATTAATGCATGTGTAGCTATGCCCTGACAAATCAGCTAGTACAGCCAGCTAGTTGATCCCAGGCAGGATCAACTGTCCCCCCTTACACCAAAATCAGTCCTGACAGATTTGTCTAATCTGGTCTTAAAGACCGCTAATGGTGGGAATTACTTCCCTAGGTAATGTATTCCAGAGCTAACATAAAACTGTGCCCATTACATCACTCTCCCCTTCAGAGAACAGAATGGAACACAGGGTACTTGAGTCTCACCATTCCTCTGCTGTCAGCAGAGATCCACTGACACAGCTCCCTATCACTTCTAGTGCTCAGACACAGCAATAGTACACTGTCTTCCTTTATTAGCTACCGTGTTAGCTCAACTGGCAAAGTCCTGTGAGGTTGCTCTGAAGATTCTATCCTAGCTGATAACCCGCGGAGGTGTCAATATGATGCCACACTACAAAACTGGTTTCCCTCCCCATCCCTCGCTGCCTTTCAGAAGCCTGGAAAATGATACCAGCACAGACCTGCATTAAAAGAATATAGTTAAAGTTGCAAAGTTGATCACTAAATTGTTGGGACTTTTTCTATGCAACTTCAATTCAGTCCTGTTGTTTGCTACAGTCTTTAATTATATGCCCCCAGGGCTATTTTCATAGAACTGACAGGTGACAAAAGATAAGTGCAATTATACATGGTGAAAACCTGCTGCCTTCCTTTCCTTTCCTACAGCTGGTTATCCTTGCTTTACAGTGACCAGAACCCTCCACTTCTCTCTCATCTTTTAGAGGTTATGTAGGAGAAGAGATAATACTGTGGACATATCTTACTTCTGCTTTTGTATGACAGTTCTCTCAAACTCTCATAAAATATGCATGGCTTACACTTCATTGTGGCACTTATTATTGTCCCAGTTAGTTTCATAAAAGTTGTATGGCAGCTGATTTAAAGAGATATTGCTAAATAGTTTTAAGTCTCAAATATTGTATTAAATGCCTCAAAGAGAGAGAGAGAGAGAGAGAGGTTTAACAAAAAACCATTATATACAGAAATGCATGTTTTAATCAATATTTTAAAACTCTCTTAATCCAACATAATTTGAGATTATTTATATTATCTTCCCATCACATTGTGAACCCAAAAGCCAACCCTGTCTAGTGTGAAAGTACCAAACAATGAAACTGATCTGTTTATGTTCATTGTTCAAGCAACTTGTGCAAGCACTAATTCACTCATCACAAATAAAAAAGTGCAAATATATTGGATTTTTAACTCTTTCCTCAGTTTTTATAAAATTCACCCAAAAGATCCTAAATTCTAATTTTGTTATTGCCCTTCTGGATCACAAATGGAGAAAAAATTATACCTAGGGAAAATGCATGCCTCTCAAGGTAGGGAATTTTTCAGTTTCCATGACAAGAAAAAAAAACCCAATCTTCTGCCTCCTTAGGTAGAAGTAAGTAGATACCTTAGCAGGCAAGACATTCTGAGTGTTCAGTATTCAACTGACCCAAAAAGTTGGGGAACCAACACACCAAACCACAGGTGTCAAACTCACATGTGCCCCCAAGTTGGATCCAGAGCTGGAATTAGCAATGTGGTGAGCAATGGTGGTGGGGTCAAATGGTAATGGCAATGTTAGGATAAACAGTAGTACCAGCAGTTAACAAAACTGTTGCTGCTCCTCCTCCCTCCTCCAATATGTGTACCCATCTGGGCTCTGTAGCTGTGAATTTGGTGGCAGACCCTGCCCCACTTGCCCTGCCCTGAATTCCTGACCCTCCATGAGCCCCTCAGGCTATGTGTTTGACACCCCTGCCCTAACCCATGCTTCCTACCTTCCTAACTCCTGATTTTGCTGGGATGGTAGGCAGAAAGAAAACTTCTGGGATCAATGAAGCCAAGCTCCTACCCTGGGGGTCTTTAAGAGGAGGCTAGACGAACACCTTGCTGTGGTCGTTTGACCCCAGTACTTTTTCCTGCCATGGCAGGGGGTCAGACTTGATGATATGCTCAAGTCCCTTCCAACCCTACCAACTATGAAACTAAGCTGGTGGAGATTCACCATCACTGGATAACCTAGAGCCTGCAGACTGTGTAAGCTTTTCAGCAGTCTGCAACAATCTGTTTAATGTCCCAGTATCTTCTTTCAGCTAGTTCTACCCATATATAAATCCCTGATCCTGAACAAGAAGAAAATGGAGCAATGCAAATCCTTGGTGCCGCCCCCTCTCCCCTTTCTGTGTAGTTCAGGGCAAAATCGGGCCATAGAGATTAGAGATATGAGAGACCTATTGTCCTACCCCACACCAACACAGACTTGCTCCCTGTATTATCTTTTATAGTGCTTTGTCCTGCCTAGTTCAAAATGGCTAAAGCAAGCTATTTCCCATCATTTATTCTCAGAATCCTTGTACGAACAAGGATGCAGCTCATGAAAGAGTCAATGTTTTATTCTTGAAGTTATGTCTTATAGCTGGCCAATTTCCTGAGCTACTGTTTATAACAACTGCTAATATCCCTGCTGAGGAGGTACATTATGATACAACACTATCTTATCTCATGCAACTTTCTCTTTTGAATTTAACCCAATAGGGAAAAGAAACAGTTATTTCTAGAACTTCAGCCTTTTTAGCCTACCCAGAATTCCCCTCTTAAACACGTAGAGACCCTACTCTTCATGTTCCATCTTGACCTGGCTGCTCACAGACCTTGGCAGTCAGATGTGTCATTATCAATTAAAGTTAACAAGAGCAATCTATGTTTTATGATTCTCATCTCCCACCTTCCACTCTCCCTCAATCCTCAAGAGGATAAATCAAGCTTACTGTCACTCACTAAAGATTTTTTTCTTCTCTTATTAGACCTCTCTGCTGTCTCCTTACAACTATATGGCTCAGAACATTTTCTCAATACACTGCAGATAAAGTAGTGATAGACAGTAGGAAAGTCTTACTGCCAGAAAATCTGGAATGACTCATCTTCATGAAAGCAAGCTATGTGAGTCACAGCCATGATGACTCAGAAGCATGGGAAGAAGGTACCTTTGTGGAAGAAAGGATTGAAATTGTCCTGCCGAGCCAAGTATGTGATTTATAGAGAGGGGTTTCCCACAAGGGTTATTTTTAAAAATCTGCAAAAAAGTGTTAAGACACGATTTGTATCTTTATATTGAAAAAAATGACCAATTCAACTGTGAGTCACTGTATTTTCTTTATTAAACTACCCATTTAATAAATTCAAACCAGGTCTCTCCCACAACAGACAACCTAATTCCTATTCTAACCAAACCACCAGGATTTGCTCCAGACCCAGATATCAGCTGTACCTACTCATCAACAAAGACCACATCATCACTGGACCAAACAAAACAGATTATAACATTCAAGGTTTCTGCACCTGCTCCTCTACCAACATCTTATATCCATCACCTGCTTACAGTACCTCTCTACTGTCTACGTTGAGCAGACAGGGCAATCCCTACATGAAAGAATAAATGAACATCAATTTGACATTGATTCCAGAAAGACACAAAAGCCCATGGCAGAACTCTTTAACCACCCTGGGCATGCCATTGCTGACCATAGAATAGCAGTTCTTAGACAAACTTTATAAACAACTTGAATGTGACACTGCAGAACAAGAAATAATCCATGAGACTGTGTTAAGTATGGTCTCAACAGAGATTCTGGAGTCTTAGTCCATTATCTCATGCAAGCAAGGATATTAAATAGAATATTATTTCCTAGTCCATTCATAGCATGTCACAAAGTACGCTACTGCATGATGCCACCCTGCCCCTACCTTCTGCATAGAACACCAACAACCACAGAAAGAAGTAACACTTAGACATAATTCCAGGTTTCGTTAAAAGGCCCAGTCTGGCAATTTTGGCCCTTCTGCACAGTTTGTAGTTTATTTACACTATAGTAGAATAAGATGGCCTGTACACATACCTGCTGGAAGTTAAACAAAGATGGCCCTTCCTATCTCTTAGGTCAATAGTTTATTGAGTAGGGCACTTACCAAGGGAGCAAAAGACCCAGATTCTACGGACCGCTCACACAGAGGTGGTTTCAAACTTTATCTGCAGTTTCCTAGCAAAGTGCTCTGACCATCAGGCCATGTACTAGGCATTGCCCAAAGGACTTTCCAGCCCTCCCCTTCCTAGCACTCAGTCATTGGGCTAGAAGGTGAGAGGGCTGCCCTCCTCCTTCACCCCAACGTTTTTGTGCAATATTATATGCTAAATCCAAAAATGTACATTAGAGCCAAGAACTGCAGTTATGCAGGTACATACATGAAGGTGGAATAGAATCTAGCTCTTTCTGTGGTTCATTTCATCTATGGAATGAGAATAATGAAGCTTTCCCACTTCAAAGGAATATTGTAGGACTAAATACATTAAACCCAATGTAGATAGCTCCCATAGCCAGTTGCTTTAAGCTGGTTTTTATTTAGCATTTATATTTCCCCTGCTTCAGTACATACAATTGTTTCCAGTTCTACTAGTTTTGTCAAGTGTAAAAACCTCAACTTCTATGTATATTATGGCCTTGAAGATATTTATAGATTTTGGCAAAGTTTTTTGATGTCCAATAATTCGGGGCATTCCAATTTCAAAGTCCATATTTTAAGACACCTGGAAGGGGCCTGGATTTTAGAATCTAATAAGTACATATCCTTTGAAAAAAGTGGAAAATCCAAAACTACTAGTCACTTCTGATAACAAGACCATGAAATTTAATCTCTCTATACTAGGAGATGCATCTTTAGCTGGTGTAGACCAACTAAACCTCAGTTGAGGTCCCCAGTATTAATGTAGGTCCTTCAACTTATCTACACACATTTTTGGTTCCTTCTGTGTATTGTTCCTTCTGTGCATTTTTCATCACCTCTTGGAAATAGGGCTGGGTCAAACCATGAAACAGCTTAGAAGTGGTAAGTAAAATAAAATTTAAAATCACTATAAATAAGCCCATATTATTAATTACCGCTTATTTGTATCTCTGTGTGCATGATTCTAATATAATGAAAGCCTTAGTCTGTCTGCATGTCCATAATACTTTATTCGCACTCTGATTGGTTGTCTCAGGAGCCAATCACAATGCTGACAAACAGCCAATCAGTGTGCTCCTCCAACAGCCCTGCTCTCTGGAGGCAGCAGCGATGGAGTGGATGAAACAGGGGGGCAAGGCCAGCAGCACCGGCCTCACCTCCTCTGCCCCCCCGACCCTGCTCCCTGGGGGCAGTGGTGGCACAGAGGGCTGGCTGAGGGGGACAGAGGGGACAGCAGGGCAAGCTCTCCCCACACCTGCTCCTGGGAAACGGCAGCACAGAGTAGTGGGTGGTGGTGCTCTGCCCCCGCTTGCCCCCCATGCCTGCCATTCCTTATGGGCAATTGGCTAGTTATATATATATATATATATATATTACCCCTTTGAACACCAGCAATTAGCCAATATTCAAGTCTTGTGTACTGCTTTCATCAAGAGGAAAAACTGATGATAGAGTCAGTTATTTCATTAATACAGTTCTGTTTATTCACAAAAAGTCACATTTTCCTGAACACAGCAGAGTCAACCAATCAAAAATAGGTGCATCTACACTGCAGATTTTAATGTAGCACATATTTAAAAACAGCTGCAGGCAGGCCTGCTGTAAGGTGTGCTAGAAGCATACAGCAAAATGCAAAGCAACATAAATTGATCCACAAAATCTGAGTAGGGGTTTAAATGAAGGCAAATGTCATCAACTTGTTGCTACTTACATTACAATGAATTTGGTGCAGAGATAGAGTGTCCTAATGAAATTAAAGATATTAAGTTTTCCCCTACACAAAAAGCTGAACATTTTGTTTAAATTACTTTAGATTTCAGGAAACAAAGGAACATTGGCCTGGGAGGATCCTGATGTCACAGGTAACCTTGTCATATGATCTCTGGTATACATCAGTCAAGCTCCATCTTAAAAGTATTTCAGTGTTTCCCCTGCTGCTCCTACTGGGGAGGCTACTTCCAGAACCATTTTGCTCTCAGATGGTTACAAGCCTTCTTAGAATTCCCAATCCAAAAGTATTCATGGTCCATGAATAATTTGTTCCTTTGCCAATGTTGTCCTTTACCCTTAATGGCTCTTCTTCTTCCTCCAGTATATTTATAGAGAGCCATCTTATCTCCTATCAGACTTAAAATAAGCAGGACTGACCCAAAAAACCCATAAGCCATCTATGTGAGCCTTTTTGGTAGGTGCACTGCAAATTAGCCCTGCACCTTCTTCAGGTCCACTCCAATCCCCTTCCCTTGCCCAATCTGCTGCTCTGCTTTCTGCCTGCTCCCCTACCTGCCATTGTGCTGCCTGTGCCACTTGCGGCATGCCTAGTCTCACCAGAGAGTATAGCATGCCTCTTATTCCTAACATGCTATGTCATTCTGTCTCTCAGAAAATCCAGAATGCTCTGTCTGCAGACACAAGTCAAGGACCAGATACTATAACCTTTATCTCAATGATGTCTAAATTTGGGAGCATTAAGTCATTACCAAGAATCTATCCCCAAGAAATAGTGCATTTGAGAACAGTGAATCATAACTTGGAAAAAAACACAACGCACATGTCACCTACAGGTATAAAGGAAAATATAGGTGAATTGTGACCATGGACAAAAGGATTAGAGCACAAGCTAGACTACAACAGTATATGACATGCTTTGTTTATGTGGCATCCCATCATGCTGAAGGTCTTGTTGGGCAGGTTCAGAAGGGTTAAAAATCAGGAAAGCCTCCTGAAGGGGAGATAAGTGAGATGTATTGATTGAGCGTGGACTGCATCTGCACAATGGAAGCAGCTGCCAGAACTAACTAGGAAGGCCTGATATATGGCTGGGAAGAATTAGGGAGGCTTGGGGACTAAACTATACATGTCTAGCTTCTCATTTCCAGACAGGATAATAAAGCTGTAACAAACAAGTTAAAATTACAGTGCACCAAGATGTAGGGAATACCAGATATTACCTTAGGAAAACAGGTTTGCCATGTGATTAGTATTCTGTTTGATTAGTAAATACCTGACCAGGCAAGTCACCTATGTAATTTAATGTGCGCAGATAATGATGGACTAACTATACCCAGGTGCATATAAAAGGTGCATCATTTTGAAAGATTTTGGATCTGTGTACAACTACACTTAACCCCCCTGCCCAGGCAGCCTGACCACCTAGCTAAGAGTGAATACACCTAATCTGGTTATATTTACTGTGTCTGCCTTCCTGAACCATGCTGCAGTAGGAGCTGCCAGGCCTTGGAAGCAACATGTATATGCTCCTGGCTAGTACTTGCTGGTTGTAGTCATGTTGGTCTAAGGACAGACTCTCCCTGTGCCTGAAGGATGGAGATTGTACCCGAAACATTGCAAAGGACAATTTTTCCAACAATTTAGTTGTTCTAATAAAAGATATCACATCTACCCAAAGAACCTCGTCTGCCTGGCTAGTTCAGCTCTTGCTCTTCCATTGTGGAGACTGCCTAGCAAGCTTTAGTGTTGAGTGAACAATCAGGGTGTCTTCAATACCTCTTGCGCCCCACCTCAGCTTTAAAAGCTATTTCTGCAGAGGTTGCTAAATCATATATTATATCAATAGCAAAAGTGGACTTTGCTATTCAGCAGTCTTTATTAATTCCTTTCTAAAGTCATCTAAATTCAAGGCCTTTTATGCCCTGTCCTATGCAAGGCAGGTGATCGTCAGAGTAGGTGATCGTATCTTTCCCTTCTGGCCAGAAAATGTGTGAATCACAGCTGAGGAAAGAATATCAAATCTGAGATGGCCTAGTTTCTTTGCATGATGATGGACTATGATGGCTCGTCTTCACATGACGAAAAGAGGACTCTGCAGCTACAGAAGAACTTTAAATGAAGGCATCCAGTTTTGTTGGCAGAATTAGAGATCTGCCAGCAAAACCTTATACTGCAGATAAGAGGCCACAGCCTGTTCTACTTACTAGGTGTCTCAGGAGCACTTCTATGTCTAATTTGTAAATTCCACCCTACTTAAGTCCCTGAAAAACAATTAACGCTTCCATTTTTCATAATGTATTTTCATATTAGCCTTAAGACCAAGGCAGAGAAAGCCGTAAGAAGATCTTACACATTTATATTGGTTTTTTTTCAGGATATGATATAATTATTCTTGCCTGCCTAAGTTCCAAGATGCCTAATAGATACAAGATAAATGGTAGGGTAGCACCCTAGGGCATGACCCCATGAGCAAGGGCATACCTTTCCCCAGACACAAATAACACAAGCACTTATTTGTGCTGCTGCTACTTGTCCCTGGGCATGCTCCTGCACATGTGCTCTGGTGCACAGCAAATTAACCTGAGTGGGGTAGGGGGTCCCTTACCTGGGATCCTGGGGGCCTCCTGGGGCTGCAGCAGCAGTAATCTGAATGTGTGGAGCCTGGCCAGCAGGCAGAGCATGGTTTTGGCCAGCCAAGCTCCAGTTTCAGGCAGATGTATGCTGCAGCCATGTGTGCTGTGCTGCTTTTTTTTTTCCATACGTTTTTTTTAGATATCAGGATTTCCCAGATGTCCAATTTTGCTGCCACATTGAAAATATGCAGCGCAGCAAACAGATTAACATGTGCCACATGTATTTTGCAGTGCCTCCAAAAGCTTTGAGGTGCCACAAACTGCACGTTCCTGCTAATGTGGACATGACTATAAGGACTAACTGGTTCAGAGAGGTATATTCCAGCTGAAATAGCATTTAAAGAAAATGTCATCATTGACATGTTCAAAATTGTTAATAAATTACTATATTTTTTCACATACACCATACCCCAGATTATAATATGCATCTTGTTTTTGAAAGGCAGAGCGAAGAAATATAGATCATTCTTTATAGTAACTAACTGAACAGCAGCAGCTAAGAAAAGAGCTGAACTCATTGTTCTGCTCCCTGTGGATTGCTTCAGATTTGGTTTCATTCAGTAAGTGGAAGAACCTGCTCTTACCATATTTGTCATATATGATGCACACTCCAGCAGCTGATTTATGGGGAAAGGGTATGTATTATGTATGAGAAGATATGGTAGTTATAAACTCACTTAAAAACTTGCACTGAGCATAGACTTTGGAACAGAATTATTAAATTGTTTATCTTCACTGCACTTTTCACTTTTTTGCATAAATAAAAGAATAGCAATTGCACTGGCCTAAAACTCACTTTACTTAGATCTGCACAACTCACAACAAAACCAACTTCCAGTCTAAGGTACCTCTGCAAATATTAGGGCCCAATATCTAGGGCCAAACAACCTGGTTTGGCTAAGACAGTCCCAGATTTCATAGGCCACCTGGTGTCGCAGTCAGTTGGTGAAAATGGAAACAAAAGTCCCAGAGTGGCACCTCCCCCTCCCCACCTTACTGCCCAGGCCAGCTTCTCCTAAGCAGCAACTAGAGGCAAGGGGTGGGCTGGGCTGGGCACTACTCCTCCTGCCCGAGGCAGGGATCAGCTGAGGTGGGGCAGGGAGGGTTGGGGGGGGGGAGAGCACTACGGTGAGTGTGGACTGCTTGTGAGTGCATGCATGTGTATGCAAGTGTGTGAGAAGCCCTGGGAAAACCCGTATTTTGGCACCCTTTGGCATCCTCCTGCGCAATGGATGGAGGCAGGGAATGGGCTGCACTGGGCTGGGGGAGAGGTGGGGTGGGGATAGCCTGGATTTCCTTAAAAATAACATGGTTACCCTACTAATCTTTCACATACCATCAATTATAGAAGCAACTATAGATCAATGAAATACTGTGATTCCTTTCTAAATCTAGGTGATTCAATTATCCATGTTACAAAGCATTTCTTTCTTTCCCTTGCAAATGACAGAACAACTAAATAAACCTCAGTCTTCACTGTTATAACCTCTTTTGCTCCCTGTTGCTCCCCCAATGCAGTTTTAGCAGCCAATAACTCCAGAATAGCTAAAAATAGAAAACAGCTCTTTTTATGATCCCAAAATAGCTTAGAAACTATTTCAAAGAGTATATAAAGCATTAATCTTCTACTGAAACAGTTTGCAATAAACTGAATGGTAAATGCATGCATTAGAAATGAAGGAGAAAACACACAAGATTATAATCAGAATGACATATTAAAAAGGTTAATATCTTATAATATACAATGAATAAAACGTTTGACAGAAAGGGACAAATAAAACAAAAAGGCTAATCATTTTTCCAAGCATTAGTTATAGACCAGCTGGACCACTTTTTAAGTCATTCTAAACAGTTCCTCTGTAAAGTATCTGTAATTCCAGCACGAGAGCAGCCTCTCTGCATGGATATAGGCACCCAAAGTGATCAGAGACCATATTAGGCCTACTACAAATAGGCACAACTCAGCTGCAGTAAAATAAATTAAATCTGTCTATATTTAAGCTTGATCCAAAGTCCATTACAGTGAGCAAATCAAATTAAATATTATTTATTTGTTCTTCCTTTCTTTCCCGTTACAGATTTTTAAAAGATCTAGCTGTCTCTCTCTTTATATATCTAAGTTTTAGCATCAGGCTTGGTGATTGTTCTTATTTAAGAGCTGAAGGCTTTGCTGATTTTATGTATATATATTGCTGAAAGTCACTGATAACCATCATATGATGGAGCACAGCTCTACTAAACAGTTGCTATCTGTTCCACTGTAAAGTCATGATGAAATCCAAAATTGTTGTGAGAAAGCACAAGGGATCTCAGGATAGGAAAGCAACAGTTACATCTTCCCTGGGACACACAGCAAATTAAACAACACAGCAGTGACCACAGCAATATCTGCATTGTCTCTGTAGAACAATTTTAACATTCAATTCAGCTGGCCGCAAAGATTCTAAGAAGTCATATGATTTCTCTGACATTATCAGTAAGAGAAAGCATTCCTGAAGAACGCCATGCAGGTCAAGTATATTGGTACCCTCAAGGCAAAACCCAACCAGGGCAAAGTCTTCAAAGTCACCTCAAAGTGGGATGCCAGCAATCACTTTAAGGACCATGGGAACCTAACATGCTCTGCATATTGGTGCTTTACCCACCAGGCCTGTTTCAGTTGCCCCCTGCTCAGTGGCACCATCCACTGTGACGAGAGTTGCTGGAGATGAGGGTACAAGAGTGAGACCCTGCCCCATATCTTACGTGGCTGTAAACTCCAGGTGAGAGTGTAGCTATTTCACCACAATGCCATCCAGGACTGGCTGGTGAAAGCCATCTCAGCAACAGTCAGGACAGCAGCCATGAACCATGACATCCCATACTGTAACAGCTAGCTGCATCCATACATTATGGTAATGGAAGAGGACAACAAAAAGGGCCTGATAATTGATGTGACCATCCCATTCAAGAATTGGTGGCAGGCTTTCGCCAAAGATCAGGAAGAAAAGCTGACTAAATACAGGCCACAGGCTGATACCTTGAGGGAGAAGGGGTATGATGAGATGATACAGGTACCAGATCTTTAGAGTACTTGAAGCATAGGATCCAAGCAACAAAAGTGTTCTGCGAACCTACAGAGCACCAACACACTACACAAAATTGATGAGGAACCTCATGGTATCTGATACCACCTAGTGTTCAAGGGACATTTAAGGGTTACATTTATGTTACATAAAACATATGTCAGTAAAAATGAGCAGCAGTAAAAAAAAAAAGTTTTGTTGTCACTAAAAGTTTTAAGGTTGTCAGTAAAAAAAAATTCTTGGGTTGGCAACCCTGAGGAACAGTCCCCTGCCTTCAGAAAAACACAAGGGTTTACTTGGAAACAGAGCCCTCTTGCCTTCCTGCATCAAAGGGCCAAGGACTACCTATGGCAGGGATGTTCAACCTCCAGCCCATGGGCCAAATGAGGTCCCAGATGGGAAACCTCTGATTTATCTGCTGGCTTTTAACACATGCAAGGCTCTGGAGGGACTCCCTAGCACTTGGCCTCAAGTATAGATGCTTCTAAGGGCCAAACTAGGAAGCATTATGTTTTATCTTGAAATGTAACAAGTTATGTCAGTGCACCTAGGGTATTCGTAACCTTTCTCCTTCCAGCAAAAATCAAGCCACATATCTGGATGTTTACTGGCACTAGAGACAGTTGAGAAGTTCTAGTCTTGGCATGCTTGGTACGTTAAGGTACTTTAAGGGGGTTCTCAGTAGCATGACATTTGGCAGCTGCATTTATTGCAGTACAGCAAACAGGAAGGCCTTTGACTTGGTGTTTCATGAGGTTCTCAAAGTAAAACTAGGGGACTATGGGCTCAACAATAGTGGGAAACTGGTTGTGGGGTTGGACCCACAGAGTACTAATAGATGGATCTGAATTGACTTGGCAGAAGGTAACCAGTGCAGTCTCCCAGGGTTCAGTACTTGGACCAGAGCTTTTTAACATCTACATCAATGATCTAAATGTGGGGATGAAAAGCACAATGGCAAAGTTCACCGATGACACTAAGGTGTGGGGAAGTGTAGCCACACCTCAGGGTAGGCTGACAATCCAGGCGGACCTAGACAGATTAGATGGGCAGAGAAGAACCAGATGCTGATCAACACTGAGAAGAGTAAAGTGCCCTATCTGAGGAGGAAGAATCTGCAATAAATTTACAGGCTCAGTGGTGCTACACTAGCTAGCACCATGTCCAAAAGGGACCTGTGGGTCACAACTGACCATGCAATGAATATGAGCCAGCAGTGTTAGCAGAGCAAACAATATGCTGGCATGCATCGACCGATGCGTCTCAAGCAAAACTAAGGAAGTCACTCTCCCAGATGATTGGAAGATAGCCAACGTGGCCCCATCTTTAAAAAAGGGAGGAGGGAGGACCCAGGCAACTATAGGCCCGTCAGTCTTACCTCAATCATAGGGAAACTCTTTGAGAAGATCATCATGGAGCACATCTGCGATAGGCTGGCCTCAGGGATGATGCTCAAGGGCAACCAGCACAGTTTCATTAGGGGCAGGTCATGTCAGACCAACCTGATTGCCTTTTATGATAGGTCACAAAAGCATTGGATGCAGGTGTCGCTGTGGATGTAGTCTTTCTAGACTTCAGCAAGGCCTTTGACACCATCTCCCACCCCATCCTTATTAAAAAATTGGGCGACTGGCATTGATGCCTACACAGTCACATGGATTGCAGATTGGCTGAAGGGCCGTACTCAGAGGGTGGTGGTGGATGTGTCATATTCCACCTGGGAAGAAGTGGGCAGCGGAGTCCCCCAAGGGTTGGTCCTTGGGCCTGCGCTGTTCAATTTCTTTATCAGTGATTTGGACAGTGGGGTGAAAAGCAACCTGTTTAAATTCGCTGATGATACCAAAATTTGGGGTGAGGTGAACACACTAGTAGGGAGGGAAAGACTGCAGCAAGACCTGGATAGGTTACAGGGGTGGGCTAGCAAAAACAGGATGCATTTCAATACTGACAAGTGCACGGTGCTGCACTTGGGCAGTAGTAACCAGCAGCACACTTATAAGATGGGAAACTCCCTTCTTGAGAGCACGGAGGCAGAAAGGGATGAACATGGATCAACAATGCGAGGTCACGGTTGGCGGGGCTAACCGGACTTTGTCGTGCATCCACAGGTTCATCTCAAGCAGGGCCAATGAGGTGATCCTCCCCCTCTATGTGACGCTGGTCAGGCCACAGCTGGAGTACTGCATCCAGTTCTATGCATCCCACTTCAGAAGGGATGTGGACAACATTGAGAGGGTCCAGAGGAGGGCCACCCGCATGATCTGGGGACAACAGGGTAGACCCTACAATAAGAGACTGAGGGACCTGAACCTGTTCAGCTTTCACAAGAGAAGGCTGAGGGAGGACCTGGTGACTGTCTATAAACTCACTGGGGGGAGACCAGAAGGGTTTGGGAGAAACCTTCTTTCCCCTAGCACCCCCTGGCATAACAAGGAATAACAGCCACAAGTTTTTGGAGAGTAGGTTTAGATTAGACATCCATAAGAACTACTTCACGGTCAGGGCAGCCAGGATCTGGAACCAACTTCCAAGGGAAGTGGTGCTGGCTCCTACTCTGGGGATCTTTAACAGGAGGCTGGATGCCTACCTGGCTGGAATCATTTGAGCCCAGTTTTTTCTCCTGCCCAGGCGGGGGGTTGGACTTGAAGATCTACAAGGTCCCTTCCGACCCGACTGCTATGATTCTACGATTCCCACTCTACTCAGCACTGGTGAGGCCACAGCCGGAGTACTCTGTTGAGTTCTCGTTGCTGTATTTCAAGAAGGATGTGGAGAAGCTTGAGATCATCTAGAGAAGAGCCACTCATATGATTAGAGGCCTGAAGAGCAGGCCATATGAGGAAAGGCTGACAGATATGGGACTGATAACTTAGAAAAGAGAAGACTTGGGGGAGATTTGGTGACAGCTTACGAATATATCAGGGGTGAGCATCAGGGGCTAAGTGAACAGCTATTCACCAAAGTGCCCCAGGGAAAAACCAGGAGCAATGGTCATAAACTCCTAGAAGAAGGTTTCAGACTGGATATAAGAACAAACTTCTTCATGGTTTGTGTGACCAGACTCTGGAATAGACTCCCAGTGGGGATGGTGCAGGCACTGACCCTGGTGATATTCAGCAAGGTGTGTGTCCAGGCTCCTTTTGAGGTTATTTGACCCTAGAAGTCTTTCCTGCCCAGAGAAGGGGGGCTGGACCCCATGATCTCACAGGGTCCCTTCCAGCCCTAAGCTTCTGTGAATCTGTGATCAGAAAGGCTCATGCTGAAGTGGCATCTATACTCCACTCCACCAGTCCTCAAGGAACACTCCTAAGACACAAGAAAGAGAATAAAATGAACTGCTTCTCTGCTTCAAATATTCTAATGCTAGACTAGTACTAAAAAACTGCTCCATGATTCTCTAGTTGCAGAAGCTGAGAGTGATTCCTCCATCACCTCATCAAACCAGTATTTTCTTTGAGAAAATGATGACCTTCATACAGAGGAATACATAATTATATTGCAATCTCCAGACTTTACTTTTATCATAATTTAATGTTGAAATCTCAGCTATCTAATAAGATCTCCAATCAGAAAAGTACTTAATGAGACTATTTAAGTATAGTTTTCTGTTAGATTTTTTTAAAGCTTCTTAAGCAAATAACTGTGATTTTTAAAAAAAAATACAGTGTTTTAATTCCTGGGGAAATGTTCAGAACCAATCAAATAAATATATGCCCAGAGCCCCAGCTGGTAAAAATTGACATCATTCCATTAACCTTCCGAGTAATAATACTTAGCTTTTGCATAACGCTTTTCATCAAAAGATCTCAAAGCATGCAATATAGCTACAGGAGTTTACAGGAACTGAGAATCGGGCTCCCAATTTTTAAACTAAGCCTATGGAAAAAGTTCTCCCATTTTAACAAAATCAAGCAAACAGATTTAAATTTAAGAGGTATTCCCAATTCTTGCTGTAGGAAAATTCTGAGTGGCATGGTGTCTGCAAAAGCTTTTAATAGGCAGTGCCTCATATATCTTTACTTGAATTTGGTTAGGAACTGAAAATACTAAATTAGAAAAGGTTTCCAATATGCTGAAAGAGGCAGATAACTCAAACTGAAACAAATATTGTTAGAGATAAGAAATGTCTCATCCCTCTTTTATATACCTAAACTTACTTACTCCTCCTCACTGTCACAAAAGCATAACATTTCACTTATACAAAGATGAGCAATCATGGGTTTCAGGAGAAATCATCTTCCACTCATTGCGTTTTGCTCAGTTTTCAAACAAGCAGTAACTTAATGTGCTAAAATGTCCTAAAAAGCCTGACAGACCAGTCAGAAAGGCACTTTAAAAAGGCAGACTTCAGATGGACTTGTGTCCTTGAGATATACAGCCAACCTACTATCCTGTCCACCATTAGCAGCAAAAACATCTGATTAACCTTCTTAAAAATATCCTACAAATATATATCAACACCTCTTTTCAAACCTCTCTGGTCCCAGTCTATACTAGATGTAGTAATGAGGGCCTAAATATTTCAAGTAATGGGCCAATCCTCGGCAGATGGAGTCCTATCAATTTATGCCGACTGAGGATCTGTCCCAGAGTCTCAAACATGAGTCAGATTATCTACATCAACTTCATAGTCATGCTGCTATTTGGAAGATATTTTGCTAGGGAGCTCTATAGCTACAGTGAGCATAGCAACAATACCAGGAGAGTTACTGTGTCATGTCTCTGGAGATTATCAGAAAAAACACATGTTTTGACCAGCAGTTCTATAGAACTATCAAAATCAGAAGGGAACAAGATAGGTCAGCTTCCAGTAGTTACAGTATCTTAAGTGAGGACAATTATTCTGCTTCATTTTATTTCTTACTGAGCAACATTATAGAGATGCACTCTACGGCAATAAGCAGAGCTAGAGAACAGAGGTACAATTTCAAGAGATGGAAGAAAATCTAAACAATAGTGTTTAACTCTTGGTAGTAAACATACACCCACAGAAACTACACAAGATAACTGGAAAAGGTGCTCTTTTCTTCATTTGTTCTTATGCATACTTTGAGGCAGCACAGTTTGAAGCCAAATTCAGGATTAAACTCATTATTTTAAACCCCAAACCAGGAGCCTCTGTAGCTTGCAGGCTCTGTGAATCAGATATAGACTAGGTAGGATGCATTACATACACAAAGAATAGGCAATGTATGCATTAGGATAAAATCTCCTAACTGTGGATGTACCCATTTACAGTTACTCTGTAATGAAAAAAATCATGAAGTACAGTTAAGACACATCCACACACAGAAACAAGTCAAGGATAGGGATAGAATAGAGTTGTTGTCAGTAAGTTTCAACTTTTAAAAGCTGAGGAATTTTAAGATCTCCCACAGTTTTTCAAGGGGGCTATAAACAGTTCAGATTCCTCTTCTCTAATTTATAAAAAAATATTGTAGAAGTGCTCCATAGCTGTTCAAATAGGACTGGTGAAACCACAAAACCTGAAGATGAATACAGGTACAAAAATAAATGCAAAAAGCAAGGGGAAGGTTTAAGTGTAGTTAGATGGAAAAATATTGAGATGGAAACTCAACCCTAACTGAGCTAAGTCTCTGAGGACAGTCTTCCACCTGATCTCAAATGCTACCATGTATTATAGGGCCCTTCAATTTTCCCATGATGTTCATCTCCTTAAGAAAGGCTTCATAACTAACAGGATGTCAGCATCACTATGGAAAGAGAAACTGTCTCAGGTGGTTAGAAGCAACTCAAGTAGGAACTTTGAAAAAAAAAAAAAAAATGAGGACAGGGGCCTTGAGCTCTCTGCTGGGGCCAAGAGGAATAAATCAGGATTACGTGCTTCCTAACCTGTGTTGGGCTGCTGGAAGGCAAGGCAGGGCATCCAGATATCTTTGCTAGTGATATCCATATTCCACAATTCATGGAAGTTCATAAAGGGTAAATAAGAATATTGAAGATAATAATTGTTGCAACTTTCATCCATGTCAAGAAGACATTGGGCTCTACCCCAACTGGCTCACATAGAGAGCGGGAAAACAGTTACCCACAAGTGCTTACTATATGCAGACATCTTATCAGGTAAGGTATCAGTTAACATATGGAAGATAACATTCAGAAGGAAGAAGGCATTAAATGGGTTTTATTGAGTTTACCACATTTAGAAGGGTATACAACATACTCCACTCAGTACCTTTATATTCTGTTACTATTAACCATAAGTTATATGAAATATTGAGAGAATATACTCCTTAGTGAAATACAAAAGCAGCACATATTCCTAGAAGATGCTTTATGCATGCATTCGGCTTATGAATACCGCAGACTAATCAATTCTGTACGCCTTACAGGGCCTGTGTTTGTGCAAGGATCATCAATAAATATAACGTAGATGTTTAAACCAAATACAGTAGTTGAGAGTATTGGAGAAGTCACCAGACTGCCAAAAGATTCCAGAGTTTTTGGCTTCATCAGGCTATTGGTATAGGTAAAAAAATAAAATTAATATACTCTTCACAGATGAACAATAAACAATGATCTCCAAAGCAACAATACAAGCAGATAATGAATGGAGCTGATCTCTAAAAGGCACAGACAGAAAAGCAGATCACTGCTGTAACTCGTGGCACATCACAGGAAGCGCCATGAGTTACAACGATCCCCTGAACCCAACAGAAACTCACTGTTGTGTCCCGGGGATTGGGAAATCCAGCTTGCACTCTCCCCTAGCAATGCCCCTCAGATGAAGGGGGGTAGAGCTTGTTTGGGGGTTCCCCAACCAGTGCTGGAGGGTGTGGTAGGTAGATTGGAGCCCCCCCCCAACCTCAGGGGTGGGAAGGAGGCTTCAACCCACCCATCCCAACCACCAGCACCAGCTGAAAAAACCCACAGATCAAATTGCTCCCTTTTCCCCCTCCCATTCTGAAAACTGCATCAGGGCTGGAAGGTGGAGCAGACACAAGTTACTGAAGCCACTCCATTTTGGAGCATCTTCATCTAAGCCCTCATGCAATGAAGGTTCAGATTTTCACAGGATCTGGCCCTTTTAAAGTGTTCTGCAGCCACGAGCTACTGTTTGTTCATGCCTATACAGCACTTTCAGGGACCAGGTGGGAAATGTCACTTTTGTCTGCACCTTAATGCTAAGTATAAACATTCAAAAAGCCAGAGAAAGAATTGATCAAACCTATGTGGGTTTCGGTAAAGCATCTTAGTTTAGGATGGGAGGGAACAGAACAGAAGTTCTCTGCTCAGTGAGGGGCATGGCACTCCCTGCACTGGCCGAGGTCAGCAGGGTGAGGGAGCTCAAGTACACCTCCCAGTGTTACCTGCAGCCTCCCTGGGCTGCCAGGGATTGCTGAGCACTGGAGTCAGTGACAAGGAGTAGACCAGGCTGGTCAGGCTGCTGCTGAGGGGGGTAAGTGGGGAAGGGAAGAAGGGGAGAAGGGGAATTGGCTATGACAATGTGGCATACATACACAGTGCCTCAGGTGCCACCCATGCAGAGATGGGGCACTTGCTTTATTCTTGCTTCAAAACAGAGGTTGAGAAACAAGGAAAGAGATGGGGAGCATCCAGGTCCATGCTGGGGAGACAGATACCCAGCATGGACCCAATACCCCAAGAAGTAACTCACATGAACCTGCTGCCCTAGACTCACACATAGGCACAGGCATGAGCACAGGCACAGATCGGACCCACCATCCTGCCCCCTTGCACTGCAGTATGGAGAAGCATAGAGGCCAAGCACGACGAAAAGCCACCCCAACTGGGCTGGGCTGGGCAACAGAGCTCGGCTCCCTGGCACTACAGGAGCAGGGCAAGTGAAAATCACTGTGATAGAGGCAAGAGGGAGAAAATTAAAAAGAATTAAAAAGAAATTAAAAAAATAATGAAGCCCAGCATGACCCAGCCATCAGGAAATAAGACAGTGGTGGTGTCTTATAGAAACATTTCCTAGAAAAGTACGGCTGGAAGTGACCTCAAAAAAAATCAACTAGTTCAACCAGGGAATCAACCCAAGAACATTGGTGTTATTAACATCCCGCTCTAATTAACTGAACTAAGCAGCCATCTCCAGCTAACTGTGGAAGCTAGCATCTTTTACACCCCCAAAGAGCTTTAGAGAAAAGCAAAGAACCAAGAGAAGCAAAAAGAGGAAGGAGATTTGAAAAGATTATTTTTCTTTCTCCCTTGCACCCTCTCCCTATCTATCCCCCTTGCTCCTGTGCTCCCACTCAGTGCTCTCTCGCTCTCTCTCTCTGTCACACATGCTCATGAACTCTCCCTCTCTCCTCAATCCAGCTCCTGATGGCTATCAGTTCCTCAGTAAATATCTTGTGTAGACACAGCCACTATACTATAAGTCCTGGGGGAGGAAGGAAGGGAAAAAAGAAAAAGAATTGATGGATAATCTCTCTCTCATGCATCACTACACTTGAGTGTTAATTTATGAAACATATTGCAACATAAAAAGGAAGACAGACCCAGAGTTTTTTAAGCTATTTCTATAATGGCATGCCTGACATCACCTTTGATTTTTCAAACTAAAACAATGTTTAAATATAATCTAGTTCTGTTTAGTTAATATTTACCTTTTTTTTAAGAGCTTCATAGAGTTTGATGAATGAAGCTAATCTGGTCAGTTTTACATTTCACTTTTTATACACTATCACACTTACATTTTATGGGCTTGTAATAGTATAATGGTATGTTCAGAATACTATTTGCATTGATTTTTTAACCTGAAAATATTAAGATCTGTTTTGTAAAGAAACATTAACATATTTTGTCAAAGTGCTGTTTATATAACACCTAAAACAGGAAAATTGTTACTTAAAAAGGTAAAAGCTATAGACAAGTGTTGTCTTATACCTGCCTATACATGTTGAAACCCTGTTCTAACATGAAAAGTAGAATCATCAGACAAAATATATAAGGTTTTGTCTGAACTATAGTATGGCTATATTGGTTACACAAATCAAATATGGCAGCATGAGTCTTGTACCTGTTCTACCAGATTCTGGTATCAATCACCTTGGTGCAAACCTGGAATAACTTCACTGATCTCAAAGGAGTTACTGCAGATTTAATCTCCAAGGGCATTTGTACACATGACAATCATCGCCATGTACATGTGACAAAAATTTGTTTTGTATGGCTTAATAGTATCACACAATACATGTTCGAGGTTTGGTGGGTTTCAAATGAGTTTGCAATGTTGCAAACTAACTCGCATCCTGATGTAATGTTGCATTGTTACTACTTACAACAATGCAGCCTTTAATGTGACAGCTTGCTGCCTGGCCATGGGAGAGGCAGGCAATTTCTGCTGAAAAAAAAGATCAGGCCCCTTACCACTTCTCCCTTCAGCAGGTGTCTGGCAGCTGCAGGCCCCTACTAAGATCAGAAGTGGATAAGGGCTGGATGCTTTTTTTTCTTTCCTGCAGAATCTTCCCCCCCTCCCCCTACTCAATGGCTGTAAACTGCTGGCAGACCAAGCAGCACCTGGGCTGTGGGGGCCCTGGTTCTTCCCTCTGCAGTGGCAGCACACCCTGAGGCCACCCCAGTGGGTTGCCAGCGGCCCAGGTGCTGCCCCAGCTCAGAGATAGCAACCAGCCAGATCCAACTCTTATCTGAGCCCACTGAGGCTTCTAATGCCCCGTGCACTGTCTCTGCTGCCTTCCTGCCACCTTGGGAATGAGCTGGCTTGCCCCTGGGGTAGCACAGGAAAGCAGCAGGAGGGCAGCTGTTGTGCTGGTAGCTCGAGAAGGGGTCGGGGACAGAGCATAGGGTGCTGGAAGCCCAGGTAGGCTCAGGGAAGCTTAGGCTTGTGGGCTTCCAGCACCCCATGCACTACCTCTGCTCATGGGGAAGTTTGTTTGGATGCCTCCAAGCTGGGGCAGCACCAGGCCCATTAGCAGCCTGCCTGGGTATCCCTAGTGGGCTCTGCCACCACAAGGGGAAGACCAGGGCCCCCCACAGCTCAGGGGCTGCTCAGGCTGCCAGCAGCTCACCCCCCCACCCCCAGCTGTGAGCAGGCTCTAACTCCAAAAAAAAATCTGGCCCCTTGCCATAATGTGATGGAAAAATTAAAATGATTTAGTCCTCAGGGTTTTATTCTATGCCCCACCATTTCAATTTAGGGAGCATAGAATAAAACTTTGATGCATTTGTACACATGGTTGCACGGCAGCACTTGTATAAGCAGCGAAATACATGTCAGCACTGACACCTCAAAGGTGTTTTACTTCAAAAGCATACCGCTGCCATTTTCTGCATGCTGACACTTATTTCACCGCTTACACAACTGCATGCAACACAGCACAGTGCACATCAGCTCATGTGCAGAGCAGACTCAATTAATTGAGTCTGACCCACTAGATCTCTGGCACATCATGGGATGAAAAGGTATTTGTATAAATGCCCTTGGGAATTAAACCCCCGTCAGGTGTACAGACGCCCCAACTCTGCAATCAGTCTGTGATCCCTGTATGCAGATTTCATTTCAGAATCAGAGCTTTTCCTCAGTTTCCTACTGAGAACATGTTGGTGACTTGGTAATGCAGTTGCCAGAATACCTACTTAGGTAAGTCACAATTTTTTTTCCAAGTCCAGGCAATAGGAAGAGAATGTGTTCCAAGATGGCTTTGCACCTGCTCCTGTCCCCACCTAATTAATGATTCCCTCAAAGGTGTGGAGATACCAGACCTAGGTCCTTTTTCAAGGTTACATCTTTTATTTTAAATCTACTTTATTCTTAAGACTACCAAAAGCTATAGTATATTTAATACCTAGAAGAGTGAAAACTACTATATATCAAAACCAGCATAACATCACATCTCGGTAACACACAGTATATAATATGGCATTTTGTATAATGACATTCATAGCATTATGTGGGGGATAGGAAGCCGACATACTTTGGCCTGTGCAAAGTTTATTAACAGGAATTCTAATACCATTGGCATTTAAATTCTGCTCAGTTACTTGGGATTTTGGGTAGGTTGTTTCTCACGTGTAAAATAACAATTATGAATCACAATAATTAAGGGATTGTTTTGAAAACAAACAAAAGAAAAAAGAAAAAAAAGAAAATGTTACTTCAATGAAGACTTCTCCAGAATAGCAGACAGAAAACATTACTGGATTAAGTACTCTTCATCCATCTTGCAAAAATATCTTTCTCCTGTGTTACATGAAAATCCAGGTGGATCATGTTCTGTTTTGCTGAGGATTTGAAATGTATCTATCAAAATTAATTACCAGAGCAACTGGCATTCATACTAGGAACTATTCCCCACCAAGAACAACAAAACTATTCAGCCATAGTAAAAAGAAGACGAATTTAGACAAAAACAGAACAAAAAAACATAAAATTTTAGTACCTATCTGAACTATTTTCACAGAAAACATACCCATTCATGCCACAAGATGAGGCACCTTCTATATGTGCAAGGATAGCTTACTAAGTACAAATTGTTACAATAGATATCAGATCTGTAAACAACAGAAACTTGGTGGAGAAGAAGGAGAAAGGTAAGAGAATAGCCTTCACATTATGAAGCTGTACTTCAAAACATGTGACAAAGTGAATGCCAGATAAGCTAAGAAGAAGCCCTATTGCCTGAAGAGGTCCATAATTAGGATGCTATAAATTCAAAGACACCCAGAGAAAAATTACTTAGAAGAAACAGCAGTTAGTCAAATTCTTAGGACAATAACAATGCTTTCCCTTTCATCTCTTAAAACTTAAAATTTTGTCATACATATAAACATATATTGTCAGATCAGCAACAATTCTTCATCTACATTTACTTATGGACCACATAAAGGGGGCAGGACCATAGCACAGAATGAAGAGCAAGCAACATTTTCATATAATCTACAATTTGACTTAGTTCCATGTTTTACTTTGCCATATGTTTCTGATCATATGGATCAAGGAAGACAAGAAAGCGCAAGTGTTTTACTTTCTAGCTCAATGGGAGAGAGCCAGGGAGGCTTACGGCAGCAACTAAGATCAGGCCAGGAAAACAAAAAAGGTTTAACATTGTTAGTGTAGTTGACCCCAAAATGCATGGTTTTGGACCACTGAACACTCACTCAAAGACCTGACATTTATTAACTTATGAATGGCCAATATTGGTCCAGTTATATTGGTCCACCATTTCCAGTATGTTGCACTGCTTTGGAAATGTAACACTATGTAAGACAGTGAAAGAACACACCAAAGGGAAGTTCCTAAAGGCCAACAGTTTACTGCATGGCTAAATACTTTTAAAACAGTTCCCAAACAGACACGATTAGAAAGAGAGATAAACAACATAAATTTCTCTATATACTGTATTTCTTTATTTGACAAGTCAGAATAGACTATACTGATCTATTCACCAAAATTAAATCTTTGACCTGAAAATGCTTGTCCGAGATGATAAAAGTTATCACACAAAAAAAATTGCCCCTGAAACATTGTTTCAAATTCTCACGTCCACTTTTAATATATGTTGACAAATTGTAACGTGTTCAGAAAAGAGCTGTAAGAATGACTTTAGGTCCAAAAATATTCCTTATGAGAGACTAAAAAGCCTGGTCTATTTAATATAAACACAAAAAGATTATGAGGTGGGTTCCATGTAAATACTTACATGGCAAGAGATGTCTAAGAGTAGATGGCTCCTTCATCTAACAGAAAAAGGCACAACAAGAACCTTTGGTTAGATGCTAAAGTTAAACAAGTTAAGATTTGAGAAGTCACCACTTTTTCAGACAGGAAGAAGAATGAGTTACAGGAATAACTTGGTATAGAATGTGACAGATTCTTAATCACTTGCAGTTTATTAAAACAGGACTGAGTATCCTTCCAAAAATTATACCAAAATTCCATCATAACGTATGGGATCGATGCATAAATTGAGTGAGATTATTTAGCCTGCAGTATATAGGACATAAAACTGAAAGACCATAGCTGCTCCTTCCAGCTTTAAGTCTATTAAAATATTCTGATCTTAGTTACATCACTGTAAGTGCACTGACTTCAGTTAAATTATTCAAGGATTTCAAGGGTACAATTAGCATTAGGCTCTGGTCTACTGTCTCCTGAAATAAAACATCAAAACGCTAACAAATAGGCGTATCTAAACAAATAGGCCTATCTAAACCAAATATTTTAAATAATCCTTGTTCCTAATAGTACTGTAATAGTAATAATACTGTTAAATAGTCCTTTGGAAGGCTTTTCCCCAATTAAAAACCATTCAATATTTCTTCAAAAGTTAATTACAAGAGTATGCGTTTAAGAGCAGAAAGATGTAAATTACATAATATTTTTATTGCTGTTGAGGCAACCTCACAGTTTAGAGGTTGGTTCAGATAAATAACTGACTTGGGATAAACATCTAAATATTACCGATCCACGAGCCTAGGCCCTCGTGAGATTACCAGTTGTTGCTATTCTTAGCTGGGTAAGAAACATACTAAAACACACTATGCACAGGTCTGACTTAATATTTTCACTTCTTAACAGAACAAAAGCCAGGAAATAAGAAGGCAAAATGAAAATATCAATATGGTTACCAATGCTACTTTAAATTTCACAAAAAGCTCAATTCATTCTATGTTTTGGGAGGAGATCCACGCAGTTTTCTTATTTGAAAACCTTGATCCATCTGCAAACATAAATATGAAGACAAAACTAAGTTAAACATGTCAATCACTTAACAGTTGGCCCATAAAAGAATCTTAACAAACTCTAAAAATACAAACAAGCAAATATCAAGTCTAAGTATGAAGGCTGCCTATGTATACCTCACTATTAAGATTAGTTCTCAAATACTGCACCCACTTCAGCTGTGAACATTTTACAAAGGAATGTTAGAAAACTAGAGTGGGTTCAAGACAATGACACAAAGATATGATGACTAGAAAATATAACATATTTTGCTTATCCCAAAAGGAGGTTAAGAATTGATTTGCTTCATACCCAAGAGCCAAATTCAACTTGGTCCCACAGACATTAATGTTGTGGTGTTGAGCTACCTAAAGTGTAGGCAATGCAATTTGACCAGATATAAGCACCTACAATCCCTGTGGAGTCGTGAGGGATTCAGGCACTTCCAAAAAGCAATTCAATGCCGGGTACTCGAAATAGAACAGTAGTTCTGAACCTTGTTAAACTCAAGGCACCCCTCAGAAAATGTTACCTCTTGGTTTTCACTTGTTTTTTGACTACAGAAAAATACTAGAGCAATTCTGTAATGTGTTTAACACTATTCATTTATATTTGAATTCTCTGGGTTTATCTTGTAAATCATGTTAGCACATCTAACAGTTCCAATATTGTGTGGGACCGTGTGGCACCCTTAAAAGTATCTCAAGGCAACCCAGGGTGCCACAACACCCTGGCTGAGGATCACTGACGCAGAGTAAGGAGAGTGTTAGGCACTTTCAAAGGGCAATTCAGAAATCCTGGGTTAGCTATAGGTAGTCAATAGGAAACATTTACACAAAAGAGTTTATGAACCCCAATTCCCATGCAATTCAGTATGTCTCATCCCACGTTTTAGGGCCTGTTCCTTTTGTAATGGTGTCCATTTCTGCACCACAACACTCATCCAGGAAGTGGCAAAAGGTAGTTCTAGTCCTTCTTCAACCTGAAGGACATTAGGCAGACTTCATATACCTCCCAGCACCAACGCAAACTGCAGTGGAGCTTAGGCAGCAATGAGGCGTGTTGGTATTCCATTTGTCTCATTTCATATCATGCAGAGAACTCCACCTATAGATATTTAAAGAACTCTACAGTCCCAAGTAAAGGCAATTAATGTTTTAGGTAATAAATGTTTTTCATGGCTGCCAGAACAGGTCCATTCTGAATAATTTTGAGGATTAGGAGGACAAATAACATCCAAATTCTATTTGGGTACCACTCAAACCAGTTTGAATCTGGGGAAAGTTGACTGATAAAAAGACTCTTTAAGATAGGAGATGAAGTGTAAACCAGATTAAATGATTAAACACTGAAGCTAGACAATTAAAATTTGAAATGGAGTGTAATTCTTTAAGATTGAGAGCAATCAATAAGCAGAATAATCAAACCATGGATCTAGTGAAATCTCAAAACATTTAAACTAAGATTGGAAGTCTTTCAAAAGGATAAGGTATAATACAGACACAAATTGCTAGTCTTGATGCAGAAATTACTGGGTGAAATACTACAGTCAGTTTAGATAGTCTAATAAAAGATATCATATCTACCCAAAGAATCTTGCCTGTTGACAGTCAGGTTAGGGATGTGCTGGTCTCTTGTGGCTTAATGTAGGAACTAGAGCTGTGCAAAGCTTCGGTCCCTGATTCGATTTGGCAGAGATTTGGCCCAATTCGGTGGCTGAATCTCCAAATGCGAATAAAATCAGGAGACCCTTTAATCTCTCTGAAGCGAACTGGAACGCTCCAAATCGATTCAGAGACATTCGGCGATTTGGACATAGACAGCTTTAAATGTTTTTTTCTACATACCTAAAGGTACCAGGAGGCTCGTGAATGCTGTGATGCTAGGGTGGATGGAGTGTCCCACAGGAGTGGAGAGGCCTCCCCAACATGCTCGTCAGCAGACCTGGAAGTGATCAAGAAACACTTCCAGTCCACTTCTGGGTCCACCAGGGAGCATGCTGGGGGGGCCTCCCCACACCCCTGGCTCAGGAACTGGTGCCTCTTGAGTCTGGGGAGGGGGGCACCTGGGGTCCCGCCGTGGCTGAGCTTGCCGGTCCATTTCCAGGTTCACCACCAAGCATGCAGGGGGCACCCCTGCTCCATCCACCCCACTGCCCTGCTCCATCCACCCCACCATCACAGCATTCACAATCTGTGCCTGGTACCTCGAAGTATGTAGAAAAAACATTTAAAGCTGTGTCTATGACCAAGTCACTGATTCTCTGAATCAATACTGAATCTTCAGATTCAGCTGAATTGAACAGGGGACAGTATTCCAAATCAATTAACTGAATCACTATCCTTGATTTGAGCCAAATCTGAGCCCGAATCAACTACGGCCCATGTCGCACACCCCTACTAGGAACATGTAGTACAGAATTGTGCTGTAATGGGATGGAACGCAATGGAAGGTTGAAGAAGTTTCTGTGATTAGTAATGTAGGATGGAAGAGACCTGTATCACCAAGTTTAGTCCTCCAATGCTGTATTTTCATTTTCTTTTAAAGATGTATTACAGTAAAAGCTCCGGTAACCAGCACCTTACAAGCCGGCATGCTCAATCAATCGGCATGCCAGCTTGTAAGATAAAGTGAAACCGGAATTGTCCACTGTGGCACTTCTGGTTTCTCTAGGCCCCCACGGCCCAAGGCAAAGCAGCCTGCGCTGCCAAACCCCCTTGGCCCAGGGGCATAACAGGCTACGTGGGGCAGCGTAGGACCCACCTCCCTGTCCCGCGGAGCCCACAGGCCCTGAGGGAGGGGAGGTGATGCCACGAGAGGAGCAGCAATGCTGCAGGAGGGGCAAAGGGATGCCCCAGACACAGTGGGAAAAGCAGTGGCCGGGCTGCTCAATTAACCGGCATATTTTGTTATCCAGCATCCCCCGTTCACGCTAACAGAGCTTTTACTGTATTTAAGTATGCAATTCCTACTTTTATTTTATGTTTATTGCACCTTTAATATTTACAATCTGTCCTTCCATAAAAATAGACAATGCTAGTGAAGAATGAAGTGATTGCAGCCAACTACAATGCAGACATATCCTACATAGTCACCTCAACTACAAAAGACTGTGTGTTCATGTTTTCAGTAATTGAAAATAAAAATAATTAGATCAAAAACAAGACTGTTCCCAGTGTAAAGGAGAATGACAGAGTCCTGTGACTATTTTGTTTTTATTAAAAAGATATCTACCCTCTTGATCTTCAGAAAATAATAAGGCTAGTTGAACCTAGGAAGAGAGCTAGAATCAATTATCCTAGAAGGTAAATAATTCAGCATCACTATACTTAAAAATATGAAACAAAAAAACCTGGCTGCAAAACTGGGTTTTTTTGTTTTGTT
>NW_017728886.1:29943247-29963625 GCF_001723895.1 Crocodylus porosus
TCATCTTACAAAGGTGAATGAAAAATGTGTCTTTATCTAGGGAAAAGCAGCTACATAAGCCTACAGATCTTAAATCAGAACAAAATGTGAACTCAGAGTGCTGGATCTTATCTGTTTTAATCATTCACTAAACATTCTTCTAGTTTTAAGCAAGGATTCTCTCATGATTCAGCTAATCACTATGCCTAGCAGAAAGGATTCTCCAGACTAAAAAGAAATAAATTGTCATATATGCCATAAATCCACATGGGATACTGGGGAGCAGGAGCGGAGGGGATGGGGAGGGAAAAATCAGCTAATCAGTTTGTAGAAGTATTTATCTTTAAAAAAATTCATCTTCTTTAACAGAAAATGTTACATGAAAGGTTTCAGAGTATATTACACTGGAGGTAGAAAGGAAACCCAGAGATCCAGATTTTAATATTGTTACTGCCCCTGAGTATTACCCTAGTGCCAAAGTCGGCCCATTATCTCCAATGAGGCTACTTGTGAATTAAGGGTCTACTAAGCCAGAGTACGGATGGCAGAGTCTGCCCCAGAGAAAGTAATGGAAAAGGTCTGTGTTTTAATAAATATAGGTTCATCTTGCCTCTGAGAAAAGGGTTCTGATTAAATTAGAGACACGACTGAAAAAACTACAAAGGAAAGACAGATCTCCAGAATTCCACTGCCCATAGATAGGTAGTTATGCAGTACCTCACATCCACAAGAATATCCCCGTGTTTTAATTCTGGTCCATTACCATATATTCGTATTGTGGCAGTACATACAAATCAAGAGCATGGACCCAGGCTTTATTAAAAAAGAACAAGAATATTTGGAAAAAGGGCCAGGGAATGGGGACATTATTAGTATGTGATAAAACTATACCCATGGTACTCAACTCAACTCATTTGTTTCCATGCTCCACCCAACCAAGAACACTCTTTTTGCCACCCTTCACCTTCCTTATATCCTATTATACTTTTTCTTGCTCTTTGCCTACAATCTCATCAGGCTCACTGGGAAATATATAGGTGCCCTTACCATTTTTGGTGTAAATTTATTACTTTTTACATTTAAAAAAGCTTATCCTGTGTTGTCTGTCAAACTAAAAGAGGTTTCTAATGTTCAGTTTCTTGTATAAATGATGAAACTTCAGTTATATCACTACAGACCAAATTAAGCTGCCCTAAGTATCTTTCTCCTCAAAAACACGTTATGATTTCCAGGTCACTAGGCCATGCAGTAAGGTATTCAGAGGCTGTCATGTGATCAGCACGCATGATTTCAGACTAAGCAGGCATGCATACCTGAGACCCAGTTGCATTTCTACAGCCTACATTGAAGCCTATGCATATGCAGTACCTCACATCCACAAGATCTGCCATATGCCCTGCTACTGTTACGCAAGTTTGCCCCTCACGTAGGTATAACAAGAGAGATCACATCCCTTGATTTCACCACTGGCTAACCCTGTCAGGATATGGCTGGCAGAATGCAGCCTTATGAAATAATCCTCTTTTTATTAAGTATCAACTATACTTTCCTCTGCAGAGAGGATTGGGCTATACCAGAAGGCAGACAAGCACATAACCCAGGAATACAATAACTTGGCCCAATTCTGATCTTTCATCCATTTGACACTGATGTAACTACATAGATTTCACTGGAGTTACTCCCAATTCAGATGTCACTTCAGGAAAGTCCTTAAGCATGTGCTGAACTTTAACCACGCATCTCAGTCGTGCTTATCTCTTGTTCTGAATAAAGATGTTTTCCTGAATCAGATCTTTAAACTGGTATAGAAACAAAGTCAGGCCAATAGTATGCATTATGGCATGAAAGATATTCTAACTTTAGTTTTAGCCAATCGTTCTTCAGCTTGATTGCAATTTTATACAAAACTAAATATATTGTCCTTGCAGTTTAACAATTCTGAGTGTGAGACTATGTCATTACAATCCAGTAATCCATGTCTGATGAAGTCAACGGGAATATTATTAACTTCACTAAGAGTAGTCCCTCATATTTCCTTTAGTGCGTGTAGAGAAAACTTGGAATCCATCGTCATTTAACTTGTTTTGTGCTTGTGGACCCCATGCAGAATAATTCAAAAAACCCCATCAAAGTCTCTACCAGAACTTTGAAAAAAGTTGAGTACTCAGACCCAGCAGCCACCACAGAACCAAACTTTCAAAGTCTCGAATAGAGGAGCCCCACTCCCAGAAGCAGCCTGCCTGGTTACTGTCATACTTCCTGACCTACTTTTCATGTCTTTGACAAATGGGACACAAAAGCTAACACATGAGAATATAATTATGGAAACATTTCATAAATAAAAATCTGGTTGTTCGAGGAGTCAACTATAAATAAGGCAAGTCCCTGCCGTCTGTCTCAGAGTTATATTTGCATATTCCTTTGCTTACCTAACAGTCTTGGCAGTGCCATATATTGATTTGTTGCCAAATATTAGAGAGACAAGGCATAAAAGTATTCGAGGGCAGAAAGTTTTAACTGATATATAAATCAGTGCTATTAGCATAAAGTAGGAGTAAGTTATTTAAAATAATAAAAATTAATTTTTCTACATGAAAACAGTTATTTTAGAGACATGCTGTGATAACTTAAAGGTTGTTTTTTTAGTAGAGTCCTATTGTAGAAAGTGACTGGGGAAAAAGCGGCACTTTCTTACTCAAGATATCTGTTCTGATAACTGTTTTCTGTAGTGAGGAAATAGAGGTTTATGCCTCTTAATGCTATAGAACACATACAGTATTGGGAAAGATAGTTAAATTACATTTCTCCTCGTGCATTTCCAGACACATGAGCTTAATTCCAAGTCTAATCTTAATTTTGCTCATAGGTATAGTTAGTAGCATCTATACAAGAGACCTAATACCGTACATTTTATAGGTGTAAATAAGGGAAGGGTATGGCTTCAAGTACCTTTATACCTGGTGAGTGTGTGCAAAACAGCATTATCCTAACTTGATTTTTAGAGCCCAGGTTGGGTTTGGAGCACTTAAAACTAAACGAAAAATATTTATATAAAGACCACACTGAATTACTGGAAGACTGTAAACATGGAAAGAAGAATGAGGCAGAGAAATAATGATAGGTGTCCCTGAATCACAGTGCTTCCAAGGACTCATTTGAGAGTCGTGCATGTTACACACCACTACTTATTCACAACTGAGTTATGTAAAAATCAAGTCCTGAAAACATAGAACTCCCTTTCATCTCCCACCAGTCCAAACCAGGAGGAATTCCATGGAAGTCAATGGAGTAACACTGGTGGAAAACCCAAGTGAGCAAAGGCGGAAATTAAGTCCAGAATTTTTAAGTCATTTTTCTCTCCATCAGGCATAACAAAAGGAGGGGGAAAAAGGAGGTGGGGAGACAAACTGGGAAGGAGAAAAAGAAACTCTGAGGAATAAGAAAGGAAAGGACAACAAGCAGTAGGAGGCAATCCATACACTATTAAACAAAACATCGCCTTTGAAAAAAAAATCTCTAAATATTAATCTCTTTCTTCCCATCCACATAAGACTATGTTAAAAAAAGGCCTCCTTTAACAAATATAGCACTGAAACAACTCCCAAAAATGATGCCTATATACATCAGGATTACATGATGCTAGAAGATTTCTAATCTTGAAAACAGGATTTGGTCATTTCATTCTCTGCAAATTGGCATCTCCAATCATTCCACTACATTAAACTTCAAGCAAATGAAAAGCCTTCTAAGAAAGATTTCATTTTTATGGTCAACAACTTTTTCATCACACTTATTGGGATGAATCCGTTTACTGAAAAAAAATTGTGATCTTAAACATTGGTGGGTGTCTGGTAGGGCTGTGCAAAGTTTGTCCCTGATTCAATTTGGTGGAGATTTGGTCTGAATTGGGAGGCCGAATCTCCAAATCCGAACTGAATCAGAAGACCCTTTAATCTCTCCAAATCGAATCAAAACTCTCCCAGTCGATTCAGAGAGATTGGGAAAGATTCAGCGATTCAGGCATAGACACAGCTTTAAATGTTTTTTCTACATACCTCTAGGTAGCAAGCAGCTCGTGAGTGCTGCGATGCTGGAGTGTATGGAGTGTCCCACAGGAGCTTGGGGGCTTCCCAGTGCTTGGCAGCAGACCCAAAAGTGGACCAGAAGCACTTAAGGTCCACTTCCAGGTCCACCAGAGAGCGTGCTGGGGGGTCCCCCCCATGCTCCCCCAGCTCAGTGACTGGTGCCTCCTGGGTCTGGAGAGGCACCCAGAGTACCCCCATGGCTGATCACCAAGCTGGGAGGATGCAAAGAGGTCCCCCTGCACACTCCCCGGCAGACCCAAAAGTACTTCCGGTCCATTTCCGGGTTGGTGCTGAGCACATGGGGGTGGGGGGGGCGGCACATTCCTGTCGGATGCTCCATCCACCCCAGCATCATAGGATTCATAATCTGTACCTGGTATTTCAAGGTATGTAGAAAAAACATTTAAAGCTGTGTCTATGTCGGAATCTCTGATTCTCCAAATTAGCACTGAATCTTCAGATTCGGATTTGGCCAAATCAAATCAGGGACAGTGATCCAAATCAATGAATTGAATCACTGTCCCTGATTTGGGCTGAATCCAAATCTGAATCCGAATCGAAATGGACGTGTTGTACACCCCTAGTGTCTGGCTGCCTACTGTTGCAAGTGACAGCCAGATGCAATCAAATTACAGTACTAACTCAGCACTGTTTTCTGTTGTTATAAAATCAGCTACTATGTGGGTTAACAATATTCCTCCATACCTGAGAGTCAGATCCAGAAGCTAATTATTTTGTCTATGTAAGGAGCAAAGTATATGCCTGCTGTGACCTCATATCAAACGACTTTCTCTTTATTCTACACAAGTTAGTAAGAGTTGTACACACACGCAGGGTACCTTTTGCAGTATTATTGTGGAACGTGCAATGTTTGGTGTTTTTCTTTAAAGCTTGAGTTCCTAACTGTATGTGATTAGGCCCGATTAGAGCTAAATGGCAGGGGGGCTTCAGTTCAACCTGAAATAATTTTGTTTTTTTGTTTCTAAAAAGAGAAACAAAAAAAGAAAGTTCCACAAAAAAAAAAAAAAAATGAAGTACATGGTGTCATTTCCATTTCCAGCATTTTAAGAGAACCAACAGAACCACTCACAAAAGATAAGGCAGCAATGTCTTTTTAATCTAATTGTCCAGTAGGTACAGTGCTCACCAAGGATGTGGAAATATCTTCTCTCTCTCTGCCTGGAGGAATTTAAATGTAGGCCCCCACTGACAGTGATCTAACTACCATGCTATCAGGTATTTTTCATGAGTGTTTTCTATAAGACACAGGATTTTTATACAGAAGTTCAGATTTTTCATAAACTCCTGACAGACATTTCTGAATCCACATCAATCCTTTCTCTGTAAGAAACATTCTGTCAAACTGCCCTCAGTTTGTGCACCTCACATTTAATTCAATACTGTTTTCTTTAGGCAACTGTACAGTCATTTTGATTTTGGAAATTGTGTTTGTTTCTTGGTATTAAAATAATACTGCTTCTTAAATCTCATGAATGATTAGTAACTTGGGAACAGCAGGGAAATAAAAATAGCAGGCGTTTTTCTCCACTTTGCACTATAGTAATATAATTCAAGGTCAATGTGATTTCAAATTAACACCATTTTACAGCTAAGTAATAGTAATGCCAAACAACAGCTTCCCAGCTAAAATTCATTTATGCACTAATTCAGATTTTGTAAACTTGCTTTTAATGTGTGTTAATTGCCAATTATGAACTTCATGATTTACAGCTGAACAGATCCCTTGTGTGATACTTTGCGGCAAAGAACAAACTGACATCAGATAAGGAGCTGGGAGATTCTAGTTTCTCAAATGCAGTAGTTAGTTTAGAGTGCATTTTATCATTTGTACAAGGAGTCTTGCCAGCACTACAACATCCTGGAATATGAAAAACTAAATAAAATGCTCTGGTCCTTCAAAAGACCAGAGCGCTAAAGGACTTAACCAAATCCCTTAAAGTCCTTGTTTCATCATTCATCTGAGCAGACACTTGTTCCATGCCTTGTTTTCTTTTATGACAGAAATTCCATGCTCCTTAGGTATTTTTCATTTGAGTAAACTAACAAGTCATTAACCAGTTGGTTCAGTTGTTGCAAATCATGGTGATGGCAACCTGCCTCTCTCTTCAGGATCTGGATCTATTGAGAAACGAGCATGATAGGGCAGAATGGGGACCTATCTAAAAAGTGTTTTTAATTTTACCACCAAAGACTTTTTGTTGTTAATGTACAAGATGAACCTTAGTTTAAAATTTCTAAAAGTACTTCTTCCAAGAAGTTCTTAACCAGTGCTGTGCTAAACAACAGTTCCTCACTTACCTGAAATAAAAGCAATTAAATTAATCATAACACATCCTTCTCAAGGTCTATTTATTTGTTATTTGATAAAAGGGCTGTTTAGTTAATATCTTTAGCATGACTGCTGAAGCAATTAAATTCTGCAGGTGAGTCCTATTTATTTATTTTTCATTAGTTATTTATGTTTGGTCCCAAAATCTCACTTTTCTTCTCTTCATTCACTTTTCGTCTGAAAGTACCATTTATTTTATCAGCTAATGTCATTCCCAATGCAGTTCAATTCTCAGTCCACAAAAGAACAGACTAGTAAAGAAAGGATCCTGTCATTACAGGAGTAAGTTGTGGTTTTGGAAGCAATAAAACGTTAGGGTATGCATTCATCTGGTAATATGCACTCAGGGGTACTGAGAAATAAGGCATCATTAAATACTTTCATTATACCTGAGAGGTGATTGTTCACTGACAAACACACACCAGGGAGTATGTTATTTCACTTATACAACAGCTAGTTTAATTTAATAACATGGCATTCATACACAGTGGGTGGCATTGAAAATGTCAGACAGACTTGGCTAGGTCATTAGAATATTTTTAATACAGAAATTTCAAGTTGAGGTTTTATTTATATGCATGCACACATGTGTACACACACACACAGAGTATTAAAATTATCCATCAAGATTCAAGATTCAGAGCTGTTGGTTCAGTTCTGGCTCAGCTCAGGGCCTTTTGTCAAAGCTAATACAAGAAAAGATTTCTTGTAGATTCCAGTCCTAATACATGCTTTGTTTCACCATCAGGTGTCTATATGTTCATATTCAGCCTACATTTCCCTACTAATTTTATCCCACTGCTTATATTTATCTTCATCACACAGTCCTAAACAACCCCTTCTATGTTTTTGATAAATCAATGGATTAAAAAACAGAAAATTGTACTGCTAGAAAAAAGTACAATATTTTTGGATATACCAAAATGAGCTGTCTCCATTTGATCATATTGTTTTCTCTCCATCTTCCTTTTGATTATACACTACCTACTGTGATGGCAAACTTTAACCTGATATACAGCAACTCTCAGCTGAGTTAGGTGGGACAGTGATCAGTGTGGTTAGGTACAGATGTTGCACCTGACATACTTTAAATGCACAGAAAGCGCTCTAAAGACATAACTGAACATATGTTCATGGCTTTTTAAAAATAGCCGATTGCGGTCTAAGTTAAGCCTCGATGGATGAGGTATTAGTCTAAAAGTGCTTTCTGTTAGATCACTTTATTGAACATCTGTGCCACTGAAGGTTAACTTAGAGCACATCCCAGGCTGTTTTGCACAGGGCTGCACTCTAGCTTTGGGCAGAGCCCCTTTGCTCTGCCTGAGCACCAGACTGGCCCCACCCCCTCAGCTGTCACTGACCCAAATCAGTGACAGCCTCTAATCCAGGGGTGAGCAATTATTTTGAGCAGAGGGCCGCTTACTGAATTTTGGCAAGCCATCAAGGCAGCCCAGAGCAGATAAATATGACAGGCAGCCCAGAGCAGATAAATATTAATTTTCTAAATTTTTTAGGGGCCCCACAGGCCAGATAGAATGGTTTGGTGGGCTACATCCGGCCCATGGGCCGTATTTTGCCCACCCCTGCCTAATTCCAGCCCCATCTCCTCCCTTTGGCTAACTGTGAGTCACAGCTGGTCAGGGAGGAGAGGCAGGGAGCAGGGGACAGCTGCCCCAGCCCCATGGCCTGTCCAGGGGGTCTTCAGGGAAGGGGACTAGGGTCCCTCTCCTCGTAGCAGGCCTAGCCCACTGCTGCCTGGCCAGGGGGCTACAGGGGAAGGGGTTTGGGCTTTTTGTCCTCACAGTAGCTCTAGCCCTGCAGTGCACCACTGCCTGGCTGGGGCAGCTGCAGAGATGCAACCCAGATTCTTTTCTCCTCACAGTCTCCTGGGCTGGCTGGGAGCTTCAGAGAAATGGGTTTGGGGGTCTCTCTGCCTGCAGCAGCTCTGATCTCAGTGTACCACTGCCTGGCCAAGGGGACTTTGGGGGAAGGGCTCTGGAGTCTCTACCCCCTAGCTGCTGAGAACATGGGAGAGGGGCCACTCCAGCAGCCTCCTGGGAGACATGCAGGAGTGCCCCCAGGGGCCAGTGCAGGGAGGCTCAGAGTCCCCCTCACCAAACAGCAAACATCTGTTTAGTTCACCCATGCTCTAACTTATAGCACTTTAAGTAAAGCTTCCACCACGGGCCTTTTGAATATCTGTACTTAGCCTCAATCTGCATCCTGGCTAATCTGCTGCAGAACCAAACTACACATTTTCCTAATGCAGAACTTAAAGCAACTGCCCCATCTAGAAATTTGTCTGCAAGCCAAACAGAATACAGCTGGCACTATTCAAAGTTTTAAGGAAGTGTCTTAATTGCCACCCACTACACCACCCACACAGGGTCCCTTACATGTATATCAGATCAGCAAAATTCAGGACTCTTTGGATCTGAAGTGCTGGTTCAGGCCACATGGATAAAAACATAGAAAAGAACTTTGATTCTTCAAGATAAAGGGTTCTATATATAAAATCTATAGTTTTAAGTAGCATGTTTTAGGAAAAAAGATCTACTTCAATATCTATAATTTAAATACATTTTGTTTTATAGACAATGTACTTAAATTCTCCTTCAGATTGCTGCCACTCCACCCAATTTGGGGAAAAAGAGAAGGGAAGACAATTTAAATTGGTCTAACGGCCCTCTAAGGCTAAGTACAGACATTCAAAAAGCCCAAGCTTGAATTGATTCAATCTTTGTTGATTAGTCTAACCCATGTAGACTGAACTAGCAAGCAAATGAATAGACACTCCCTTTTGATTCTGGAAATCCAGCCACATGCCTGCAGTGGCTGAGGAAAGCTGACCTGAAAGAAGGGAGAGACCAGGCTCCGACAGGCCTGAGTATGATTGGGGAGGGGTTTAAACACCCACCCCGACTGCAGGGAGCCCAGCCCAGCTGTGCCTGGAGGGGGAAAGGAGCCCTTATCAGGCTTTTGTCAGGGGGAGGGGGGAAGGATGGAGAAACAGGGGGAAGTGTGGCCAGACCCTGGTCACCAGCCAGATGCCAACCTGGCACAGCCCTGTGAGACAAAGGAGGCAGGGAAGGGGTATATTCTCCGCCTCCATCCCTCCTTCCCCACCTCCCCGGGACCCCAGCTAGGGTCTGCCTGGCTAGGATGGAGAAGTCCCTGTCAGGGTCCCTCCCCCCTCACTGCTCCGGCTGCAGGGGCAGGGGCATAGTTAGATGCCAGCTGGTACGGGCCCCTAAGGCCAAGGTAAGGGAAGAAGTTTTATTCCCCACTCCCTTCCCTCTTCCACCAGGGGACCACAGCCAGCGTCTGCCAGCCCTGGTCACTGCCTCCACCACTTCCCCTGGTGAGGCAGACCCCAGCTGTGGTTTTCTGTGTAGCAGCCCCTGTCATAGTATCCTGGGGAGTGCAAGCCTCTTCCTGGTGGAGGGGCTGTGCTGTGAGTGGGAGCAGGTTGGGGAGACCTGCGACAGACTGCTACTACAAAATTTGCCTTAACCCCCATAGCTACCCCTCCCAGTGCCACCACTGCTGCTCACCCCACACAGTCAGACTGCTGGACCAGCACCAGCTCTGCCAACCCTGCTCCCACTCGCAGTGCATCCCCCTCACTGGGAAGAAGCTTGTACTCCTCAGGACACCATGACAGGGGCTGCTACCCCCATCAGGATACCCCTCCCCCCCACTACTCCAGCAGCAGAGATGGGTACATGGCCAGCTGCATGGCCCCCTGAGAGGAAAGAGGTAGGAAGGGGATTTATTTTCCCTTCCCTCCACTTTTCCCTCCCAGAGAACCCCAACTGGGGTCTACCTGGCCAGAGGTCAGTGGCAGAGGTGGCAGTCAGAGCTAGCAGACCCTTGTTGCAGTTCCCTTGGTGGGAGAGGGGAGGGAAGGGGGGAATAAACCCTCTCCCTGCCACCCTTCATCTTAAGGAGCTATGCTGAACTGGCATCTGCCACTCCCCTGCCCCTGCAGCTGGAGTGGCAAGGGGGGAGGGGCCTTGACAGGGGCTGCTTCAACCCAGCCAGGCAGACCCTGGATGGGGTCCCCAGTGGGGAGAAGGAAGAGAGAGGGAATAAACGCCCTCCCTGCCTACCTCACATCAGGGGGCCATGCCAAGCTGGCATCTGGCCATGTCCCCACCCGTGCTCTGTTTAGAGAGCAGAAGGGCAGGGCCAGCCCTGCTCTCTGGAGTAGACATCACAGCCCAACCCAGAACTGCAAAACTTCTGGGACACTGGGTGACTCTGGTTTAACTTAAACTAGAAAGGGATCTGGGACAGACATTGCATACACTTGGTTTGACCTAAATCAGTTAAGTCTGATACTACATTCAGCCAGGTTTATCTCAAACTGGTTTCAGCCATTTTCAAACTGGTTTATGTGCACTAAACTTCTGTTCTGTTACAGGTTTAAATTAGTTTCTGATCACTTAAACCCACTTATGCATAACTCCTTTCCCTAACCTATATGTGCAAGTAAAGGCACGATGGGACTTAATGTGGAATCCCTACAATTGAGCTCCCTGCCATGCTACTGGCAAGACAATCATAGCTGCTGTGATCTGCCAGTCTCAGGTGTGTGTGAAACCCTGAGGCTGGGAAATCGCAGCCATGCCCCAAGACTGCAGGATGCTGCTAGGAGTTAAGTCCCTGCAGTTGGGGACTCCCAGCCCCAGCTGGGCAACGTATACATTTTCAAGGTGTAACTTTATAGCTGCCTGGAGCTTTTTATGGCATGATGAGTAGTTTGCATGTGTCACCGGTCTGAAGGTAATTGAGCAATTAACCACTTAATTGTGCCGTACCTGTAATATGTAGAGGGGACCTAACTGGTTAATCTGAGACTGGCCCTTCCCTTTCCATAAATCTTCTGTCATCCCATAGCATTTTCATCTCAGTTTGGACTTGGCCTCTTCTTTGAAAAATAACACTGAGAGATACTGAAATTACACTGAGAGGTACATGAGGGAATGCCTTACTGGACTTGGTATTGGCAACGGGGGATGACATGACAGGGGACCTACAGATCAGTGGTCACCTGGAGGACAGTGAGCACCAAATAATAGAATTCATCATAAGGCATAGAGTAGGTAAGGTAACTAGTAGGGTGGAAGTGCTAGACTTCAGGAAGGCTGACTTCGGGGAACTCAGGCATTTAGTCAATGACGCACTGCGGAGTAGGAGATTTGGTGAGATGGAAGCCCAGGAAGGGTGGCTGTGCCTTAAGGAAATGATCCTTCGGGCACATAGGGAGATGATTCTGATGCGGGAGAAAAGGGGAAAAGGGCCAAGAGGCTTCCTTGGCTGACCAGGGAAATCCAGAGCAGCCTAAGGGCAAAAAGGGGGGCATATAAGCAATGAAAACAGGGAAAGATTACTAAAGAGGAGTATGCCTCTTCAGCTGGCATTTGTAGGGAGGCAGTTAAAAAGGCCAAAGCTACCATGGACCTGAGGATGACATCCCAAGTTAAGGATAAAAAAAAATTGTTTTTCAGATATATATAGGGAGTAAAAGGAAGGCCCAGGGTGGAATAGGACCACTACTGAATGGGCAAAAGCAATTGGTGACAGACAGGGAGGACAAGGCTGAATTCCTCAATGAGTTATTTGCCTCGGTGTTCCTAAACGAGGGGCAAGACAAGTCTCACATGGTAGAGAGGCAACAGCTGGGCACCGGACTACCAAGCGTTGACCCTGAGATGTTGCAGTGTCACTTGGAAAGACTGGCTGTGTTTAAGTCGGCAGGCCCGGATGAGCTCCATCTGAGGGTACTGAAAGCACTGGCCGATATCATAGCACAGCCACTGGCAAGAATATTTGAGCACTTGTGGTGCATGGGACAGGTCCCAGAAGACTGGAAAAGGTCCAGTGTGGTCCCTATTTTCAAGAAGGGGAGGAAGGAGGATCCAAGCAACTATAAGCCAGTCAGTCTCACCTCCAGCCTTGGCAAAGTCTTTGAAAAGGTTATTAAGGCCCATATATGTGATGGCCCAGCAGGAAAAATTATGCTGAGGGGACACCAGCACAGGTTCATGGCAGGTGGATCATGCCTGATTAATCTAGTCTCCTTTTATGACCAGGTTACAAAACACCTCGACACAGGAGCAGGGGTTGATATCATTTACTTAGACTTCAGGAAGGCCTTCGATACGGTATCCTACGCCATACTGGTGAACAAGTTAAGAGGCTGTGACTTGGATGATTACACAGTCCAGTGGGTGGCAAATTGGCTAGAGGGTCATATCCAGAGAGTGGTAGTGGATGGGTCAGTATCGGCCTGGAAGGGAGTTGGTAGTAGGGTCCCGCAGGGCTCGGTCCTTGGACTGATACTCTTCAATGTCTTCATCAGTGACTTGGATGAGGGAGTGAAATGTACTCTATCCAAGTTTGCAGATGATACAAAACTGTGGGGAGAAGTGGACACATTGAAGGGCAGGGAACAACTGCAGGCAGATCTGGACAGGTTGGACAAATGGGCAGAAAACAATAGAATGTGATATAACAAGGAGAAATGCAAAGTGCTGCACCTAGGGAGGAAAAATGTCCAGCACACCTGCTGTCTAGGAAATGACCTGCTCGGTAGCATGGAAGCAGAAAGGGATCTCGGAATCCTAGTGGACTCCAAGATAAGCATGAGTCGTCAGCGTGATGAAGTCATCAGAAAAGCCAACTGCACTTTATCATGCATCAGCAGATGCAGGGGGTCAGACTTGATGATCTACTGAGGTCCCTTCTGACCCTAACATCTATGAATCTATGAAGTTGGCTCTACGAGAGTCCATTATGTATTGTGGCACTAATTCTGCATCAGATTTCCTTGGTTCCTTCCACACCCCAAAATGTTAACTGGCAAACTGGGCCCAGAATCTAAGAATCCAGCTGATTATTCCTTCTTGACACTAAAACATTCTGTGACAGATATGATCGGTCCTTCAGGCGTCCAACACCACATAGCTCCTCAGCCCACTGCCCCACTGTTGCAACTAGCCACCCTGGTAAACAGCTGGAACTCTGCTCCCCCCGCCCCCACCTTTTTTTTCTCCACTTCTGTTGGCTTTCTTTTAACAACAAGGTCCATTGGGTTGCTTGTTCAATCAAAGATATCTTGCTAACAACCACTGTTGTCCTCACTCCCTCCCCAACTGCTGCCCCTCATCATGCCCTCTTAGGCTCTTCAACAAAAAAAAGCATAGGTCCAAGATTCTCCCCTCCCCACCCTGCCTTCCACACACGCACACAATTCAGGCAGGCAAACTGCATACTAATCAGTCTCCTCATATTTAGGAGAAGGAAAAGCAGAAATATGAAAATACCCCCCAGCCACAGGTTACCTACCCCCCTGGGATCCCCAAAGCTTGGGTGCTGGTACTCCCCTCTACCCTCCCCTCCAACTTGTCCACTGGGAGGCATGCTGGGCTGGGTGTACACTCCAACCTCCCTGTTGTCAAACCCACAGCCCTTTACACAATTGTGAACCAGTTCCCAAAACAGTGACATTCTGGAATAGATTTTTCATAGATTTTTTTCATAGACATTAAGGCTGGATGGGACCTTGGAAGATCATCGAGTCCAGCCCCCTGCCCAAAGGGCAGGAAGTCAGCTGGCATCATGGGATCCCAGCAAGATAAGCATCCAATTTGCTCTTGAATAGTTCAGCTTCCCTTGGTTACATCTGTACAACACCAATATATTCCACAGAATTGTGCATAGGCAACTAATTGTCTTCAATGGGGTTTAGCTTAGCTTTGTAAGTCAAGGTAGTATCTGACTCTAATTGAGACATGGGAAAGGCAGGTAGGCTTTTAGAAAGCAAAAAATAACATTTTAAAGGCCTCTGGAAATCACCCCTTCATTTTAATTACTGACCCAAATTTTATAGGCATTAGACTTAACTGTGCTCTGTGGCACTAAAAATTAATGAGTCTGAGAAAAGATGCATGAGAAGAAACAGAATTAGCTTCCTCTCCTTTAGCTACATTAGCTCTGCAACATTAAGGTGTGCAGTGGGGCATACCTACACCACATTCTCTGCATGTTCTGGGAAGGATGCTCCCAGACATACCCCACCCACTCAATCCAACACACTTAAACCATATCCAGACATGGGACCACTCCAACATGATGGGCAATAAGATCTTAAGAGTGGCCTCACAGCAGTTTCCCTGCTTCACCTATTGGATTGAGGCATGTGGGCTAGAGCAAGTGGGTAGGGCATGCTCAGGGGACTGACCTTCCACAGTGTGCCGTGTACCAAGGACAAAGTGTAGCTATAACCTGCATCATTAAAGCAAGATGAAGAGTTGAATAGATCCAGGTTGCAAGTCTATTAAGCAAATCACTACACTTTTTATATCTTTTTCACCTTTCAGAGTAGATATGCCCTTTTTAAGCAGTATTATACCGTTGTAAACACTCATTTCTATGCAACCTTTGAAAGTAATGGGTCTGTGCTGCACAGTCAGAGTAACTAGCATTTGCTTAAGCCCCGTTGTAGCTTTTATTTTGCTGAAATTCACTGCAGAAAGTTTTTTTAAAAATCTTAAATGCACATTACTCACATGGGGTGCTCAGTTTGAAAACTTCTGTTCCTATCACAGGAACGAATGAATGGTTGTAGCAAAAGTGAAAGATCACTAATGGAATTATTGATAGTGTTCCAAGCCCATGCAATTTTGCAATACAGTCTACAGATGACATGAACCAGGGCATGTCCATTGTCTGTTCAGAAAGATACCTGCATGATCCAAAGAGTCTCCTGAAAGACATGATATAGACCATGGAACTTCACTCAGTTGCACCTTTATCAACTTCAATAATTTGTGCTTGGTTGTCTTCTTGAAAGCCATCCCAACTTGATTTGAAGGCTTCAAGAGATGACAGATTAATCGCTTCTCTTGGTAGCTGAGTGTTGGCCGGATTAGGAACATACCAGGGCTCCACTAGCCCTGGTGGGTACTCCAAGCCAATCAACGTTTATTTTCCCCAAGGACTTTGGCAGACATTACGCTTAAGATGCAATTAGTCTGTTAAACATGTCTAATCATGTATCCTGGCCACATGTTCAAAGAATTAATGATGCCACAAAAGGGAAACCAGTCACAAAATATTATACAAAAATGGGACTGTACTCAGCCCAATTCAAACCCCAGTGCAGTCCCAGATCCAGTGGACAATCCAGCTGATTGTTGACCTCTGGGGACTCCAACCAGTCCTGATGCAGACCCAGTGAAATTAATTCCCCGAATATATGGCCAGGTTGCTATGTAAGGTATAATTAACAGACTAATTATGTCTTAAGTGTAATGCTTGCCAGGGGCCTTAGCAAAATAAACCAGAACACAGTTACCCTATAAGGGGATGAAACCAGAGAGGAGGAAGGGTCAACAGAAGACAGAAGAAAAATAGAACAACATATAAAACAAATGTAATGTTGTGCTTCAGGCATGTCTCAGATGTGCAAAAGAAGTTGACACACTTATCCTAGAACAGAAGAGGTAAACATGAGAGCAACAGTAAGGGTAGATGCTCATTTAAGGTAGCACAAATTTACAGAGAATCATTTTTAAAGGGGGCATTATGCAGGACTGATGGTTACTAAACTGCCATTACATCGTAACAAGTAAGATACAGTAATTCTAGCAGTTAAAGAGCCTGATCTAGACCAAAGCTGCACTATTCTATGTGCTGTGCAAACATAGGAATGTTAAAATTATACATTTAAGAACACATTAAATGAAACACCACTGGATTTGGGACAGGACTATCAGTGAAAAAAAGTCTTTGTGGACATTCAAAAGTAGCATTTGCAATTGTCAGGGGGAAAAAAAAAAATCAAGGAAACATGGCAGATAAGATGCATGGCTGACTCTTAAAAATGCTTTCTTTTAGTAAATTGCAAAAAAAGACTAGAAATGAAAGGTACAGAAATGTGTTTCAAAGCTTAGAATTCATACCTGCTACAGTTGGATGTGACCTCAAGTATTTGGACCATATCCATAAAGCTATACTTTAAAAGTATATGCTGCTTGCACTGTAGGGTAAAACTGAACAAGAAGTTCAATAGAATTTATGAAGGTGATAAAGAAAAATTGATCTGCTGAATAGCAAGTTGATTAGCCATTGTTCAGAAAGAAAAGCACATTCTATTTGCTCTTTTTCTTCTGCAAAGATTTAAATTAAATCATTACAGAGGGTATTCTAAACTGGAATGAAATTATACCACAATGCACAATAGGAACTCTGAGGTTCATCATGACAGGTTGGCAGCCTCACTCATCTTCACAAAGATTATAGTATCCCTGCTTCTGCTACACAGGATTAAGGGAGGACTAGAAAAAAAAAAATCAAAGGAAATTGGCTGTACCACCCCTCCCCCCAGCAATTAAATAGTCATGCAGGACTGTAAAACTGGGAAGGTACTCATGAGAAGCTACAGCTAAAGAAAAAGCATAAATGGTAATTCTGTAACCAAATAAGGGTAGGGATAAAATCCTGATCTCTTTACATCTAAAAACTGCAAGTATTTGAGAATGAATCAGGCTGAGAAATTAAAAGGTGCCTGAAAAATCAATGAGACCAGAAACTTAATAAGTCTACTTGGTAGCCAATCTGGTTAGCTAAGCAAAAAGAACAAGCTAAATAAACTCTATGGGAGTTATAATGATTTGAAATAATTGGGAGTTATAATGATTTGAAAAAAATGTGAAAACTGCAAAGTATTGTCCTGGACCAGTAACAAAAGAAACACACTGATCAGGGCATTTACTAATAGCCAGTGGGATTAAAGCAAATATTCTGCTAAAATATATCAAATCTAATACTGTAAGAGGCTAAGTACAGAAAGTCAAAAAGCCCGCGGCAGAATTGATACGATCTTTACAGGTTTCTCTAAGGTGCATAGATTGAAGTGATAACAAAATGAACTTGTGTTCAAATTTTACTTGGGAAAGGCAGATAGAGGTTTGCACCAGCCCAGGCCAGAAGGCCAAAAGCACTTAAGCACGCCTTCCAGCCTACTGGCCATAGCCAAACCCAACTCAGCCAAGAGGAGACCATCCCTGACTGGTTACCCAGAACATGCCCCCAGCCCCTTACTGTCCTCCTGCAAAGGCAGGAAGTAGCCTTTGTCCTGATGCCAGCCCCTTGAGCTAGGCACCAACCCAAGGGGGCTGGGCCTGCCTCAGGGGACTTCCCTTGCCCCAGAGTCACCCAGCCTGGGATTGCCCTGCCCCAGGAAGCCCCACCATGAAGGGAATCCCCCCACCTTTCCCCTACTCCCATGCAGAGCCAAGCTACCTGGCTGCACAGGGGAAGGGAAGGGGGTTCCCCTGTGCCAAGCTCAGCTGTGTGGGAAGGCACCCCCCTGCCACCTGTAGCAGTGCAGGGGAGGGGGAGTAGGGGGTTCCCCTCTACTCTCTCCATATCAGGGCAGGCAAAGGGTCAAGGGCCAGGGCTGGAGCATCAGGGCTCTGTTCCCGCACTTCCCCTCTTCCTCCCCCACTGCCTTGCAGAGCTGACAGGTGCAGGATGGGGAGCAGAGGCAGAGACCTGGAGGTGGGGACAGGCAGGCGCTGGGCTGGAGCAGCAGAGCATGAGCTGTGTTCCAGTGTGCAGCCCTGTGAAGGTGGGGTTTGTGGGGGACCGCAAAGCCTGGGACGCTGGGGGACTATGAAATAACTTGAGTTAGAAAGGGAACTGGGACAAAGGTTTGAGAAACTAGTCTAACCTTAATCAGGTTACATCTGATACTAAAATAACACTAAGAGATACCGAAGCTGGCTCGATGAGAGCCCATTATGTACTGTGACTCAAACTCTGCATCAGAGTTCCTTGGTTCCTTCCACATCCCAAAATGCAAACTGGCAAACTTGGCCCAGAATCTAAGAATCCAGCTGATTATTCCTTCTTGCACTGTATCAAGAAGAGAAGTTCTGCAGGTGAAATCTTCCTCTGGGCTTGGACTCATGTAACACACAGAATGGTTTAAATGCAATATAACACTTGAAGCAGCCTGACCTACAAGCCTTTTTAACTGGTTTAAATCTGGCTGGAAGGGGTCAAAAGTGTACCTATAAAATCCAGGACTATTTTGAACTTGTTCAGTGTTAAGTGTAGACACTAAACATTCTGTGATAGGTCTGAGTGGTCCTTCAGGCATCCCACACCACATAGCTCCTCAGCCCACTGCCCCACAGTTGCAACTCACCACTTTGGTACACAGCTAGAACTTTGCTCCCCCTGCCCCTCCTTTTTTTTTTTTTCCCCCTCCATTTTTGTTGGCTTTCTTTTAACAACGAGGTCTATTGGGTTGTTTGTCCAGGTCTATCTTAAACTGGGTTTGACCATTTTGAAACTGGTCTATGTGCACTGATTCTCTTTTCTGTTACAGGTCTAAACCAGTTGCCGGTCACTTATACTGGTTTATGTGTAATTTCTGTCTGTAGCCGGGGTGAGCACAACAATGAACCAAGCCATCCTCTGTTTCAGTGCATATTTGGGCATAGATCCTGCAAATGGGCAGTTTGCAGGAAGCTACTATACCCATATTGGGCACTTTTACACGTGCTCCAGGGGCAGAGAGCTTCAATTAGAGCAGATTCAAGAACTGCTCCAATTAAAGCACCACTGCATCTCGTCATCAGAGCGGCCTCTGCACTCATATATAGGTGCCCATAGAGTCCCAAAGGCGTTCCCTGAAGACACAGCAGTACATTCCACATTAGCACACATTTCATGATTATGAGCAGTTTTGGGACAGGAACAGACTTTTCATTTGTATTTATACAGTGCTGGTCCCATGCAGTATGCCTACATAATGTTCTTAAGGAAGAATCCTCTCAAAATACCCCCTACCTATCTGCTCCCACTGAACAAATGCCAAACTCATAAATGAGATAATGAAGGCACTCCAAGGTTGTTTCCCCAAAGCCCTTCTTGAAATAACTGCCTCTGGCCTTCTCATCCCCAGCTTTGCACATCAGGCAAAGGAGGTCTGCAAGCACACCCTTAATCATTACTGCAATGTAAAATCAGATATAAACATTTATTTTTGTCACAAAAGCTGTCAGGCTTTCCAAAATCACTAGTTTACCAATCCAATACTTTTTGAAATTACAAATTATTCATTGCAATGTATTAAATTAATGTTATAATTATTCAAAACTACTGACTTAGATTAGTTGCTGCCTAGCTATTGATCAGTTATTTTGGCCTTTTGGAACTTCTGTTTTTTCTTGTAATCTTTGTACGTAAAGATTTTTTTAAACCAGGTAGCAAACTATGCCATCACAACACTAGAACTTACTTTTCAACCCACAATGATCATGTTACCACTTAAAACATCTCCCCAAAACAAAAGAATCCATCCATTCCTGTCCCAAATAATAGGTTTCATTTCTCCTGTACAAAAGAAACTAACATTATTCCCAAGTAAAACTTTCAGGACTGGGGTGAAGTGACTGAACTAGTGTTGCAGAAGCTTTTTACAATAGCGAAAGATTCAGCATCTTGAAGCACCAATACTATATTTAGTTTTTTACTTCTTTCATTGATTAGCAATTACAGGATATTTTGGGAATGGGAGAAGAGTTAATAGAACATTATGTATATGAACAAATGCTTAAACTAAGGTGTGGTGTTAACCACAAAAGTTTATTTGTTATGGAAAAAAATATTTATCATGCCACAATAGTTTAGATGCCACACCAGTGCTAATAACACTTCCCTCTAACCTCACTTTAGGGGGCAGTTCAAAAACAAAACTCTTTTGACAGTGCTAAAACAAAAGAAATCCCTGCTCAACAGAATGACTTGTATAGGGTTAATGAGGTCACTGGACAAAGCATTAAAGATTTCAAAATCACTTCAGAGAGAAAGAATATTTGATTTTTTGCACTGTGATTAGTTTATTGATTATTAGAGCTGGTCAGAATATTTTGACATTCCTC
>NW_017728886.1:29964613-29973013 GCF_001723895.1 Crocodylus porosus
AGGGGGCTGGACTCGATGATCTCCTGAGGTCTCTTCCAGCCCTGATGTCTATGAAATCTATGAAACAGTATGGGATTAAAAAAATGCTTAACCCTAGGGCTGGGACAGGCATTACACATAAACCAGTTTAAGTGATCAGACACTGGTTTAAACCTGTAACAGAACAGAAGATCAGTGCACATAAACCAGTTTCCTAATGGCTGAAACTGGTTTAAGATAAACCTGGTTGAATGTAATATCAGATTTAACTGATTTGGGTCAAACCAGTTTATGAAACTTCTGTCACAGACATATTCCTGGTTCAAGTTAAATCACAGTCCCCCAGCATCCCAGCATGCTTTCCAGCCCTGGGCTGGGTTGTGCTGTTTGCTCCAGAGAGCAGGGCTGGCCCTGCCCCTCTGCTCCCTAGCTGCAGCAGTGAGGGCTGGCTGACAAGGTGGTAGGGGGGAAACCCAGCTGGGGATGTAGCCTAATACAGGGGGGTTGGGGCCTGGGGCCAGGGAGGAGGAGTTAAACATCCCTTCCCCCACTCAAACTTACTGCTGGCTGCGATTGTGGACTATAAATCCCAGAAGTACCTGGAAGCAGGAAGAGGAAGTGATGAGCAACCCTGCTGCTGGACTGCAAATCAGACACCTCAGGGGACCCAGGAAGAGGAAGTAAACACACAGCCGGAGAGCTGTGTTCCAGCACCCCCTGGCGTCTGGCTTGAGCTACTGCAGACATGTGGCTGCATGTCCTGAATCAAGTTTCTGTTTGCTTCTCTTTCAACTTAATCTGTGCAGTTTAGACTAACCTGCAAAGACTGAATCGATTCAGCCTCAGGCTTTTTGACAGTCTGTTCCTAGCATAGAAGTCATTCAAGATCAAACCAAACATATAAATAAATAAATAAATAGTAGGAAGAGAAGGATTTATTTAAGCAAACCCATGTATAACAATTGATGAATCTCAATTTGGTTACTATTTCAGCTCAGCTATCCAAGATATCCAAATGCTTATCTGAAATGTACCCACAGATAAAGCTGGGCTGGACATTTAAAAAAAGACAGACCCTCATGACATTTGCAATAGATTTCCCTGCTTCTGTCACAGAGTTGCTTCCAGAGGGATGCTTGCTTGGGACTGCTGCAGCCTTTTCTGGTCTCTGAGAGTTCCCCTTGAAGCCAGACCAGGCTTGGCTTGGGGGAGGTAAGGGGGAACCTGAGCATCTACCCTCAGACTCCAGCCTTTCAGTCCCTCACCCTTCCTGGTTTTCCTAGGCCCTGACTCAAGGAGCAAGCACCCACTTCCCCTCCAGAGAGTGGGACTTTACCTCCTCCTGGGGTGATCCAGTGCAAACCACAGTCCCAAGCAACATAGTAGACAATCTCTTCAGTAAAAGCATTTATTTGAGCAATCACCAGACAGCCAGAGCCTCTCTGTTCCCTCCAAAAGGATTAAGCAGTCCCTCTGTCCTCAGTCCAGCTCACACAGCCCTGAACACCCTCAAAAATAGCCAGGTTTTCCTTTTAGAGAGTCTCTCCAGTTCTCTCCCAAAGCTTCTCCACTTCTTTCAGTCTCCAGAATCTTCTGACCCAGGACCTGCTAAACTCATTTTTCTTCTGCCTGCCTTTTGTCATATTTATCTCCCCTTGACACCTCCTTGGTATTGCCATCTCACCTCTGTTGATATGCCAGCATGGCCGTTCGTAAAGGCTACTATTAAAGGTCTATCTCCTTTCTCCTGTAGCCAGCCTTGGTACTTAGCCCCTCCTTCTCTGTGCACAGACTAAGGAAGTAACCCTAGTCATATAAAATTATAATAAAAAATGTGAACAATATTAACAGAGACAGTACATTAGAATCCACAGTCCATCACAGGTTCCTACTAGAATCTGAAAGTACAGTAACGTGCAAAAGTATGTCATCGGGTAGCTGGAATTCTTGAGAAAAGCACTTAAGATTAGGAAGAGATGCAACATCAACTACATCTAAATTAAATTAGCTTGCCCATTCATAACATAAAAATAATGCACTAGGTAGCAGTTTATCCCTTGGCTTCCTACAAACATATTTTAAAGTTTTGGGGGGAAATAAAGCTATCCAGAAAAAAAATAAAATAAAGTGAGTGTATGGAGTTACTAGTGCAGAAGCAAAGCAATTACTCCAGCCTGGGAGAAAATTGAAACTCAGAGCCAAGAATGACAGCTTTTTAATGGTCTCCTCCAGTAAACTGTCAATGTATCCAAGTAAATATGGAAATTCAACTGTCATGTGAACAACAATTGTCATAAATTTAAGATTCAATTCAACCAGTGACCTATAGAGAAGTGGACTTTGGCTCTGCTATAACTAAAAACATTTCAACTCCACTTAACCCCAGAGTCATCCCCAGCACTTTTATGAAAAAATATCCTTTCCTCAGGGGCTGTCATCCCAAGAAATAGTCAAATGATCACCACTACCTTATTACTATTCAAAATTTCACATGGACAAAATTTCTTAGGGAAATTGCTTTTCATGTTCTTCCCCTTCACTGAAAGAAAAGGAAAATCTACCCCTAATGAGGAAGCTACTTAATTATGGAGCAAAGTTCTTTAACAGATTGGAAGCTGGCATATGAATAAAACCAGAGAAAACAATGGCCATTATTCAACTCAGTAAGAAGTTAACAAGCAGTGCCCTAAATTTCCATATTAGGATTGATATTCAATATACTAAAGAACTTAAAGCCACAAGGTTATAAACACTGAGGAGACAAGAAAAAATAACCTACAGGATACAGGTTGGAAGGGCATGTGAAGAATTTCTGAGAAATCTAACACAGCTAGAAGAATGGGTCATGTGACAGAGGTTAACACACAGGAATGGCAAATGCAAGTAAACGAGAAGGGGTGATATGAATTACTCATGCCCATTGCTGGGTTCTCAAATAACTCTTATGAGCACGGTCAGGAGTTACCTTCTATTCAAGAGAAACCAAACAGCAACTGAGTACCAGAATGAACGCACACCAAAAATCTCTGAAAGACAAAAATAACCAGTTACCTGAGGGTGCCCACTTCTCACAAGACAATCACTCCCTCTTCAGTCTCACAGTTCTAATCCTCAAAGGGAACTTTAAAAAAACCCTTTCATAGAGGAGTCTACAAACTTCACTTCATAAATCTACTGGATACAAAAAAAATCATGGACTTCATATAGACATTGAAGTTATGACACATTACAACCTATCTGACATCTAACACACCAGGTAACCTGCCTGTTAGCTGACCACTTGTTTTCCTTCACACTTTTCCCTTTCCTCCCCTGCGCCCCCTCCTATGTCTACCCTTTGTCTTCCAAACTTCCACTCATGTGCCTCTTCACAGACTTCTTGTTTACCTTGCAGGGTTGTTGATTGTAGTCATGTTGGTCTAAGGCAGTGGGTCCCCAGCCTGTTCTTGCTGTGACACTAACTCAGGACCCCCGACCCAGAACTGACCTTAGGGGGATGTGGGGCCTAGGGCAAATCAGCCCGCATGGGGCCCCCTTAACACCACATGGGGCCCCACAGCCAGAATATTTGGCTGGAAGAAACATAAAGAAGCCTTCAACCTGCAGGGCAGGAGGGGTGAACCACAGCTGCCCTGCGGGAGGGGCCCTGGCTGTGCCACCCTGCTCCAGGGGACCAACGCAACCCTACTGCAGACCCCCTGCAATCCTAATTTGGGTCACACCCTGAGATTGGGAACCACTAGTCTAAGGACATAGGCAGACAAAGTTCTTTGGGTAGATATTATTGTTTGCCTTAGCTTATTTTCTACCTTGGAGATCTCATAACATCAGCAGTCTTCTATTGCCTGAACAAGGATGTCTGTGCCCAAAACCTTGCAAATAACCTTTTTCCAACTATTTAGTTGATCTAATGAAACATATCACATCTACCCAAAGAACCTTGCATTTCTATTCATGAAAAAGGGATGGAAGAAACTGTTCATCTCCCAAAAATCTCCAAACAGAAATAATAATATTCAAAATCATAATGCTTATGTAAAAAAAAAAAAACCCACATATACATCCATATTCATGAAATCTATTAATTTAACTCTGTGCCTCGCTTTGATGCATAAGATTCAGGAGCTAACTGCTATCTTTGGTTTTCCATACAAGGTGATTAAACATATTTTCAGACTTGTTTTAATTCTCTATGAAGCAAAAAAAGTGCAATATACTTTCTCTTTAAGACTAAATTAGACTTGCCTCCTATGCAGCTGTCACTCAGTGTAGGAAACTTGAAAAGCTGTTCCATTTTAAAACACAGGCCTTCTTAAAATGAAATGCTGGACAAGCTCTTTCATATATATTCCTCACTGGGTTTGTCAAAAGGTCCCCCAACAATACATTACATACACAGTTTATAAACTCCATGCCTCTACAATAAAAAAAAAAATTACCATCCAATATGGCAGGTGACATGAGCAGAATGTGTCTTTCCATTACCAAAAAAACCCAATTTGCAATCTACTGCCTGACTAAGCAAGCAACTAAATATGTGAATCAGGAATAGCAGTGTCATAACTCACAAAAACTGATACCCTAATATAATAGAAAGAATTGCAGCAATGGTAGTTTGTTGCCTTTGGAGAATTCCATCAGCCAAAAGGTCTCACAGCATTCCAATTTATTATACTTTTTAAAATACGCAAGACAAATTAGATATACAGGAAGAACCATGATAGGGAGTTTATGATAATAGAAAAACATGGTCATCATTCAGCCTTCACTTTCCAAACAATGTCAGTTCCTTTTTTAAAAAATGTAATATTAATCATTGAATTTAAAGTACAGTACAGCTGAATCACATTCTAATAAGCATTCCCAAATACGTTTTAACATTTAGTTAAATGGGTGACATAGCTTAGAACCGTGTGTCCTAAATTCTGATGTGCATCAAACACAGCATGGAAAGGAAGGATGGTTCTAGAAGGTTCATAGTTGGTAGGGTTGGAAGGGACCTGGGCAGATCATCGAATCCGACCCCCTGCCATGGCAAGAAAGAGTACTGCGGTCAAACGACCCCGGCAAGTTGTTCATCCAGCCTCCTCTTAAAGACACCCAAGGTAGGAGCCAGCACCACTTCTCTTGGAAGTTGGTTCCAGATCCTAGCCACCCTGACAGTGGAGTAGCGCCTCCTGATATCTAGCCTGAATCTACCCTCTGCCAGCTTGTGACCGTTATTTCTTGTCACTTCTGGTAGTGCTCGGGGGAACAGGGACTCTCCCAATGCCTGCTGGTTGCCTCTGACTAGTTTGTAGATGGCCACTACATCCCCACTCCTCAGCCTTCTCTTGTGGAGGCTGAACAGGTTCAGGTCCCGTAGCCTCTCCTCATAGGGCCTGCCCTGCTGCCCCCCGATCATGCAAGTGGCCCTCCTCTGGACCCTCTCCATGTTGTCCACATCCCTCCTGAAGTGCGGCACCCAGAACTGGATGCAGTACTCCAACTGCGGCCTGTCACATAGAGGGGGAGGATCACCTCCTTGGACCTGCTCGAGATGCATCTGTGGATGCATGACAAGGTATGGTTGGCCTTCCTGACTGCGTCCCCACACTGTTGGCCCATGTTCATTTTGGCATCAATATGGACTCCAAGATCCTTTTTTGCCTCTGCACTGACGAGAAGGGAGTTCCCCAGCCTGTAGGTATGTTGCTGGTTCTTCCTCCCCAGGTGCATCACCTTGTACTTGTCAGTGTTGAAACCCATCCTGTTCTCATCCGCCCACCCCTGTAACCTGTCTAGGTCTGATTGCAGCCTATCCCTCCTTTCTAGCATGCCCACTTCTCCCCACATCTTAGTGTCATCTGCGAATTTGAACAGGGTGCTTTTTACCCCCTCGTCCAAGTCACTGATGAAGATGTTGAACAGCGCGGGCCCGAGGACTGAGCCCTGCAGAAACCCACTGCCCACATCCCTCCAGGTCGAATAAGACACGTCCACCACCAGTCTCTGGGTGTTGCCCTCTAGCCAATTAGTGGCTCCTTTGACTGTGTAGGTGTTGACGCCACAGTCTCCTAGTTTTTTAACGAGAATGGGGTGAGAGAGAGTGTCGAAGGCCTTCCTAAAGTCCAGAAAGACTACATCCACTGCTACACCTGTGTCTAAGGATTTCAGTATAAAGTTAGGATGTCAATATAAATTTTGAACCTAGGTTCTAGTATCTGCTCTGCCACAGAAGTCTAAGACTATGGCTGAATCATTTAATCACTTTGCACCTCAGGTCTACACACTGATACTCAGGAATTTACTGGGATATATTATAAGGATGTCTATTTGCAAGCATTTGGATGAGGAAAGGCTGATCTCAAGCAGCCACCATGGATTTACTATGAACAAGTCATGCCAAACAAACTTAATTTCCTTCTTCACCAAAGTTACTACTTGAGTTAGTGAAGGGAATGCAGTGGATATAGTGTATCTGGACTTCAGCAGGGCTTGACAAAGTGCCACATGCCCTTCTCATAAGCAAATTGGAAAAATGTGGAGTAGAGAAAACTACATAAAGTGGATAGACAACTGACTCAATGGCCACAAGCAAAGGATAATTATAAATAGAACCATTTCAGAAAGGCAGTAGGTTTCAAGTGGAGTCCCACAGGGCTCTGTCCTGGGCCCAGCGCTGTTTAACCTATTTATTAATTATTTGGATGCTGGAATAGAGAGTATCTTGAGCAAATTTGTGAACAACATGAAACTAGAAAGGATTGTGAATACACTGGAGGACAGAAGCACAGTTCAGAAAGATCTTGACAAACTGGAAAGCTGGGCTGGATCTTGTAGGATGACATTTAATGCTGACAAATGCAAGGTGCTACACCTCAGGCTGCATCAGTTAGGTGCAAGACATGAGAGATGATAGTACCCTGTTACTCTACACACAATAATCTAAATGAGGCCTAATTACCGCTGTTTTGGGCTCCACATTTTAAAAAGAACATGGAGAAATTAGACGGGGTCCAGAAGCAGGTAACAAAAATGATAAAGGACTTGGAAGGCACGCCATATGAGGAAGGGTTGAAGGAAATTGGCATGTTCAGCATCCAGAAAAGGTGCTTCAGAGAGACAATCACAGTCTTCAAATATCTTCCATAAAGAAGAGGGAAAACACCTCAGGAGGATATTCAAAAACACAAATATAAAATGGATGACACCTGGCATGAACTCTGGGAGGTCCTGGCCCACTCTTTTACTGACAGTCATGGCAGTGACTTCAAACTAAGTAAGGGAAAGAACATCCCAATTTTTTTCTTTTTGGGGAACAGTAAGAGTGAACAATTGCAGACTTATTTTCCCTCCTTTAGCAGGGGGAGACGGGGAGAGGGGGAAAACAAATTTAAGGCAGACCTCAAATAATTAGATGATATACCATGAAAATTAACAACGCAGCTGAGCATACCTTCTTGGAAATGCTGCCTTTACACAATATTATTTTCAGGGGTGGCATCAGAACCTCAACTAGCACAGGTTAATGTTTTGATAAGAGGGAGTTAGCCATGTGAGTCTGAAGTCAGGACAAAGTGACACCTCATAGACTAACATATTCAGAAATGCATAAGCTTTCATAGGCAACTGCCTACTAACATCTATTTTGATATTGTTCTTGACAGAGAAGCCTATGAAAGCTGTTGTGATAGATCTGAAAATATCAGCATCGATACAGAAAGTGGATTGGGGCGCGGAAAGAAAGGACTTTTAATAATATGACAATGGGAGTAATACCATGATTGTAAATCACTGCAGAAGAAACATATTCTTGTGTTATTTCAATGTCTGTTCCACTTGCAACATCATTCGAGCACACCACCCTTCCACACTCTTTCACTTCTTAAGCTGCTGGGAAAGGAAAACAATAAATAGAAGTTGACCCAGATGAACATATAAAACCAAGTTAAAAATGCTATCAGGAATAAGGTAATGGCTGAGATAAGACTTTATCCTTTTGAGAGAAACAAAGTTAAGATCAATTTTCACTCTGAGTCAATTAAGCCTTGCTCTTCTTTTTACTGCAAAGTTGTTTTGTAGAGCACCTTGTTTGCCATCAAAAGCCTCTACCATATTTTATATAATTGCATCTGGGGGAGTGCTAAGATTAGATCTGATGTGCTGTCATAAAGGGACTTTTTCCACAAACACAAATCATACAAGACTAAAAGTAGTCTCCAACATATTCTGTGTATTTGCTGAATATGCCTTAGATACTCAGAATGGTGCAAGTAGCACTTTTTTCATAGATTTTATAGAGTTCATAGACATTAGGGCTGGAAGGGACCTCGGGAGATCATCGAGTCCAGCCCCCTGCCCAAAGGGTAGGAAGTCAGCTGGGGTCATAGGATCCCAGCAAGATAAGCATCCAATTTACTCTTGAAGGTCTTCAATGTA
>NW_017728886.1:29973024-29993692 GCF_001723895.1 Crocodylus porosus
GGGGGCTTCGGGGGAGCGGGGGCTCAGCAGGCTTCACCCGTGCATCTCTCACGGCTTTTGTGACACTTTGCAGTTGTGTCACTGATTTCTTTCCCCTAATGGTTCTAAGAACTTTTAGTTAAGTCTTCATTTATTAACTACTCTGAGCTGTTTCATTTTTTCTTGTTTCTACCTTACCTCACCTGTTCAGCCCAAGACTTGAAACAGCATTTGATGCTTTCATAGTCTTTTATATAGACTTGAAGATATGCTCCTTGTCCCATTTCGGTTATTCCTACTCCCACACCTCCATTATTCTAACGCCTCACTATTTGGGATTCTACAAGCATTACTACCAATTTAAAACTTAACGATAATGTTCAGTCTCTGTGCACCTTCATGCTGTGTCACCAATGCATCTCACCCTTTTCATTTTTGTTTTAAAATAGAAAATGATAATAATAGAAAAATATCAGCAAATGAGGACATGAAAATTCTACTCAACATGATCCATTAGGATCGTATCATGTTGGATGCTCACCTCTTGTCCTGCTTCTGCTTCCAGAAGAGAAGTAGTTCCCTAGGAGAATTTGAGTTAGTCCTTTCCCAGTTTGATAGTGACACTGAGGAATGTCCCACCTGAAGATTTTGAAAGCATTGTTTTTCCTTCCCTCCAGCTTAATTTGTACTATGATTTTACTTTTCATCACCCCCATGCCCTAATTCCTGCTTGCTGCCTTAGGATGATCTAATTTTATTGAAAAAGTGCCTTGGGTCATTGCACAGCATTCTGTGCTGCTAAATAAATACAGATTGTGCGTTGGGGTTTGGGGGTAGGGAAGATTGGGGGTTTTTTTGCTGTTCTGCTTGACTCCATGTGGCTGTGTGTTTTTACACAATAAATACATACGTGCTTGGTCTATGTATTCTTGTACAAATCACACAGCAACAAAGATTCAGCTTTTTTGTTTACTCTGATGCTTTTATTCTCCCTAGATATTTTTGCATTCTGTCATTTGTGGAATACTTTTCAAACCCAAAGGAATGACAGCTGTGCCTGCTCTCATTACAAGCTGCTGGCACTCTCATTAGGAGGGGGAGTAGTGTGGAATCCGTTGCAATTTTCAGACTGATTCTGCTTGCTGGAACTGTTAGATTGCTCTCAATGGACTGTGCTGAATGATTTCCTCAGACACTCCCATCCTCCCTTGGCCTCTGCTTTATCACTGCTGTGTTGATAAGGATTCTAAAGCCATTACTAGAAGTGTCAGCAGCTGCCAGCATGGATGTGGAAGAAAGCCTAATGCATTAAAAGGAGAATCTCAAGGTTTGAAGAATATTTTAAGAATCCAGGTTTTCTTACTCCTGTACCTAGTTCATTTGAGTACCTTATGTTAGCTTCATTTTGGCTTCTAGAGTTGTGGAAAGATGTTTTTTGTGTGTGTGCTCCTACTATTTTTCTGATTTACCTGTACTATTGTAAACTCCATTCACTTCTCCCATCATCTTCCTGCCCTCCAGGAACCACCTCACAATGTTCAGGCTGCCCTTTGCTATAAGCCTCTTCCCTGCATGTTCTCCAAATGTTGTCCCCAACAAAAACATAAGCATCTCCTTACCATGAAAATCCTAAGAGTAACTGCTTACTTGTTAAAACAACTGTCTGTCCCCAAGGCACTGAGGTTTTCTACCCAAACTTACTGCCAAGGACAATGAGGAAACCACAGACATTGTGTCATAACTAAAAACAACATGCCCTTCAGCTTTAGGTTGTGTGTATATAGCAGTGATTCCCAAAGGGTGTGTTTGCAAGAGCAATGGAAGTGTGCCATGAGATCTCCTTGTGTGAAGAGGTAAATGTCCTCAGCCCCCATCTGGCACCCTGCACCTGCCTCAGCTACTCCAGTAGTGCCTGTGGCTGCTCTTCTGGGGACTGGGATCACTGCTGCTACACTTCCCCACACCCCTGCAGCTCCTGTGCTGGCCCCCTCTCAGGTTTACCACATCACATTCTGCTGCAAGCAAGTAAGCAGGCAGGTGGATGCACAAATGGAGCCCTGCTTTGTGGCCCAGATCATCCCCTCCACTACTCCCATACTTCTGGGTCTAGCAGAAGAGGCTGTGGGGGTCACCACTGGCATGTGAAAGATCCTGAAGACCAGAACTAAGTACAAACAGTCAAAAAGTCTGAGGCTGAATCAATTCAGTCTTTGCAGTTTGTCTAAGTTGCGCAGATAGAACCAATAAGCAAGTAAACAGACTGCTGATTCCAGAAATGCAGCCACACGCCTGCAGTGGCCCAGCCAGAAGTCAGGGGGCACCAAAGCACACCTCCCTGCCTGTCTGGAGCAGACAGGTTGGATCAAGGCAAGCCCATCCACCTTGTGAGAGGGGGGCGTTGCAGGGGACTTGCAAAGTATCCTGAGATGCTGGGAGACTGAGAGTTCAATTTGAAACTTGAGGGGATCTGAGACAGAAATTCAATAAACTGGTTTAATCTAAATCAGTTAAGTCTGATACTGCATCCATGTTTATCTTTAGCCAGTTTCACCCATTTTGAAAATGGTTTATGAGGACAGAACTTCTGATGCGTTACAGATTTAAACACGTTTCCAAACACTTTTCCTGTTTTATGTGTAACTTCTGACCCTACCCCAGGGGTCAGGAGGGGGAAGACAGTGGAAAAAGCAGGGCACAGCAGAGTGAGGTCTTGCCCCTACCACCCTTAAGTGGCACCAGCTAAATCAGTGATTCTCAACTTTTTTAGCCTCGAGTCCCCCTCTATACATTTTCTTGATTTAGATCTGTCTCAGTGATTTGCAAATGGAGTGCTATAAAATTCAGAAAAGCGATGGAAGAGGGCCTTGAGGCTGAAAAGGTTCAGAACCACTAGTATAGAGACTAATTCTTTGCTTAAAGAAAGATGCATTTCATGTCACGTCAGTACATTCTCAGCACTGGTATAATTTCCTCTGTCAGGGGAATGGAGTATGTTATATCCTGAAATATGTATCTTTTGGGTAAGAGTGAAACACGCCACCAATTTTAGTCCAGGAAAAAAAAAAGTGTGCCCCAGATACCAGAGGTTGGTGGCATACTTACATATAGCACATTTGTTCAAACACATGTATCTTCATGGAGAGAAAACTATAAACCCTAGTAACTCAAGAACTCACATTTCCTATGAAATATGAGAATATGTTTCTCATTTCAAACTATTCCATTTCAAGCCACTTTGAGTGAATAAATGGTAAAGACTGGCCTCCAGAGTAAGTGTTTGGTTTTTTTTAAAGCAGACTAATTTGCATGCGCAGTCTGCTCCTGTTTCCTGAACTGCAAATATAGATCTGCACCTCCTCTAACAGGAAGTGCAAATTCAGCTATTTAGAAGTACATATCTCCAAACATGTACCATTTGAAGAAAGTATACTTCTCTTAAACAGTTTTAATATTTTATACTTATAGTTTCACTGAACTTATGAAAGGAGATGACTACAAAGGTCTAATGTACCTTATATATACTACTCACACTGGTTGTAGATATCATGCTGTCTCCAGTGTGTCCTCTATAAAGAGAAACAGTACCAAGTATTTATTTATTAGACTTATGGCACCCTTCCCAACAAAGGCTCAAGGCAACTTACAGTAAGAGAATAACTTAAAAGCAAGTAGAATGCTAAAAAAGCCCCAGAACTCTCCCGCTCACCCCCATCCTCCCCAGCAGTAACCCAGCTGTCCCTTGCTTGCCAAATGCCTGCCCAAATAGAAAGCTCTTACAGAACTTCCAGGAGATGTCCAGGAGAGGGGAAGCCCAAGGAGGAGAGAGTTCCAGAGCTGAGAAGTGACTGTCAAAAATGACCTCTGATGCATTTTTGCTATGCAAGTTTGGTACATCGATAGCATTTGCAGTAGGTTGCCCTCAGTTGAGCTAAGGAATCACAAAAGGAAAAGGCATAGGGCCTAGACTGGCTACCATCTTGTAGGTCAAACCCAGCACCTTGAAGGCTACTGAAAGACTTGAGTTAAGTGCTCCTGGTAACCAACTCCTGTCAGAGGGAGGGGTAGCACATTCTGCATCAGCTGCATCTTCCTAGTAGTCTTCAAGGGCAGGCCCACCTAAAGGGCATTGTGGTAGTCTAGCCCAAGTTTATGAAGGCAAGGATGATGGTGGCCATATCTGAATCTGAAGGAAAGGATTACAGCCTTCTTATTAGATGGAGTTAAAAAAGACAATCCTAGCTACCACTGCCACCAGGTGCAGGGAGGAGCACCCAAAGGCTACAAAACTGAATGACAAGGGGCAATTGAACCTAGTGCCAAGTGTCCCAATCCCCTCAGGTCAGCCACCTGCATGATCAGAGGTCAGGAAAACAGATCTTACGATGACAGGCTGAGAGCCATGGGACTCTTTAGCCTGGAAAAGCGTAGGCTCAGGGGTGATCTGATGGCCACCTATAAGTTTATCAAGGGTGACCACCAGGATCTGGGGGAACGTTTGTTCACCAGAGCGCCCCTAGGGATGACGAGGTCGAACGGTCACAAACTCCTGCAAGACCGTTTCAGGCTGGACATAAGGAAGAATTTCTTTACCGTCCGAGCCCCCAAGGTCTGGAACAGCCTGCCAGCGGAGGTGGTTCAAGCACCTACATTGAACACCTTCAAGAGTAGATTGGATGCTTATCTTGCTGGGATCCTATGACCCCAGCTGACTTCCTGCCCCTTGGGCAGGGGGCTGGACACGATGATCTCCGAGGTCCCTTCCAGCCCTAATGTCTATGAAATCTATGAAATCTATATGGGTGGCAGCCCAGCACCATCACATCTGTCATGTCTGGATTCAACCTACAGGGCACAGATCACCTGAGAAAAAAAGTAAGTTGGACACCATCAGCATACTAAATGATCACCTGTCCAAACATCTCCACAAGCTCAACCAATGGCCTCATATAAATGTTGAACAGAAGAGCGGAAATTAGATGGAACTCTGGGGGACCCCATAAGAAAGGTCCTGAGAGGATGACAAACACTCACCTATCACTACCCTTTGGGACCTCCCTCCTAGAAAGAATGCACCCACTTAAGGGAAATCAATAAATATCCACCAGGGCATGCAAATGCTTTATCAGCACTTGATAACTATATCAAAGACCTCTGAAAGATACAGTAAGATCAACAAGGCAATTTCTTCTGTCAATCTCCAAGCACTGTCAACCACAGTCTCCATGCTATAGCTAGGGTAGAAGCCAGGCTGACAAAGCTCCAGGAATCTGATGGCATTCACATGCACCTGGAGCCATCAGGTGATCAGTCAGGCCACTGATAGAAGTCACATTTGTCACGTGATCAACCCCCTGAAAGTGCTTTACAGCTGTGCCATGACACATGTGCATGGCTGCAGAGCGCTTTAAAAAAGGCCAATCATGTGATCAATTACCCCTCACCTAATGAGGGATTAGATGAAGGCACTATGAAGTAGAGCACTTCTAAGGTCAGTTTGTCAGTGTGTTGGTCTTCAGAAAGGGTGGGGGGGAGCTGCAAGGTGGTGTTTGCCCGGTGTCTGCAAGGAGAGAGAAGGTAGATTGGAGCCCATCTACCTTGCAGTCCCCTCCCCACTACCCCTCTCCCTTCAGTTCAAAGTCAGGCAAACCCCTGTCTGCAAAGCTCCCTCCCCCTCCATTCTATGCAGTGCTTGTGCAAAAATTATCTGAAAAAAAATATTTTCAGATAAAAAAAAACCACAGTTCAAGTTCACAATTCATACCCACCAAATTGCTGATAAAGTGATTTCACATAATAATGGAAAAAGGAAAAATACTATTTTCTCTCACCTTTATATTACTTCTGTTCCCAAAGATAGATGATACTTAAAGATGGAGGTTACGCTCCAGAGATATCATTTAAGCATCACGGTTCTCAGGAGGCCACATTGTTCTTATTACTGATTGTCCCCATTTTCTTAGTACTGATGAAAATATAGATAGCAACAGCATTTCTTATCCAGTTCTTAGTTCATTGATAGGTAATATTATCAAGTTAACTGGCAGTTAAGTCAAACAGGAAATGTGAGCCGACAGTTTGGCACGTTAATAGCGAGTTGCCACTAGTAGGATTGTTATGATGTGCGTTGTGAAAGGACTATTGCCAGCAATTTCATTATGGTATAATATTGGTTAACTAAAATCCTCTCTATTGAAAAAAATGTTAACTGGAAATGATACAACACTTTGCACTGCAAAATTCCCCACTTATTTACAGAAAATAGCTTAGTTGAACAAATACCTTACATGTCTCATGTTAGAGAAAATAAATAGTGTTCTACAATTGGGTAAGGGAAAACTTTAAATTTTATTTTTGTTGCAGGCTGGCCAGTGGGCTCACCAGCAGCCTGACTTGTTGGTTTGAGTGGATGGGGAGGGGGAAGGGGGGGCATTTCCCTTCCCCACCAATCAGGAGAAGGCAGGGGGCAGGCTTGCCCTGCCTTGACACAAAGGTGAGGTGAAGAAAAGGACCTGAGGGGGAACTAACCCCTCGGGCCTCCCCATTGGTCAATTTGCAGTCTGGGGGTGCAGCTTCTAGAAGGGATAAAAGCCCACATGCCCAGCACACCGCCAGCTTCAACAAGGGGAAGTGAGGAAGGGCTTCAGAAGAGCTGGCAGAGCTGACCAGTGGGGCAGAGCAGTTGACCCAGAAGCACTCTAGAGATGCCTCCAGTAGCAGGAAGCAGCGAGTGGCTGAGTCCCAGCCCCGCAGTGTTGGTGCACAGAGCGGTGCATGAAGAGAGCTGAAGGGACTTCATGGCTCCATGAGGCAGCATGGGTCCCCATTCCATGAGAGGCAGAAGCCCCAATGGTGCACAGAGTGGTGCATTGGTCCTGAGAGGGCTGATAGGCCTGGGTAGCTGTATGAGGCAGCTCAGGCCTTCTTGCAGCAAGCAACAGCAGGACTGAGTGCCCATCCCAGCCAAGGCGGGGAAGGCCTGGCAGCCAACCCCACAGAGAGAAAGAGAGAGAGAAAAAGAGAGAGAGAGAGTCAGTCCACCAGAGCTGTTGGGGAATCATGAGTTACCCGGGTAGGGGATTGCAGTCCCAGGGAGAAGGAAGAGACAGGGGTTTCCACAGGGAAGGAGGGCCCCTGGCTTTGTAGTTACCAAGCCATTCTAGTCAAGTGGACTAGTTGTGGGTGACTGTTTCTTTATGGTAACCTGTTTTGTTTCCATATATTATTTTTTCCCTTTGGGCACAATTGCTGTACCATTGTCTACTTTATTAAGTAACTGTTCAAGATTATCTTCATTCCTTATACTGTGGAGTAGCCTGTAGATTGTATGTTTTGCTGTAAACTTGTGTACTTTCAGGAGCGATGCATAGGGGGTGCACATGGGCACATGGCAGTGCACCCCCTGCAAAAAGACTCTGTTGGCAGCGCCTGCGGGTGGTTGTCACTCACCACCCCACTGTCATCAGGCAGTCCATGATTGCCCCTGGCTACTGCCAACACTGCTGGCGGCCTGTGGTCAGGCTTGCCACCCCTTTCCCCCTGGCTGCCGACAGCGCCAGTGGCATCTGCGAGAGCTCCCAGCTCATTGCCACCACGCTCCTGCCACCACTGCCACACTCCCACCGGCGCAGCCATGTCCACCCAGCTGCCGGGGGCACATGCCATTCAACTTTGATGTTGTGTTATAAAATGCCCATGAACTGCCTTGTTTTGCCTGCTAGTTGTTCAATTGCTTAAGGGTCTCCTAGAACACCCCTTATTCAGTATTTTACTTCCATGTGTTTATTATCTTTATGTGCTGATTTTTATTGATGTATTCTCGTTTTATCCCTGCCGGGTTTCATCTGCTGGCATATTGTTTATCCTGTGTTTTGCTGTTGCTTGTTCCCTTGCCGGCCACCTGGAGGGCTTGCTGAGGGTAGAGGCTGTACACTACCCAGAAGACCGCTGAGGATGAAGGTCTACACTAACAAAAAGAGACTTCATCTGCCATACCCAGTTGTTCTTGCTGGTGTATATGTTTTAATAAGATTCACCATCTCTGTAGATTTAAATCCACTTTTGGTAAACACTTTCCATTTATTATTAAGTCCTTAATTATCCTTTTCTTCAAATGTTGTCCTAATACTATTAAGATCAAACCAATAGGCCTGCTATTACCTGGATCATTTTTTCCCTTCCCCTTCTTAAATATGTGCCAGATTAGCTCTCTTCCAGTCATTTGACACTACAACCAACTTGATAGACTTACGAAAACCCTTCACTATGAGACCTGATGTCACATGTCAGTATTTCAAAATTCTGGGATGGAAATGATCTAGTCCCCACTTTTAATTTGAACACTCAGCTCTTTAAATTTTCCTTCCTCAGTCAGTGATTATCTCCATTTCTGTATGCTCATTCCCAGCAGCCAGCCCATTTTGCCCAAACTTCATCCGCATTATTCATACTAAAAATTGAGGCAAAGTACTCATTTAGATTATCATTATTCTCTACCCCATCTTCCTCGCCCAGCAGCCCCACTTCATTATCTGTTTCTTTTAATATACTTTAAAAACCTAACTCAGCCTGACTTTTCATAATTATCAATTTTTCAATATACTTATTTTCTTTGCAAATTGATCCTTTTCAATTCTCCCCCTCCCCCATTTCATTTACCACCTATATTTATTTCTAATTATGTTTCCAAGGTGCCTATTCATCCAGTTAGGTCAGAAGTTCTTCCTGAAAAGTTTGTGTTCATGTTACAAGTTCGTTTCAAACAACTTTTGGACTTTTGACTTAAATCACAAGTATCCTCAGCCTCAATAAATTCTTTTAATTTCTCAAAAATTCCCTTTTTAAAATAGAGACTCTTTCTTACAGACCTATTCTTGCTTATTCTTCCATGTACACTGAATCAATTCATGGACAATTGATCCAAAATTATTTTCATAACCAGTTCTTCTATAATATCCTCATTACTTACCAAAACCAAATCTAATGAAATACCACCGCTCGCTGATTCAGTGGTTTAAGTGAACAAATCTATTTGTGATTACAGCCTGAAGTATCTGGGTCCTACCACTGTTAGCAGCATTTATTCTCTGTTTTCCAATCTATATCTAGCAACTCAGATTATAAGCATAACTGGCCAGTTGTGCACCTGGAGCAGTGACCATTCATGGTACAGCAACATAGCCACAGGTTTACTACTGAAGGAGTGGGGTCATGCTCCTCCCCCTTTTTTTTCTTAAATCACTGATACATGTCCAGCAACCATTCAAACACCAATGTTTTTGTGGCAGAAAAGGAGGTGACATTTCCCCTCTGCACCAGCAAACCTTCAACCTATGCTCCTAACTCTGCACCACAGCTGCTGTTCTGCTATCCCCACTGCAGGAGCCACTGTAGGGCAGGTTCAGGGTGGGGAACAGAAGGGTGATCCAGCACCTCCCCCCTTACACATCAGCAGATCCCACTACCCCAGTGCACTCATTTGCAATCCTTCTCTACAGAGATTTTGACTCAACTAGACTCTGTTTTATCCATGCTAAACAGAAAAGGAACAGAAAGACTATCCCAAGACCGTTAACTTCATTTCTGTCTCCTCTAAAGAGTATACACCCTTCAGTGCTGTGTTCCTATCATGACTGCTATTTCATCATGTCTCTCTTATTCCTATAAGATCCAGTTTTTCACTCTAAACTAACATCCTCGCATTAGGATAGGATATTTCACTTGTTTCTTATTGATTCCACACAGTTTCCTAGCCAAATTAAGTATGGCCTTTTCACTAATTGAATTGCCTACCAGTTCTCATCAGTCTCACACTTTTCTCTTTGCTGTCCAACATCCTACCATCTGACATTCTTATATTCTTTGTTGCATCTTCATTTATCTGGTATTTCTCTCCCTCTGCAATAAAACCAGGTGTGAAAATTACACAAGTCTCTCCCAACCTTCTCCCCAATTCTTTTTAGTTCAAACTCTTATCAGTTGTGCTAGCCTTAATGTCAGAAAGCTGTGAGCCCAGGTAGAATGCCTCCATCCAAAAAAACAGTCCTTTTTTATGTGAATGTCTCTCAGTGGTGGAACATCCTAAAGCCCTCCTCAGAACACCAATCTTTGAATTATCTGTTGATTTTTCTTATCATCTATAAGGACTGAAATAATTCCACTGAGGATCACTCAAGCCTCCAGTGCTCTGGGGGCCTGAAATAATGGTCCCATTGACCTGGAAATAGCAATTGTCCTAACATGAAGTACTACTTCTGGTTTGTTCGCTTCTCACTTCAGAATCCTTTTTATTCTCATGCCTGCTTCTTGAATCTTTGACAGACAGAACACTCTTCTGTTAAATCTACTCTGGTGACAGACCTGTCATTTCTTCTTTATAAGGGAACCCTAAGTAAAAAACCCCGCCCCTTCCTGGGGTGATATGAATACCCAATCCTGCCATTTTATCCTTCCATTCTCTCACATACAATGCATCTATCAGGGATGGCCAGCCTGTGGCATTTGTACTACAAGTAGTATGGGAAGCCTCTATGTGTGGCACATGGCAGACCAGGGAGGGGCAGGCAGCACAGCAACAGATGGGACACAAAGCAGAAAGGAAAGCAGTAAGTTGGCCAGGGAACACAGGGAAGGAAGCAGAAAGCAGATAAATAGATTAGGGTGGGAGCCTAGGACTGGGAGCAGAAAAATTATCACCAAATCAGACAGGGAATGGGGAATCAATGAAAGGGTGCAGGAGTAATTTGTGGTATTCCTGCCAAAAACATTAACCCTATTGCTATATATCTCAATTCCTGTGATATTACTAGTCCTAAAGGGCATTTATACACATACCTTTTTGTTCCCAGATGCGCTGGATATCTCCCGTTTTGGAGCAGACTTGATTGCATGCAGAATCTGCTCTGCATGTGAGTTGACGCACACTGCACTACACCACTTGCAGTTGTATAAGTGGTGAAATGCAGGTCGGCACAGAGAAAATGGTGGCAGTGAGCTTTTGAACTAAAGCACCTCCAAGATGTTTTAATTAAAAAGGGCACTGCCACCATTTTCTTCATGCTGATGCGCATTTTGCCACTTATACAACTGCAAGCATTGCAGCTCTGGGCACTTTTTAAAGTGCCCAGTGCCGCAGCACTTGCACATATAAAAATACCCAAACAGTCTTACTAAAGGTAATAGGTTGCACACAGTAACTAAAGAAATGGCACAAAAAGCAGGAGTGTGCTGATACAACTCACTGATAACACAAAGCTAGAATGCACTGTTAATACAGAGGGGAATCAGGATATCATATAGAAAGAACGGGATGACCTTGACTGGACATCCAACAGTATAAAATATAAAGAGCATACATTTGTGACTGACAACAAAATCTTTCATCACAAGCTAGGAGCACGTCAGTTTTATAAATGACTGGAAGAGAAGAACCTTGGTGCTATAATTTGTCACAGAGTAATTATAAACTAATCAAAGTGATTCAACTATTTTCATAAAAGATATGGAGACATTGATGCCAATATATGAGGCACAGATCACATACGTTCAGACCAAATGAATGCAAACAGGAACCAGTGCAGAAAAGGGCTTTTAGGATGATCATGGGAGTGAACAGCTTGTCTTATGAGGGGGGGAAATACAAATAAGTGATGCTTTCTTAGTCTAGCAAAATGAAGTTTAAGAGAATATTTGCTCTCTCCAGTTTTATCAGAGGTAAACACTAAAGAGTGGGAAGAGCTAAGTAAGCTAAAGGACAATATTGACCCAAGAACATATTAGTATAAACTGACTGTGAATAAGTTTTAGCTAGCAACTGGAAGGTTTCTAATCATTAGAACAGTGGAAGCCAACTTTGTGGCAGGCATGATACAGATTAGCCCTGCATCCTGCCCATGTGTCACTCTGATCACCCTCCCCAATCCAGTCTGGTGCTCTGTTTTCTGGTCCCTGCCAGATCTGCTGCTCTGCTTCCTGTCCTACCAAATAACAAGCTGCACACACAGTAACCATCATGGGGGCACACACACAGAGCTGTCCCTAGGATTGTGCAGGCCTGGGGCATATCAGCCTGTGTGGGGCCAGGGGAGAGCGCGGGTGATGAGTGGCTGGACTGCGGAGCTTGCGGCATGCAGCAGCCACAGCAGGGCCTGTATGGCACCGTCTGAGGGGCCCCACAAAGAGTGGGGCCTGGGGCAGCCACCCCACTCATCCAACCCTAGGGATGGCCCTGCATACACACACACACACACACACACACACACACAAAGTGGCTTAACTAAGTTGACTTAAGCCGCACTGGAGTGTACACACATACAGCTCCTTCACATAGTGACAGCCATCTTGTAAGCTAAGTCAACTTAACTAATGCAAATCAAGATTATACACCTCAGAGGAGTATTATCTTGTGCTGCATATAAATGAACTCTGCTCCACATATGCATGTATTCCCTGACAGTTAAGTCAACTTAAAAAAGTTAAGGCAGTTTAACCATCAAAAAGTTATTACTTGCATATGCACCCATGCCACTTGAGGCATCCAGTGTGCAAGTTGGCCATCCCTGCACTACAACAAGAAGGATCTAGAACAGCCTTCCCCTTGCAATATCAGGGCAACAAAAAATAACTATTTTGAAGATAGAACTCAAGGAGTTTATGAATGAGATTAGATAATATGATGCATACAATACCAGGGGATTGGCCTATTGATAACCATTGAAGTTCCTTTAATTTCTATGTTACCATTGGATCCTACTTTTTTATAAAAAGGGAAAAAGGGTTTCAGATGAACTCACCGGTTAGCCTTATTAAATTCTTTCCTAGTATTTCTTATTTGCTTTTCCTACAAGAGGCCTCTGAATCCTCAGAAGGAAAATCTATTTGCTGCTTTCACAAAATTTTGCCTAAAGGTTTATCATTCATTGACATACTAATTAACATCATTTTAAAATATATTTAGAAAAACACACAACATGCACAAGACAGTGCAACCATAATAAAATGCACAAGTTAAATATTGCTGAGGGGAAAATATCTCAGAGAGCATCAAAAGAAGCCAATTAAAACCTCTGTTCTAGAATATAACAAGATAATGCTGCTAAAAAAAAAAACCACAGGAGCTTTCCTGTGTTGCAAGCACTATACGGAACAAGCAAAGAAACTGGATAACAATTAATTATTTCACTAAAAAGTAAATGATCATTGTACTGTAATTTGACTTATTCAGATTCTTGCAAGTACTCCTTTGGAATCATTTGGGCCTGAAAGAATCATTTGAGCCTGGAAGTTTTCTAGAAACTGGAAAGATAATAGTCAAATGAGGATAATAGGAATAGAAAACTTGGATCATTAATTTATTTATTAGATTTACATGCCTCCTTTCTCATCAGTGTAGCCAGAGCTTCTGTTCTTTCTATGTGGTCCAGAAGAGAAAGAGCGGGAAGGAAAGAAAAATGACCTCAAGCCACTGCAACCTGCTGGAGGCTAGAAATCACTGGTGTAGGCCATAACAATGGTCTGGTGATCCATGAGGCTATAAGTGGTCCAAGGATTACTCCAGGTCCCTTACAACCCTTTATAAGTAAGGATTAATAAGGGTGCCTGCTGGTTCACAAGAAGTTTGGAAGGCTTATAGTGGTCTCCTTGTCCAAAAGGTTTAGAAACTGTTGAGCCACAGTCAAATATTTTGCTGATATAGTTATATTAACTAGGATATGGTGTGTGTGTGCTTGTGTTTCCTGCACACACACACAAAACTTGCACAGCTATGCTAGCAAAATCCCCAACCTAGAATTCACTGTGATGACAGAGGAGTGCTTTTTGTCATTTAAGCTTAGTGTCATTTGGGAAACTGGTGAATCTATGCCAACACAAAACTCATTTCTGCCAGGGTACTCTCAACCTCCATTATGGGGCTCTTCTGGCAAAGCCTCTAATAGTACAGGCCTTGTAATGTAAAAAAGTCAGAGGGATGTACTGTCCTGTACCCCTTCTTAGCATGTCACCCTACCTCTCTCTCCTGGAAACTAAAGTAGCTGAAGCTCCTCTGAAGAACACACCACAGTTAGTAATGGTTACTTATGGTAAGTCCATTATGTACTAGTTGCTGTCTAGGGGTAGCACCTGCTCTAAGAACATGTAGAGGTGCAAGGAAAGACAAAATAAGCCATCCAAATCCTCTGTGCATTTGTGTCATCAGCTGTGCATCCGATAGCCATCAACAGTAGCATAATGAAGGAGGTGTAACTGGAACACAATGCCCAACTGCCAACCCAGGGAGTAAAGGGAGACGGAGGGGAAACAAAAGGGAGTACAAAATTAACAGCAGCTGTACTGCCAGCCAGCTTCCACAATGCCTCTGGCAGTAAAGACAATGATACTTGATAAGCAGGATGATATGCCTGCTGCTATGCAGGCAAGCTTTAACCCCTTAGGAGTCCATCAGACCATCCAAACAAGTTCATAAGCAGGCCTTGGTGTCTGGCTTTGTCCCGAGGGAACCCCTCAGCCAGGCCTCATAACACAAAACGAAACTCCTTGGTCCAAACAAACAGATAAATGCATAAGATGCCTTTCTCCATGTGTCAGGTGAGGGCCCTATCTAGACGTAAGCTTCCTGCCCAGAAACTGCTCCTTCCCCAACTCAAGCTGCTTGAGCTTTCTCTCCCCTTGTCCTTTTAACTGCCAGCTAATTACCTATAGCTGGGCCCCCACCCCAGGACTCACTGAGTCCCTTAAAAGGACAGACTGCCCTGTTACACTGCCCTATGTTCTGTTGTTGCTCCAGGTGCTCAGGCATCCTACTGCACCTCTGGCCAGTGACTTGATCACATCCTGTTTCTCTGTAGAATTTTTCAGTCCCCCAATGAAGTTCCTTTAGTGACTCCTTTAAGCCCAAAATCCTGTTTAATGCAACAATATTTGCATCTTCTTGTCACAACAACATATTAGAATGTGATAATGCCATGGCTTCAGGCCCAATCTTTCCTAACTTTCCCTCTTCCCACTGAAAATCTGGCCGCTCATCTCAGTCCAGCCCCAGTACATACATAGACTTCTAGCATATTCAATTCCTCAATAGGCTTATATTCAATATTATATTCTTTCTTTTCCTTTTCTTTCCATTTCCCATCAATCTTCTGCTAATTTTTATTAGATTGCAAATACCTTTTCTCTGTAAAGTTCTTAGTAACATCTTCAGAAGTTCACTAATTATTTATATAGTGGCCCCAAAAGCATGTGGCAACATGAAGAATAAAATTACATAGTAGCATTAATGTTGTATGTTTTATTCCTGTGTCCTTTCTTTCCTTTCTCTCTCATGTTGTTCTCTTATGGTTCCATTTAGGGGGGATTCTGATTTAGATGGGTTCAGTCATTACTCCACAGATAACAGTTTTCCTCAACTGGCTCCTCAGCCAAGCACAAAGGGATTTCTTCTTGGTTTGCTGCCAGCTGAATTTGGCTGCCACACAACCCCAGAAATGGGCTCATGGGAGCATGATACATTTTCTTACTTCCAGCCCATCCTGCTGCCCATCTAGAACAAGGTAGCATGGAAGAATTTAAAACTTTCTATCTTCCTAGAAAAAAGGATATTTCCCAACTTCAAATCCTGTCTTTGTGCTGCTACAAAGGGGAGAAAGCTTTGCAGAGATTCTAGCCTGCTTTTCTTACAAAAGGGGCGTGTCTCCATGTGCACTTAAGCGCAACTAAATTTAATACGCATTAAGCAATTTTTGAGGGTATCTACACATGCAGAGATTTGGCACTAAAGTTAGTGCCAAGTCCCTGCAGCCCTGCCATGTGCCCCTAGTGCCTGGGCAGACCCGGCACTAAAGTTAGTGACAGGTCGCATCTATACGTGCATTAAAGCACTTTAACTAATCACACCTAAATCTGATACCTGCATTTGCAGGTATCAGATTTAGGTGTGATTAGCCTAATTTCACCATTTAGACATACTCCTGTAATGTGCATTACATTAGGCTAATGCACATTACCACATCTCGTATACACATGCCCTAAAAGCCTGGTTTCACACTGTGCATCTTCTAAAGTGCCTCTGCTGAGTTGTACTGCCTTTATTACAAGATACAGCACCCACGCAACACGCCTCAGTAAAATCTGATGCAAATACAGAGCAATATTCACAAAACAAATATTCGGAACTAAATAAGACATTCAGGGTGGAGAAAAGTTTTCATAGATGAAAACAGCATGCTTTGCTCAGCCAAAAAGTCTTGAGTGAGAGCTCTGCATTGAAATGTCCATGAACAAGAGATCAAGCACAGAACCGTAAGTCAGGAAATACATGTTCTTCTCCCTACTAAGACACAGAATCACTTTGCCTGAAAAACAAAGTACTCGTAAAATGCTCCAAACCTCATTTTCTCCTTCTCTAAAAACAGGGATGTCTGTTCCCTCACAGGGGTTGTAGAATTAATGTAATTACTGATTATTTTTTAAATATTAAATGGAAAATGTTATGGGTATGTAAAGATGCATTTACTGTTGTGCGGATACTTCATTCTCCTTCTCCCCATGGTAGAATCAGCATGAACAACCAACTTGGAAAAGAAAGACAAAGTTTGGGGCCAGAAACCACTTCAAGCTCCACAGGAGTTGTGAGCCATCAGCCACGAAAAGAGCAGGGCCTCCATCAGGCTGAAAAGCTCTCCTAATATGAGGACCCAAGATAAAAGGGAAACCTTTGATTTGGGGACTATCTCCAGCACCTCTGTGTGCCCCTACCACCAGCCCTGTCAATACTTCAAAGAAAATGGGAAGTTTCATTTTTAGCTTGGAGCACCTATGCATCTTTCTCCCGTACGCTTAGCTCCTCCTGACCTAGCACTGCATTAACAACCTACAACTCTTTAGTAGCAGGATGTGCAGGCAGTATAGGACACCAAGGACTGGAGCTGCACATAAACTACTCTGCAGGGATTCTTTTCTGCCCTTTTCTCAACAAAGCATGGGTGAACAGCAGTGCATCCTGAAAGCTTTATGAGACATGCCTCAAGGACTGAAAGTTGGACCTGGCACATGTTATGACTTCAATCTTCACGCATTCATGCTCACATATGCAACTTCCTTTATGTACATGATCCCAACAGCGTCAATAGGATTATTTTTGTGAGTTAAGTAATACAAGTGCATGTGTAGACTGTTTGTAATTTTGTACTACAGGCAGAAGAGCCATTACCTTGGAATGGAGGTTTTAGTTCCCTTCTGCAGCACGGGAATTCATTTATGAAAACTTATACAGTGATGAAAACAAGACCATTTAACTTTCTACCATAAAAAAGAAATCATCCATTATATCATCAAGCAAGTCAAGTGCTTCCCTTTAGATGATTCCCTAAAAATATCACAAGTCAGTTCTGGCATTACAGCAATAGATTACATTTGACTCAAAAGCAGCAGAGGTACTGTAGGTAAGTACTATGCTGTAGCTTCCATTGATTCTCAAAGAATAAGACATGGAAACATGATGCAACTAGAATTAACAGGAATGCAAAAAATCAAGAGCATCTAAGAGTTTTGCAAAGAAAAAGTCAGCTGACCACCATATGTCTAATATGAATCACAAATCCAGAGACTGCAGGACCTTTGACATAAAATAGATGTCATTCTGCCAGCAAATAAACAAAAAGCACACACAGATATTTGCCCCAACAATGCACAAGATGAATTCAAAGACCTCTGAGAATCCTTGTAATCGTTATAGACTTAAGCATACGCCCACTGACTTCAGCTGGGACCCTACGAAACAGACACTTTATTGCATTACCAACTCACACCAGCAGTCTGTTTCAAACAACACAAAGGGAGACTTCTTAACCTTCCTATGATAACAGACAAAAAGAAATGTGAAATTGAAATATTTTTGCAAATCAAAGGAAACTCCCTGTATCCTTTAACATTTTCCTTCAAGGCCAATTTAATTCAGCACTTAATTTTCCCAAGTAACACATCACATGCCACATATATTGCAATAAAATAGAAAGCACACAAGTACAGCAATTTTACTAAATGTCATATTCATGAGGAAGCTGATTTTCATAGCCAGAGCGTTTTTATTCAGGGAAATGAGACTTTCCACTAGTAAAATCTACCTTATGTTTCCATGAAAATTTCCAAGTGTGAATAAGAAGCCATTTTGTTTGGGATTTTTTTTGGTTTTATGGCAACCCACAAAGAGAGAAATCTCAGCCTATGGCCTATTCTCCCCTGCTGGAAGACCTGAAACTTCTGAAGACAGATCTGTGGCTCAAAGATTGAACTCTTAAGTCTTCTGAAGACCTAGCAATGAGCCATAGTGGAGATCATGTTCAAATTGAAGAACTGCTGACACCAGTGACAATAGCAATCCACAATAACTTTTTTTCCCTTAACAGTTCATCAGCAGTAACAGCATTTTGTATGACAGTCTCCACAACATTCTTGCTAGACCTCAAATTAAATTGGAAATTGTGATTATGGAAACATAACATCCAGCTTAGTTTGACTTTAACCTCATTTTCTAAAATGTAAAGGATATGAAGCCTGGTCCAGAACTAAAGTAAACAGAAAGACTTCCATGGATTGGCATGTGTCCTACGGCAAGCTGAAGACTAGTACCAACCCCCTTTCCCACTGCCTTTCCCACTATTAAGGTCCCCCAGCAATATGTTTCCTTCCCTCTTTGTTGCTGGAATAAATAAAATTCAACACATACTATCACCTTCTCCCCCAAAACTGATGTTCATGGTGTATAGACAGAGGAATTAGGATATGCCAAAACACAGTCAACCTCAGGATGGCCATCACATTTTTAAAAGGGGAGATCTATAAATGAGAAGAACTGGATGGAAATAGTTTTCTAATAACAAAATAAATTTCCCTTTCCAATTCAGAGCGACAAGACAGACATCTTTGAGAAATAATAGTACAAAAACGGTTTTCTTTCAGTTTCAGCCTTTTGAATCTGTTAGTTATTTTTACTATGACTAGCTTGACTTTTCGTTTTGAAATTTGTTTTGAACTGAAAAAGCAGAATTTTGGTCAAAAATGTCAAAATAAAATATTTCAATCTTTTTTTGGAGCTACTCATCAAAAACACCTTTCCTGAAAATTATTTTGGTTTTCACAGATTATTATTTTACTACCAAAAATAAATAAATTCGCCAACAGGATCTATTGATGACAATGCCACCTAAGTAGACAGTTGCCAGCTTCTGTATACATTACATAGTTCTTAAAAAGTTTTTTTAAGACATAATATGGGATTGAGGTATCCAAGTTCCAGTAGTAAATAATTGGGAATTGGACAATTAAATCCATTTTGTGACTTTGACAGTCTTTCCCCGTATCAATAATAACTCCCCTCCTCCACCCCCTCTCTTCCATATCTAATGATCAGATTCCATTTTCAAAGCTTTAGTGTATGCCTCTTGGCTGGCCAGTTTGGATTATCTGTGATGCAGCTATAAATTAAGTCAATGACAGGTGTCCCTTGGGAAGCAAGAGAGGAAAGCAGGGGAGAAGTACAGGAAAGAGTCAAATAAAAGCATTTAGTCAGTTCTGTCAAAGTGTTGGCGTTACAATTTTAAAACAAAAGGGAAAAAAAATCACAAAATCCAATTTTGCCCATTACTGCAAACGCACATTCCAAAGCAAGTCATTTTGAATGAATACCATCAGCATTTCAACCAGTTTTATTATATAATCCAAAATTTTCCCCAGCCCAAAGCTAGAGATTCTCATTATAAAGCTATTATAAGACTGTGCGTAAAGGGATGCTTGTTGTTTGCCTCAGTAATAGAACTTCATATAAATCATTTATTTCACTGATAAATCTTCTTTGTCCCTAAGGCCAATGCGTCTACATAGTAAAGTTCAATTTTCTTATATTTTTAAGTCAATACTCCTGGTGCTTATACATACCATAGTATCTTGATGCATAGAGAAATCTTTTCAGGACAAATCACATGCAAGGACTACAGAAAACAAGACACTCACTACCAAATATTTTCTAATGGAAAGATTACTTACTATTAAAGTTAAGCTCTGTTTTTAAATGCTCTTACCTCAGAATTGTTGAGATGGCATTTGTGGGTTCCCGAAAACCACCCTTCACTTGAACATTGGTCAATGTCCAGCTTCTGCAGGTTTATATCAACCTTAACAACGCCTCTGAAACAAAAAAGCAGCAATTAGTACAGGAACTTCAGTTCTACCAGTTAACCCTTTAAAACTGTTAGCTATCTACATGTGTACAATGCAAACCCAGCTTATACCTTCATGGAATTTGGGGCAAAAAAATTAAAATCTTCTAAAGAGAGTTCTAAATACATAAATTTGTTCAGAGCTCTAAATACATAAATGAAGCATTCACACCAGCCACTAAGGCACTGGTTCTCAATCTTTTTAGTCCCAAAACACCCCTCAAAAATGCCAACTTTTAGTTTTCATTTGTTTTTTAACTACAGAAAAATACTAGAGCAGTTTTTCCTATTGCAAAGAACCATTGGCAACACGTAGGGGGTGCACATGCACCCCCTGAGATTGGCAGTGCACCCCCTGAGATCGGTCACTGCCTATGCTGCCAATGGCACCTGCAGGCAGTAACCAGTTGCTGCCTACACCCCCTCACCACTGACACTGCCAGTGGTGTCTGCAGGTGGTCACCAATTGCTGGTCAGCCCTCGCC
>NW_017728886.1:29993888-30011693 GCF_001723895.1 Crocodylus porosus
CCGTAAAAAAAAAAAAAAAAAAAATCACCAGTCAGAATGTTTTTAACTCTACAGATTCCTATTTAAAATATCTGGATGTATCTTGTGAATCAGGTTTGCGCATCTAACAGTGGTGTTATTACGTGGTACCCCTGAAAAGTTCTCAAGGCACCCCAGAATGCCATGGCACCCTGGCTGAGAATCACTGTGCTAAGGCAATGACTGCAGACAGCTTCCATGGGCGCGTCCAAATGAGCGCATGTGTGATCTGCGGCATCACAGACCCATCTGCCACACCACAAACTCCACCCACCATACATGTCGGTTAATTTGCAGTGTTAATTTGCAGGAGATCCCAGTGTAAAAAAATCTGGCATCAGAAAAAAGCAGCGCAACACACATAATGGCAGTATGAAACCAGAGCCTGGTCAGCCAGAGCCACACTCCGTCTGCTGGCCAGGTTCTGCACACCCAGATTGACACTGGTGGAGCCCTGGCATGCCCCCAGGACCCCAGGTAAGGCTGCTGGGGCCAGCCAGGTGCTAGCCTCAGCCTTCCCTACCACATGCTACTGCTGGACAGGTAGAGAAAAGATGGCCGCATCTCATTATCTTTCTACATTAGGTATGAGGCTAGATATCAGGAGGCACTACTTCACAGTCAGGGCAACAAGGATCTGGAAACAATTTCCAAGGGAAGTGGTGCTTGCTCCTACCCTGGAAGTCTTCAAAAGGAGGCCAGATAGACACCTAGCCGGGGTCATTGGAACCCAGCATGCTTTCCTGCCATGGCAGGGGGTTGGACATGATGATCTACTTAGGTCCCTTCCGACACTACCAACTATGAAACTATGCAGGGTAAGTTTCCACATGCCGGAGCACGCATGCAGGGGTGTTCCCCAGGGACAAGTAACAGCAGCACAAATATCTGCTATTGCTAGCTGTCCCCAGGGTATGCACATTCCCACTTGTCTGGATGTGCCCTATGGGGCTAAAATGCACTGAAGTGAATTACTATGAGACCATAACCCAGAAAATACTCCTTAAATCTAAAGAAATCTGTGATAAAATGGGAAACATTCAGTAAGTTATATAGTCAAAAAATGGATGACTCTCAAGCCCTTCAAGTTTTAAAATGAAGCAGTAAACTAATCTAGATATCATTAATGGCCTGCACTTCTAATTTTGAGAGCAACATACACTGTAAGCTAGCCCCAATAGGATGTTCTCTAGAGAAGACAGCTTTAGCTTCTGTGTAATACAATAAGCAGCACGTAAGTGTCAGCTCCACTGTTCTAAACTTGGGCGATACTGATAACTTACCCTCTAGAAGACATCCACCTGATAAATCAAGACTAAATCCTGCCCCTGACATCCACAGAAAAATGTTCCCACTAACTTCAGTTGCTGGATCAGTCTCCAAGACAGAAAGTAAGAAAGCTTTTTGGATTCTTTTACTTACCTTGCACACAATTTTTACATTATTGTACACACAGCACCACAGCTTCAATCCTTGATTGGTCATTTGGGCAACGTCTACAGAGTAAATGTACAGCCCACCCCAGCTGCCATCTCATGCACACTGCCTTTGCAAGGCCTTTGCTGCAGGTTGTTAGCACTGCTGAGTGACACTGCAAATTAGCCAACCCACAGAGCTGAATTAAAGCTAGGTACAGACATTTGGGGAGGACAGGGGAAGGTTAGAGCTTATTAAAAATGCCCACCTGATCTAACACAGTTTTCCCAGATGAAGACCTTATCCTTAGACTGGCCTAACTAGGAATCTAAGTGTGAATTGTACAGGAGTTCATGAAGTTGAGATCAATCTAAAAATGGCTGACCTGATCTAAGTTAAGTGTACCTCAGAGGTAGTCTAACTTAAATCAGGGCCGGTGAGATCAAACTAAGTGAACTTCTGTATAATTCCCAGCACAGCCTTGGGTCTGGGAAAGGCCAACTGCTGACCTCAGCCCTAGGGCTGCAGTTTTCCTACCATCTTGGCCATTTAAGCCCCCTGGCCCTTCCCCCAGATGAAGGCATCCTGCCCCCGCGGAACAGCCAGTGCCCCCTTCCTTAAGTCCATCAAACACCCTATCCTGCAAGCCACTCCTGGTTCCAGTTTGACTGGCATTTGCTAGTGCCAGGAGCCAATCAAAGTAAGCTTGGGGGGGGAGGGCGGGGATAGATGGGAGTAGGTTTGCTGGGATAGGGGGATGGTTTACCTGGGGGTGGGAGGATCAGGGGCTAAAAACAACCCCTGGTTTGAGGAGGGGGAGAAGCCCCCCATCCCTCACACCATAAGTCCATTGACCACACCAAAACCTCCCAAAACTTACCAACTCCCCCACAGATCCCACTGTCCCCCACAAGCCCTCTAAGCCCTTTGCAAACCCTGCTTGCCCCATCTATCCCACCAAACTTTCCCAGTCCCCACTAGCCCCCACATTTCAGCTTACCTTAGACTGGGTAGCCATTTTTACTCCATCTAACCTCCCCCTAACCTCCCTGAATGTTATGTTGTATGTCAACATAAATTACAGAGGGATCAAAAATGGGTATGCATACAGCTATCATGTTAGCTCATACAGTAGACAGTTGTTACTGTGCCTTGCCACTAGGTGATGGGGAGCAGGTTAAAAGCCTGTTTGTTTTCAGTAAACTGCTACATTGGGATGGTTGTGGACAGATGACATCTAAACCAGTATAATTTACAGAGATCCTCACCTCTGTCTCCACCAACTTTACACAGCCCTCAGAATACTGCTTTTGCCCATCTTTTGGCCCCAGTTAGCCTATACATACCAACAACTACATGCAGCTCAACAAAAAGAAAAGTGTTTCACAAGGCATTTATAATTTCAAGTAATTCTTGCTCTGAAATATTTTAGGCACATTGTACCACCACCCCTTTTATATTCTTTTGGAAGAGGGCAGCACCTGGACAATGGGAACCTCCAGTGAGGATTTCTCATTTTCTCCTACACATGAGAGAACCCAATCAAGGGGTTCTTTTCTGGCCAAGAATCCTTTCCTATTCTCAACAGAGAGGGTGCTACCTGGGAACAGACAAACTCTTACCAACAACCCAACCCAACCCCACAAGTAACCTGTGCTGTCCACACCTAAATATTAGGGGTGTGCAAAGCGGGCCCTATTCGATTCAGATTTGGCCCAAATCAGGGACAGCAATTCAATTCATTGATTCAGATTAGCGTCCTTGATTTGATTCAGCCGACTCCAAATCTAAAGATTCAATGCTGATCCAGTGAATCAGCAATTTGGACACTGAGACAGCTTTAAAAGTTTTTTCTACATGCCTTCAGGTAGCAGGTGCGGCTCGTGATCGCTGCGATGCTGGGGCGCATGCAGCATCCCACAGGAGTGCAGGGGAGCCCCCCCCATGTGCTCTGCGGTGAACCCAGAAGTGGACCAGAAGTACTTCTGATCCACTTCTGATTCTGCTGGGGAGCGCGCAGGGGGTCCCCATGCCCCGCCTCTGACTCACCAATCAGCTGCAGGGTGCCCCCCACCCCCAAACCCAGGAGACACCACTCCCTGGCAGACCCAGAAGTGGACTGGAAGTGCTTCTGGTCCATTTCTGGGCCTGCTGCTGAGCACACTGGGGAGCACCCCATGCTTCTATGGGACAAGCCATGCATCACAGCATTCACAAGCCCCTGCTGCCTAAAGGTCTGTAGAAAAAACATTTAAAGCTGTGTCTATCTTCAAATCACTGAATCTTTCCGAATCTCTCCAAATTGATTCAGAAGGTTCTGATTCAATTCAGAGAGATTAAAGGGATCTCTGATTCGATTTGGATTCAGAGATTTGGCCACCGAATCGAGACAAATCTCCACCAAATCGAATCAGGGACTGAAGCTTCACACAGCCCTACTAAATATGACCTAAAGCTCCCAATCCTGACTGCCCAGGCAAAGGTACTCTGTCTATATCCAACACCCCATCTTGTGCACAAAATGTGCAATAAGGCCATATACTCCTCCCTTAAACCAGGGATTTAAAACTCATCAGACCCCATGGGCCAGGTGAGTGTACCTGAGCTGGTGTGTGGGAAGGGCCAGGACTGCCCCCCCAGCAGAGCACTCAGGCCAACCCCCTGCCGGGTTCACACTGCTGATGGCACATGTGCTGGACCCAGCATTACAGGCAGCACAGGGAAGCAGTACAGGACACCACGTGCAGCCTATGCCCTGGACCCCTGCGCTGCCTGCAATGTCAGATCCAACCTTCATGCAACAGACATCATGCACCCATGTCATCCCCAGGGGCTGGCACAGGTGGCACATGGGCAGGATCCAGCACCACAGGCACTCTGCAGTGGGTCTATCCTGGTCCTATCCCCAGAGCATGTGCCACACTCCATGTGGCACCCCACTGACCAGCCCTGCATGGGGGCTCCAGATTTAGCAGCGTGCCAATGGCGCATGCACCCTGTGGCTGCCCCCTGTGCTCCATGCAGTGCATACAGCATACATTCGTCCTGGGCTGTGCAAGTAGCCTCCAGAGCTAGCACCAAGTGCATGGGCTAGACATGCCATGCTTCACATGCCACTGGGTTTTGGGGCATGGGGTGCACGTGGTATCTTGCAAAACCCCTATGCTGCCCATAGTGTACATGGTGCCAGGTCCAGTGTGCCACCATATTCAGTGCATAGAGCCAGGCCTGGGGCCAGTTCAGCCACACACAGGCCAGATCCAGCCCACAGGCCATATGTTTATACCCCTGCCTTAAATCAACTGGCTCTAAAGCTCCAACACAACCCACTGCATAGCATCTTAGTGATCATAACAAATTACTACATGATTTCTAGGATCCATGGGGCCTGATTCTCTGGTTTCCTCTAACTTCGTTTACATTAGTGTAACACAAAGGTAAAATGCTACCATTTTCACCTGATAGCATTTCAGTTCTCTTTACAGTGATATCAATGATTACACTAGGTACAGAGCAATATAGAAGCAGATCACTGGTGTCTAGGAAATTGAGTGGGATGCTTCCAGTACATACTAAATAGATCAGAAAGCACTCCCTGAACAATCAGGCTCATGTGCCAAGAACCTAAAAGCTTTCATCATCAAAAAATTCTCCTACAATATTAGAAAACTCCTTCCAACTGAAAGCAGACCAATTCAATTCCCTGTTCATCACACCATACTATAAACAGCTCAAATGCAGTGGTATGAAAAAAGCCCAAAATGTTCAAAGTGCAGCTGCACATCTAGAAAGAAAGAGAGAGTTTCTTTCCTTTTTTCCTAAAACATTTCCTATGGAATCAATTAGCATCAGGGAGATAAACACTCATGTTCAGAGACTGTGCAACCACTATTACTGCTTGACTGCCTTGCTGCTGTTTGGATTTAATTATTAAAAGTTGCATTAGAACCTTTGGAAGGACTACTTTGTACATAAAATTAGGGCAAATGTCATAATATACATTCATACAGGTGAATTCAGAGATTCGTTTTCAGTCAACAAATTTATGTTGACTGAACATAAAATCAGTCCACAACATATTATACTACACTACCTCAGCCACAGATGTTATAAGAAATCCAGGCCTTTACAAAGTTGAATTTCTACTGCTAAATAAAGGGATATCCTTACTATAGACTGCCTGCCTAGCACCTACAGCCATAATTCCTATCCGCTGCTGAGTCCCAGATCCAAGAAACGCATGATGCCATCAGCTATGTGCTCTATGAATTTAACCTGTTAATTTCAGGCTAGGAACCAGAATGCTTAACATCTGTGTAGTAAAAAACCTGATGTGTTTATTACAACATCGACAAACAATTACTCTCAAACAATTAAAACCATTTGCTGTTGATATACAATGAACAAAATAACAGGTAATTTCAGAGCCACTTGACAAACACTAAATCACTTTTGCCGAGCCATGTAAAAGTGGGAAATATTATCATCCCCATTTTAAACGCAGTACTGAGTCAAGAATGTATTAAATTATTAAGATTTCACAGGGTACTAGTCACACAACTAGGATTACATCTCAGGAACGCCTTGCTTTATCCATTAGACCACAGGTGGCCAACCTACAGCACGTATGCTACAGGTGGCATGGACAGCTTGTTTGTGTGGTATGCAGCAAACTGGGGAGCAGACATGCAACATGGTGGCAGATAGATCAGGGAACAGAAAGAAAAGCAGTAGATCAGGCAGGGGAGAGAGATTGAAGTGGCACTCATGAATGGTGGGGGTTAATTTGTGACATGCCAGCTGAAAAGTTTGGCTACTGCTGAATTAGACAATTCTACATCTTGGCAAGAATACAGTATACACCAGAAAGAACAGTGATAACAAAACCTGCAGAGTCATTTATTCCTTTGAATCATGTGTGGCCAAATTCAGATTTGGTGTGAGCAAATGAAACTGCACTCTGGTCAAGTTATGCTTACTCATCTTAGGCCACAGTTTCACCTTTAGTATCTAATTCATAAATCTCTTACACAGAACTGAATGGGCAACAGACTGGGTCTCTTCTAGGTCCATTTATTAACAATTAGAAATGCTAAAACTGCTAAAAGTATCATTCTTCTCATGTTCAACTATAAATGAAAATCAAGCCCTGACATATCAAAATTCACACACATTTAACTTGCATCTTTACCTGTGCAACTCCATATTTATCTTGTGAATTAAATTCCAGTGTTTGTTGATCTCCTTACTTTAATATTATTAAATTGTCCAGCTCTTCATACCCCAAATGATTAAGGTTTAAGCAACAACAAAAAAAGCATACCATACGCATTTAATATTGTATATGTAAGCCATATGTGTGGATTAAGTTTCCTTAGCAGGATTTACTCCCCACCCTTATTAAGACTTAAAAGAACTTTCAAGCCTCTGATCATGTGCCTTTAACAACAAGCTGTCTGGCTACACAAAGTTATTCATTATGTTCAAGTGATTCCTAACTTGATCAAAAGCGAATCCCATCCCTCCAGAACACCTGGGAACCCTGTGATATTTTTCTTCATCATTTTGAATGCAAAAGTCAGTGCATTTGCAGCATGGCTAGTTCTGCTATGTATTTGTTTCAGTGTGGTTGCACATAAGCAAAGAGTTCACAAAGTAAACTTGCAGGACTACAGCCAAATCTGCTTCCCCAGCATACCTTATAAACTAGACCCTTTTGAAAGCTTTTCAAAAACCTCAGCTTAGTACTTTGACTCTTGCAAAGAGATGAGTTTACCTGGTGAAAAAATCAGTGCTGATTCATTCCTAGTACAGCTGCTGCAGCCTCACCTGGGAGACTATATGGAAGCCTTAGGGAAGCAGGCCATTACTTCCTGTTGCGGAAGAGATTTTTTCCCTTGTGTGGATTTTGTTTTTAATTGGTGGAAGGAGAAACACTCCCAACATATTTTCTCTGAAAGAGGCAAGGTGAAAATAAAGTGAACTAAGCACTTGCTAACACTGTTATGAGTGGCAGAAAAATTACAAAGCCTTCTTCTTTGTCTGCAGTAGTAGGCTGCATTGTGTAATGAGCAGGCTGTTGTAAAAATCCTATAATGATAAAGAGATATAAGAGGATGGAAAAACAGCCAGGAAAAGAAAAAGCAGCCTGAAGCTAGAACAACAGTACACAGGACCCAGAACAATTAGGGACTGCAAATGCAGAGCAAGAATCTGAATATGCATTTGGGCGTATTTTAGATTAGGGAATTTGTAACAAATGCAGTCTATATCATACAGCACAGAAGAGTAGAGTATTTTTCTAAGTGCTCTGCAATAAGGCATTGAACAGTAGAAAACATTTCCAGCCTTTCCACACCAGGGCTGATTGAAAACTCCAAAGCTGTATCCTTGAAAAATTTCAAATGAAATGTTTTTGTTCAAAATTCCCCATGGAAAGCACTTTTATCTCAACAAGAACATATAAATGAAGATTAAAATAGTTTCAAATTTCAAACTGTCTTTTCAAGATGGTTTTCAAAACTAAAACTTTTCATTTTTTGGTGTGAAAAATTGTCCAAAAAAATCCAACTCTTTCCTCAGGGGATTTTGACACTGCTAGAACTCCTTGTGGCATTAACTTCAGACAAGGTTTTTATTAGTTTTGTTCCACACACGAGTCTTCAGTCCACACTCCTGAAATGTTCCAAGAGTCATGAGGTGACCCAACCCTTTTTACCTTTTCTTTCCCAGACCCCTATGTATGCATTGCTGTAGTTTAGAATAAGCAAGAAGCGGATCTGGCTTGTGCCAGGAAAACAGGAAAGATTAATTCTTAAGACTGAAGAGGATGGGGGAAATATAAATAATGGTTCTTCCTAACAGCAGTAAGAAATCATCTCAACGTCAACATAGGCTGCAATCCAGAAATAAAACTAACCACTCTCTTTTGGGGAGTTTAGACAGTTTCTAAAGGTGAAGAGCATCACTTTTGAACTGTGCATCCTCTTCACTATGTTCTACCAAACCTCAGCAGCTTGTGAAGATTCTCTGCATTTCATTTTAATTCAGTAGTTCCATTAACCACTATTATAGCCCCTATTACTGGCTACCCTTCTCCATAAATATAGCTTTTTTAATCTACTTGAGATATGTAAAATAATATCAGAAAAATTTATTGTAAAGTGCGTGTGTGGCATTTACAGAATACATTATGGCTCAATGTGGTAAAAGAGATTTACAGCATCCATTTGGGACAACCTGCCATTTGCAGCACATCCATCACAGATGTATGCCACACCATATGATATATAAGTATCCTGATATGTAAATGATGACATATTTCTGTAATGTAGTTGGGATTAATACAGTAGTTAGCACAGACTTGTTAACCACCTACATGTTTAGTTATTTTTGATTCAGTATTCAGAAAAGGGAACATATGGAAGAAGACATCCTAGTACATATAGGGATCAACTACTTCTAAACATTATATTTACTGAACTATGAATAATTTTTGCTTTGCTGTCTGGGTGCAAGTGTTCAAGACAAGTATGAACAGCACAACTGGAAAACTTAACTTGTTGGCATAACATCAGTCTGATTTTTAGCCAACTGAGAGCCCTGCTTAGCCGAACCCAAGCCACGGTGATAATAATAAAATTAATAGTAATTATAGACCATCTGGGAAACAAGTGTATTTTATCCATTGAAAGCTATCTTCTTATGACTATAAATATTTGTCTTGAATCCTTGTTTTACAATGTTGACACAAAAAATACTACTTTGAGTTTCATGTTTAACATTTTAGATTTTCAGAGATGAGAAATTACTAGTTACAATTATGTATAATGGGTAATTGTTAAAGAATGATGTCATCGAGGATTTTCCATCAGGTCAGAAGGTTTGATTTAAGAGGCTTTTATGTCTGTCTTAATTTTCAGTACCACTGTTTGTTGGCATTCTGTCTGCTTTGAAATCTGTGCCAAAAATTGATTTAAGCTTGTTTTCCCAGCCTACTAGCTATCTTGATAATTTCAGTAGTTATAATATTTCATTGTAACAATGTGTTGTAAAAAAACCAGATATCTGAAGGATTTTTTTTACATTAGTGCACATTATAAACTGAAAGTGCAGGTTCCCTTTTTCTCATATTGCTTATAAGCACAGCCACACAGTATGATCTGCCAAAGACTTAAACAGTGACAAACATTATACTTGTCTCAAAGATCTAGAGAGTCTTTTTTGGCAATGAGGGCAGGACTCAGTTGAGCAAGAGTGCAGAGGCTGTCTTTTGCTTCTGTGTATTTATTTTTGGACAGGTAAGTGTTACAGACAAATAGGATGAAGGGATGCCAAACACATGACTAAGAAGCAAGTTCTTCTAATTGTGTAATCGGTTCTGCTTATAGTCTACCCATATAAGCTAACAATTCTATTAGTGAAAAGGATGTAGGGATAGAGAATCAGCAAGATCTCCAGGAATTTAGAGAGAGATAAGCATATGAAGAGAAGACAACCTTTAACAATATACATCATGTGGACAACTTGACCAAATTATATCCTTCCTTTGTAAAGATTTCAGCAGTATTATATACACATGACATATATACACTATATATGGAAAATCCTCATCTCCTTTGCATAGAATGCAAGCAGCATAGCCTAGGTCTTCAAGAGTGAGTAGTGATTTTGAGCATCCTGATTTGGAGATGTCCAATCTGAGACTCATTAAAGAATCTTGAATTTCTGTGGGTCGATGTTAACAGCTTCTGAGAATCTGGTTTTGTCAAGGTATCCTAGTGAGGCATCCAAAATATATATTACCATTTACTTTTTTAAAAGCCTTAATGTAGAACTGAAGACGTCCCAAGAGACTTTCAAGCCTAAGTATCATTCAGAGTTAAAGACTTTAGGGGGCTTTATGTCCCTAAATCACCCAGCCATTTTTTAAACGTTAACCTTTATCTGTATATGTGTGTGTCCACTCGGAGCTATAGATGGCTCTAGGGACTTATTCTGTACATAGAAAAGAATTGGATTTTGATCTGTTCCTCTCTACAATTCAGCTTTCACTAATAGCAGAGATACATATTTTTCTAAGGCCTTAGTAGTAGAATCGCTGCTGTTTTTCAGCATGCATTTTCATAACAGCACCAGCTTTCACTAAAAATAACTGTAATTAGAGTACAGGGTATAGGAATGTTGGCACATAAATTAGGATTCACCTGCAGAGGAAATCCCTGGGGCCATTTGAAAAAGTATTACAAAATGTGGAGTAGTTAGATCTGAAGCCTCTGTTGTCAATGAGATTATTTAGGATTCTCACCTGCCTTCAGATATATGGAATGCATTGGTACATATCTGGGGATTTCTCTGTAATTTAATCAAAAGAGCTACTTAAATAGTTTTTCTTGCTTAAATTACTACTTGGCTGAATTCCATCACCAAGGACAGCTCTTCATGTGGGGGCTTCTGCATCTGCAAGCTGACATTGTGGGCAAAAGAAATAAAAACCAAATTAAGGGGCAGAGGTTTGATTTTCATAGACCTTCAAGAACTTACTTCCAGACTTTCCCTCCACAGGACAAAAATCTCTCCCTCCCCCCATAGGGGTAGTAGGAGTTTACCCACAGAAGAAGCTTCCTCTAGTCTTCTGTGCTCTGTTCTAAATCAAAATAACCAGCAAAAATGGTAGCATGTAATTCAATCCTGCTCCCTCAGAAATACCCATGTTTGTTGTGCTTCCGGCAGTGAATCAAGCAGTATTTTTAATATATAGATTTATATATTATTGTTATTGCTACTGTTCCCTTGCCTCTATTTTTATCCATACTCTGTGGCATCTTAAACAGTATGAAGCATCCATTATTGAATAGCTAGAGCAAAAATAATACACTGTGGACACTGCTCTAAGCAGACAAGAACAGGCCTCTACAATCTCTTTTCATGACCAGGAAGCCAAAACTTTTGAAAGTTTCGCAGAAATAAATGGCCCTTTTCTCATCTTCAGAGTTGATTCTAAACCTACCCAAGCCTTCCCCCTCCCCATCATCAGATGGGCACTCATATCCTTGTGTAAGGAAATGGTAATGCCACCACTTCACAGAATTTTCAGAAGGTATACAACAATATAATAAGCCATAACCCTTATCTTAATGGAGTGATCTTTCTTTCACAATTTGAAATAGGAGAAAGAGGATTAAAGATGTTAGGGAATTAGAAATTAGAAAACTAGTTTATATGTGGGAAATAATTTAAGGAAGGATTTAAAACACATTTATAAGTGGAAATTAATAATCTAGAGACTGTCTTTCATGTTTTCAGAACTTATTTAAATCCACTTTTGAAGCTGTTGTGCTAACATATTTTCTCCTCTGTCATATTTAAGAAGCTACAGTAAAATACATCCTGGGAAATTACACACTGTGCATGTTGCTTTATTTTCTTCAGCCATACACCCTCCGCTGAACACCTTACTATAAAAGCCAAGACAGGCCACGCCCAACTCCCGCTGATCAGTTAATGGTGATCCCGTGAATTCCACCGTCCTTGTAGAAGGACTGGGTTTGACTACGCAGCAAAAATGCTCGATGGACCAAGGGATATCTTTCTAATAATCAGTGATAAGGATGGTATGCCAGGAAGACAGACAACAAAAATAAAAATGATAATACCTGGTGCAGCCAAATTTGAGAGTGAGGTTTCTGTAAATGTTCCAGAACACAGCATCATTCAAGCTAATTTGTCAGCTTGCTGAGAATGGTCATGCATTGCCAAATAACCATCATTCATATGCACTCTCCCAACAGTTCTATTTAAAAGGAAGCTTGGAAATACATACTTAACCCAGACCCTGAAGATATTCGGACCTGCTGTAAAAAACCTCGCATGAGTAACAGATATGACCATTTCCAATAATGGCAGCGTATCAAGGTTTGTACTCAAGAGACTACAGAAAACCAAAAAGGGAGCCATTAGTACAGTAGAGTCAGGGAAGTATCAATGCCACTGTACAAGGCATTACCTCATCCAGAGTAATTCTCATCACCATGTTCAAGGAAGTTAAACTCAAACTGAAATAGCTGCAGAATGGCTGCTACGAAATGTAGGGCCTGGAATTTGCGAGGAGACTAAGAGTTTGACTTATTCAATTTAGGAAAACACAGACTAAGAGGAGATGTGACTGACAACTATAAATGTAGGGATATAGGGGGTGAGGGAGTAAACACTAGGGGTGGGGGAATGAGCTATTTAGGCTAAATCACAGCTGTCCAGCTTCTAAGTAGCCAGGGACCATAGGCCACACCAGCAGGGGCAGCACTTGTGTGAGCCAGAGTCATGGGTACCCTGAACTGCCCACTGGACAGCACCTCCCTGATGTACCGTGTGCCTGTACACCCCCTTCTTCCCACTTCAATACATGTCCACACAGCATGAGCCTGACCCTCAGATCTCTACCCATACCGCCCTACCCTCTGGGGCGGGAGCAGGAAGTGGAAGCCAGAGGAGGGAGAAAGAGCCCAAAGGCTCTGGCTGCTGTTCATAGACAGAGGGAGAAACATTTGGAGGGCGGTGGGGGGGGACTGAACGTGTGCGTGCATGCACCCCGCCCTTAGCAGATAAGTCTGTGGGGGAAGGGGCAGGAGGAGAGGGAAGATTGAGGCCCCATCCTGCGCAGCCAGGGCACGGCGCAGGACAGATCCACAAGTGGCTCATTCGGAGGGCATCCGGCACAGGCAGAGGGTGGCAGCTCCCGCCACCGCACACACCTTGGGAGGCATGGGGAGCATGTGCCTCTGGGTCTGTGCAGGGCAGGGCAGACTGAAGTTGTGGCTGCAGCCCGCCCCCACCAGGAAGAGCCTGGTGCCACCCTGGCCCCTGCCTGCAGCAAGTCGCAGCCCACCCTGCCCCATGCAGATCCGGGGCACACAGCACCATGCCTCCTGGGGTGCTCACAGCAGCAGGAACTGCGCCCCCAATGAGCCATTCACAGCTCAGTCCCATGCCCTGCCAGCTGTGCAGTGCCTGCCCCAGCCCCACTCATTCCCCATCCCTGATGCAGCCACCAGAAGCCTGTGGTTGTGCTGCTTTGCAGACCTACCACTGCCCCGCGTTTGGGGGCCTAAGCCCTGTTAGACCCCCCCCTTCCACCACCTATGCCAGGCAGACAGAGTGATGGGGACAGTGGTGGCCAAGAAGAAACCTGGGGCTGCAACTTAACCTCTTGTGAGCCCCATGTGGCCCACAGACCATTAGTTGGACAGCCCTGAGGTAAAGGATAAATGTTGGCACAAGAACAAATGAGTATATGCTGGCCATGAATAAATTCAGGTTAAGGGTTAGAAGAAGTCCCTAAACATTAAAGCAGTGAGATTCTTTAACAACTTTCCAAATGGGTTACAGGAAAAATACTTAACTGCTTTAAAGACAGAGTTTGATAAATTTATGAAAGCAATTTTATCATATGGTGCTTCCAATAGCAAGGATGAGGATTACATCACCCCAAGGTCTTTTTCAGTACTACCTCATAATATTGCACCAGACAGCAGTGCTTTGCCAAGGCTGTGAATAACTGTTCTTATTAACCTAGTTGAAGCAGCATACCGGACCAGTGGAACACAAAGCTTCTAAACCTCTGTGTACCACTGAAGGTACTCCCATGCCTACATATAACAGAGGTTTGGAAATCAGATGGAAAGTATTATACAAGGCTCATGAAAACGCAAACCTTATGACCGTACCATCACAGGCAGGAAAAGCCCCTGAAAAAGGCTTGAATTACAGTCCTGTCACTGAAGACACTTTGTGAGAACTCTACCCCACAATTCCCATTAGTCAGACCTTGTAAGGAAGGGACTAGGGACAGTCAATTTCATCTAGGATGCATTTTGCCTACATAAAAGTGCCCTCTTTGCTATGAACTGCAGGGTTTCCTAAATAGTAAAATAATTCCATGTCATTGCCACTGTGTAATAAGCAGTCCCTTTTTAAACTTTAACACCAAAAGTAAAAACTAAAATATGGTGTTTTTTTCCAAGGAAATAAGAGATCAAGTTATTACAGAACCACTTAGTCAATGGCAAATCTTAAAAATGCAGGGAAAGGATCCTGCTCTACTGGCTTCATCTTAATATTGATGAGTATTAAGACAATTACTGAATCAAGAGTTCCCAAATTTTTCTTGGCCCTCACCTCAGACAGTTGGGCTGCCTATTTCTGGGAAATGCTCTTTAGCACAGACACTGAAGTGTTTTCATTAGAAAGCTCGCCCTGTGCAACTCACTCCAGTAGCACAGAGTATGGTGGCCTTTATGGAAGAATGTTTTGCTTACATTTCAAGAATGTCATTGAGAAGATGTCTGTCTCCAAACAGTGACAACTCCTGGACACAAATAGCAATGGATACATACCATTGCTATCTGAGTGGCAATGCTCCTGTGAGGGGCAAACTCTGTTTTCTATTCCTCCTATGTAGATCTGAATCAATCATTTGACTTTTACAAAAGTGCTCAGTGGGTGTAATTGAAAGGAAAGTTTAGCCCAATGTTTTAGCATAGGATGGTATCCCTCTCCTTCTGCCATGTGCTTGCATATGAATGCATATGCAACTAACACAAGCAAAGGGGCTAGCTCTTACTTTTTAACCCTAAAAAAACTGCCACACCTCCATCAAGAAAACTCTCTTCCAATACAATATACTGTGAGCCAATGTCATAACAAAAAATGAGCAAGGAAGAGAGTATATGAAATTTTAGAGTGAACATGCACCAAATAATTGCTTTGCTCTCATACTAGAAAATCAAATGGAAGGAGCATGTGAACTGAAGCAGTAATGTGTCCTTAATTAGTTGTTCCTAGAGACATTTTGTTGGGAAGAATCAATGTCGCTTTTTTAAAGAAAAAGCTTAGCATGTCCCCCTTTTCACATATAGGCTTTAAATAAAAATTTAAAAAATTAAACCAACTTGTGTCAATGACAGATGGCGAGGGGAAATAAAAAACCTATTTTGAGAAGCACCTTATGGCAATTAATACTAATATGTATTATAATGATTACATCAGATTTTTCACTTTGTTCAATAATATAATTTTAATGGACTTCTTTTTGTAAAACAAATTATAGTTTCTGCTGCCTAAATTTGAATGTAAGAATTCTAAAAATAAATGTTACCATATCTAACTTGAGTAATTAGAAAAGAAGAAAGCCAGGCATTACTTACTTACTAGGCATTCCTACATCGCTAGGAAGCTATACCCATTTTTCCAAGATGGTATAGAATGCTTTTGTAGCTTTATTTTAAAATTGCAAAATTTTTACACATATCTTTCCTCAAATTGGGAACAGCAATAAACTGAACACTTGGCCTTGACACTACAAATATACTCCTCCTCGCCCCCCACCCTTTATACGAAACATTACAGAAACCAGTTTTCTAAGAAAGATTCAATGTAACTTGTGTTTCACTTGTCTTTTCCAAAATAGTGAAATATTCACCTTTAATTTTAACCTTTCCACACAATAAAACGAGCATGGACCACTCCAAGATCCTTCCAGGGAAAAAAATAACAACCCCAAAATATATTTGCATGTCAGGGTTGCAATGGATTTTGCATTTAGTTAATTAAGGTTATGCCAACACGCTAGGCAGAACATTTGTAAAGAGAAGGCACTAGGAAAGCCACATGTGTGCAGGAAGTTATTTGTGCCACTACCAGGATGACCTCTGCTGGTCAACTGCACCGCTGTCTTCTCCACAGAAAGACCACCACCCACTCCAAAGAAATGCAGTCAGAGGAACTGCAAAATGCAGCAAGCACTACCCAGCCGCAAAAGTTCCTTGTCTGAAACGTGAAGTTTCTGTGGTCTCCTTCCATAGGATCTATCCTGATTCAAGCAAATCTCCTGCTGATGTCAAAGGTCAAGATTTCAGTCTCTGAGCTCTTCTCTCTGCTCTGACTCTGAATACCCCTCAGAGCTCAGTGGCTAACTAAACAGCAGTAGGAGGGTAGATGGCAATTTCCTAAATACCCCCAAAATCAGGTTGTGCTTTGAAATAACCAGGTCACTGATATTTTTAAAGTGAAGAATATGCATAAATGTAATGACCTGCCAGCATTTAAGGCTGTAAACACACGCACTGCACTGTCTTGGGACTACAAGCCAGGCAGGTTTATTTACCTGTAAGTGCACTGTCCAAGTTTGAGCACACCTCCAAGAAGATGAGTTTGGGAGACTATAAATTGCAGTCTGCAGGATAAAAATAATGTGTTCTGGCTGGTTAGATTTATGGCTGGGATTGTGCCAGTTTTAATTATACACTGGAGTAACTAATAACACATCAGCAAACTAACTACCAAGTCTGCATTCCTCCTGCAGTTAGAAATAACTACAACTGGCAGCTTCTCCTGGCTTCTCCATACAGACACAGCCCCTGCATTCTGCCCTGGAACAGACCTCCCTGCTCAAAGAGGTGATTTTACAAAACCCAGTGGTTTATAGACTGTAAAATACCAAGGAATGGCGCCCTGGCACATGCCAAGGCAAGGCTTGGCCAAGAGGCTACTACTTCTGAAGGCAAGCTCACGTCGCTGGGGGCTCGGACCAGGTAGCTAGTCCACAACCGGTGGAGGCGCCCTGAACAAGCGGAGGGTTTCCAGCACCCCCGTGCCTAGTAAGGGAGCAGGGGGGGAGACCTTTGCCTACCTGAACTCGGGAAGCAGGTTTGGCTGCAGCCCATAGAAAGCTGTGGAGAGAGTCACCAGCCAGGCGGGTTTGTAATTCCCATTCTCACACTCCAGGTACGGGGAGGACCACCTGACGTGACTCCTGTCGGCCGCGGGGCTGTCCCGCCGCCTCCAGCCGCTCTCCAAAGTTTTGGGGCCCGGGCCGAGCGCCTTCCTGTGCGGCTGCGGCTGCGGGTGCGCGTGCGGGTGCGGCTTCCACTTGCGCCGCAGGCCGTGGAACCACTCGGTGTCCAGCGAGGCGTTGTGCAGGCGGTGCGCGCCGGCCGGCAGGTCCTGCAGCAGGATGCGGCTCTCGTGCCGGCTGGCCTGCAGCACGACCCGCGGCGCGGACGACAGGGGCTCCAGGCCCAGCGTGATGGCGGCCCGCGAGATGCGGGGGTCCCCCTCCAGCAGGCTGCGGATCAGGGCGCGGTACCACTCCGCGTCGTCCCGCCAGCTCTGCTCGCGGGACCGGTTGCTCTGCAGGATGGCGCTGAGGAAGTTGGCGGCGCGGGTGAGCGTGTCCAGGGCGCCGTGCAGGGCCGGGTGCGAGCCGAGCCGGGACCGGCCGCCCGGGCTGGCCAGCTCGTAGCGCGCCGAGCAGTTGGCCCGCCGCAGCTCGCGGGCGTCCCCGCTGTACAGGAAGGAGGCCACGTCCCGCGGCAC
>NW_017728886.1:30011875-30021846 GCF_001723895.1 Crocodylus porosus
CCCGCCTCCGGGCCCGGGCTGGCCGCGCCCGCTGTCAATCACCGACAGCCGGCGGGGGAGGCGCTGTCCAGTGCTGGAGGAGGCCTGCCCGGGGGCGCAGCCGAGCGGCTCCCCAGCCCGCGGAGAAAGAAGGAATAAATCCCCGCACTGAGCAACTTACTGGGGATCATCTGAGATGAGGGTAATAGAGACATCTGCTGGCTGGGCTCGACACGCAGCGTCCGGCCGCGCGCGGGGAGCGGGAGGCGGCTTCCCGCACGCACGCACGGGCGGCCGGCCGGCCGGGGAAGCGCGGGGGCGGCCGCACTCCAGGCGGCGGCAGCCGAGGCGCGGGGGAGAAGGGAGCCAGGGGCCAGGACACGTGGAAACGCCGTCCTGCCAAACCGCGGACAGAGACTGCAGCCCGTGGGAGGCGAGAGGGCCACAGGAGCGCCTGCTCTTGCGGCCGTAGGCTGCTACCACTCCAGGACAGAAGTGAACCCACGGCCTTGCCTTCAGTTGACGCGCGCGCGCGCGCGTGTGTGTGTGTGTGTGTGTGTGTGTGTCTAGCTCTTCAGGGGTTACTGCCTCTCAGATACTGACTGCCCCGCCAGCCATTAAACTCCAATTAAAGGAAGACTAATACTAATACAGTTCAATGTAAATTAACTTTGTAGCCCATTTTCCCATGTAATATAATACATCAAATCTTTGCTTAATATTCATCTTTAATCTGATTTAGCATTCATGTTGTTGATAGAAGAGAGAAAATGATAATGATTTTTAAAAATTTCCTTCCAGCATGCCATGTCAATACACATTAATAGCCTCCGTCAAGAATAATTTACTTGTAATTAGCTTTCCCTTTTGTGGGTATATACCCATAAGCAATCATTTAGAAATTGAATATTTTGAGGAAGTCAGAAATCATGGTCTTTACGGTTTTACACAACATGGAGTACCACACGTCAGAATTTTATATGTGAGCCAATACCTGTATGTGCACTTAGCCCAGAGTGCTAGTGGGAAATAGGCTTGTTCTGATGGGTAAATGCTAAGGCTGGGCTTAGGTGTCATGCCCCAAGCATACGGGATCAAGATCTTGATAAGCAGTCAAGGCAACATAAGTAAAATAATATTGAAGTGCAGTAGAATGCCAGATAAGCAATTGTGACATAATGAGAAATCACCTCTGTGACTATTTTCTGACGTGCACATATCTAAACCCTGACTAGCCTTGCTAAGGGGCCCTTCTCCATTCTGTCAGCAGCCATGCTAGCCTCCTTGTTTTACATCTCACTTCTTAATCTCTTTTGTAGTCCTCCTGTAACTTCCTTTGACCTAGCTTTCCAGAACCCTTTGCCCATCCCTTTAGGGCCCTTTGCACCTGAAGAAACTCCTGCTAATGAGGCACAAATGTGCCAGGGGCAAGACTCCAAATTGGGCAGGCCTGAACAGAGGACAGCAAGAAACAAATGGCTATATAGCTCTGCTATTTCACTGGCTTGCTCCAAGTTTTGTAGTTTCTGTTTTACTGCATACAAGATGGAGGGTAGATAAACTAGTTGGGAGCTATTCTCAGAGGATGGTGTCATATCTGTTAGTGTGCCAGATAAAACAACACCACAGAGAACTGAAAAACCCTATCACTATTTTCTACAACTGGCTTCAGAACTTAGGCCTACTCCCAGAATGGTGCTCATACACAGTACTGTAGAAATTCAGACAGGATCAGTGTTTGGCTGTCAGAAGCACTTTATTTTGCGAGGCCACAGGAGAAAAAGCAAGGGGCACCTAATTCTCAACGAGAGCAAAGCACAGACCCCTTTATATACTAGTAAGCTACGTACAGGTCAACCTGCCCCGTAACATGCTCTTGGCAGTCTGACAGCGACTCATCCTGTTGTTTGCTGAACCAAGCACAGTTTTCTCAAGTTGTCTCCTGATAAGCTTATCCTGAAGGCTGCCTTGTTGTTGCCACTGGGTCTTCACCCACATCCCCCATCCTGTCCCGACACATATATGCTTCTCCCAGTACTTTTCCATTCCTCATCAACAGCAAAGGTAGGAAGAATTCAAAATAAGGCAGAGGTTAAGCCATTACAAAGATACAATTGCCTGTTGTCTGAAAATAATTGTCCATCAGACACCAATGGCCTATCATTCAGGCTACTCTTTAGATTGACCAGCACATTGCCAGAGCAACAGGAGACGGATGAAGGCGCATCTAACAAATAATGAAAGCTAATTTTGGATTGTCTTGGATTGACCCAAATAGGAGGCTACCATGTGATAGTTCTATGAATTTAAAGCCACATAGTATTCACCTTTGATTATCTTTTATTATGTTAGCTTCACCAGTACACTAAAGGAGCACTAAAGGCTGCCACAACATTGCACACAGTTAAACTGGGCCCTAATACCCCCAAAGCAGCAAAAAGCAATTCAATTTGTAATTGAATTATTGCCATATTGTTGCTTGGGCAACTGGTGCAATTTGAAAATGGACAGAAAGAACTATTTTGGAATCAAAGAATCATAGAAAATTAGGGATGGAATGGATGTCAGAAAGTCATCTAATCCAAACCCTTGCTCAAAGTAGGACTATCCTCAACTATATCATCCTGTCCAAGGCTTTACTTGGATCTTAAAAATCTCCAAGGATGGAGATTCCACAACCTTCCTGGGTAGCCTGTTCGAGTGCTTTAATACCTCCCTTGTGAGAAAGGTTTTCCTAATATCTAACCGACTCTTCCCTTGCTGCAACTTGAGACCATTGCTCCTTGTTCTGTCATCTGCCACCACTGAGAACAGTCTAGTGCTATCCTCTTTGGAAACCCCCTTTCAGGTACTTGAAGGCTACTATTAAATCCCCCCTCACTCTTTTTTTCTCCAGATCAAATAAGCCCAGTTCCCTCAGCCTTTCCTCAGACATCATGTGCCCCAGCCTCCTAAACATTGTCATTGCCCTGTTGGGGGTTAATTATCAATTTAGTGCCAGAGGATTGGAAAAGGACCAATGTGGTCCCCATTTTCAAAAAAGGGAGGAAGAAGGACCCAGGAAATTATAGGCCTGTTAGTCTTACCTTGGTCCTGGAAAAGCTCTTTGAGAAAATTATCCAGGTACACATCTGTGAGGGGCAAGCAGGGGAGTGTATGCTTAGGGGCAACAAACACGAGTTCATTAGAGGCAGGTCCTGTCACACCAACCTGGTGGCCTTCCATGACCAGGTCACAAAATACTTGGACGCAGATGTTGAGGTGGATGTAGTCTTCCTGGACTTCAGGAAAACCTTCAACATTGTCTCTCACCCCATTCTCATTAAAAAATTAGGAGATTGTGGTGTCGATGCCTACACAGTCAAATGATTCGCCAACTGGCTGGAGGGCCGCACCCAGAGAGTGGTGGTGGATGGGTCATTTTCGACCTGGAGGGATGTGGGTAGTGGGCTCCCCCAGAGTTCGGTCCTCAGGCCCGCACTGTTCAACATCGTTATCAGCAACTTGGATAAGGGGGTGACAAGCACCTTGCTCAAATTTGCGGATGATGCCAAGATGTGGGGAGAAGTGGGCACGCTAGAAGGGAGGGACAGGGTGCAATTGGATCTGGACAGGCTACAGGGATGGGGAGATGAGCATAAAATGTGTTTCAACACTGACAAGTGCAAGGTACTACACCTGGGGAGGAAGAACCAGCAGCACACCTACAGGCTGGGGAACTCCCTTCTCATCAGTGCAGAGGAGCTGGAAACAACTTCTGAGAGAAGTGGTGCTCACTCCTACCCTGGGGGTCTTCAAAAGGAAGCTAGATGAACACCTTGCCCATGGCAGGGGGTCAAACTTGATGATCTGCCCAAGTCCCTTCTGACCCTACCAACTATGAAACTATTAGTCTTTAATTATCCAACCCCACCCAAACAGCGGTTCTCTGTGTCAATTAATCCTCTGAGAGATGGGTGGTTTTTTGGCCACAGCGTATCTAATATGACTTTTATTAAATAAATAACTAAGAGAATTGATAACAGTACACAAACAAAATACTTTATTATAACACTGACAAGAACAGGTAACTATACAATTATACAAGAACACACTTAGTCTAACTATCTATCAAATCCTAAGTACAGCAACTAAAATATGAGAACTGAACTTTATTATAAAGGACAGGAGAACTTTATTCAGGTCAGCTCCGGTCGTTGGAATGGAGACGACTGCACCTCAGACACTGGCTTCTAATCTTCGGACACCCGCTGAGAAGAAGAACCTCAGTACCCAGAGGGTAATGCCTACCAAACAGAACAGAGGGCTGCTACTTTGCGTGAAAGACACACCTGGAGGGAAAAGCCCGGGGAGCCAACCCTTCCTGCTCTGATGGCAGACAGAAGATCTCTCATGGCGACTGGGCCCAGTACCAGGAACCTCCGTGGTCCACTGAGTTAACCAGCCACTCAATCTCTCCATCTTTCTCTCGCTCTCTCTCCTTTCTGTCCACAGGCACCCTGACTTCTTTCCCTCTCGCAGTCCCACCTCAGTTCAGCCACACACATGCATCCTACACACCAAGCTCAGATGCTCCCAGCCCCACACACACCCAGACACAGTTTCTCTGTAGGGGTAGTTCACCCGGCACACCAGGGCTCCGCACACGGCACGTGGGTGTGTGCGCAGCACTCTATTCCAGGGTCTCTTGAGGGTGGGTCAGATAAAGGTTCTGTTGACCTACTTAACATAAACTAAATGAGCCAAGCCCCAATTCCCACCATTACAGCCCTTCATTGGACCAGCTCCAATTTGTCCACATCCTTTCTGTAGTGAGGGGACCAAAACTGGATGCAATATTCCAGATGTGGCCTCACAAGCTTAACAGGCTTAACAGCGGGGAATAATCACTTCCCTTGATCTACTGGCAATGCTTCTACTAATGCAGCCCAGTATGTTGTTAGCTGTCGGCTTATATTCAGCTTATTGTTCACTGCAACCCCTAGGTTTTTTAATGAAGAGCTGCTGTTTAGCCAGCCAGTCCCCAGTCTGTACTGGTGCTTGGGATTGTTCTGTCCTAAGTTCAGGACTTCACCCTTGCCCTTATTGAACCCTATGAGTAGGGGGCTACCTAATTCGTGGGGCTGTCCCCTGATTTCATGGGCAGATTGTGGGCCCAGGCAACCATTTTGTGGGTAGAGCAAGATGCCCCCCCCATTGGCTGAGGGGTCTCAGTGGCCCCACTTCGCACCACTACTTGTCTGTGGGGGGCATGCCCTTCAGCATGATTGGCTGCAAGAGCTGTCATGAAGCTCCACCCCTCACCACCAATTGGTGGAGAGGGGAAGGGCCACAAGTCAGGTAGCCCTTAGAGTGGACAGGATCTCCACCCCTCTCCCTTCCTCCTGGCCCTAACAAGATACCACAGCACTCAGGTTTTTTTTTCCCCCCACGGATTTTGTGGATTCCATGGGCATTGCTGAGATTTCACAGGCAATGCCAGATTTTGCGAATTCAGCAAGTCCCTTCTCATGAGATATCTTAAGGTCCAATTCTCTAATATGTCAAGGTCTCTCTAAATCTTAGCCCTACCCTCCAACAAATCTATGACTCCCCACAGCTTGGTATCATCTGCAGATTTGCTGAGGATGAAATCCATCCCATCTTCCAGGTCACTGAAGAAGATATTGAACAAAACCAGCCCCAAGACCAACCACTGGGGCACTCCACTTGATACCAGCTGCCAACTAGGCATTGAACCACTGATTACTACCCTTTGAGCCTGGTGATCCATCCAGTTTTCTATCTACCTTACTCATCCAACCTGTACTTAGCTTGCTTGCAAGAATGTTGTGGGAGACTACAACAAAAGCCTTACCAAAATCAAGGTATATCATGTCCAGTGCTCTCCCTGAATTCAGAGCCATTCATTTCATCATAGAAGACAATCAGATTGGTCAAGCACGATTTACCTTTAGTAAATCCATGATGACTATTCCTAATAACCTTCTTATCCTCCAAGTGCTTAGAAATGAACTCCTTGGGGACCCGTTCCGTGATTTTTCCAGGGAGTGAATGTGAGATAGTGCTTAGCATAAGCACGGCCTAGCATTAAGAACTATGCACTAAAACTCCCAGAATGCTTCAAGCAGGTTGAGGAGTCAGCGATTGACATTCTGGTAATCACTTTCTGACCCTTAGATGAAAATGCTGACCTTCTGACCCTTGGACAATGATAAAAATAGCAAACAAGCAGCTTATATTGTTAAAACAGGAAACCGCATGGCTAAACCACAACGACGAAAAACCACCGCATATTATGTCAGTTTTGACATTTTAACCCTGCAAAAACCAGCAAAACATATAGAAGAATAATGTATTTAGGTTATAGAAAATTAACATAAGAACTATAAAGGTCATTAAAAATTAACATAAGAAGCATAAAAATTATAATACAAAGCGTATCACCTGATATTATAATATAGATAAGTTAACTAAATAACCAATAGAAGTAAGAATTAGAAATGCATATGTATAAGTGTTATCATATATAAGTAATAGTAAAGTTATGTTAGATGCCTCACTGCCAACATGGGGACAGTTTTGTATCTTTTGTCTAAAAAAAGATAAGGGACTACTTTTAAATGAGCTGTTGACCAGTTCTGAGACTACTGAATCAGGCAGCCACACCTAGCCTCCGGGTTAGAAAGCAAGGGCTTGATTTGGGAACCTCGTGAGCCAACAAACCTCCTTTAGCTTATAGCTTTGTGAAACAATAAAAGTTTTAAATTGAACATCCAGGTCTGAGCCTGTGCTTAATTCAGTCCTTATATAATTCGGCATCGAACTCACACAATGAAGTGTGGTTGACCAGTCTTTAGTTCCCCAGATTCTTCTTCTTCTTCCCTTGCTCCATGATAAGCACTGTAAGCTGCCCTTTTCTAATCATCCAGGACATCTCCCAATCACCATGAGTTTTCAAAGGTAATGGCCAGAAGCTCTGCAGTCACAGCAGGCAACTCCCTCAGCACCCTAGGTAGGGTACATCACATCCAGCCCCATGGACTTTTACACATCCAACTTTCCTAAAAAGTCCCTAACTTGTTCTTTCACCACTGTCAGCTGCTTACCTGTTCCCCAAACTATGCTGCCAGGTGCAGTAGTCTGGAAGCTGACCTTGCCTGTGAAGACTGAGGTAAAAAAGGTATTAAGGTAAAAAGGCCTTTTCTGCATCATCTGTCACTAAGTTGCCTCCCCCATATATTAATGGACCCACACTTTCTCTGGTCCTCCTCTTGTTGCTGACATACATGTAGAAACCCTTCTTGTCTCTTGCTAGCTGCAACTTCAATTATACTTTGCCCTTCCCGATTTCATCCCTAAGTGTCTGAGCAATACTCTTATACTCCTCCCTAGGCATTTGTACAAGTTTCTGCTTCTTGTAAGTTTACTTTTTGTGTGTTAGCTCACTGAAAAGTTCTTGCTAAGCCAAACTGGTATTCTGCCGTACTTGCTAGTCTTCCTGTGCATCATGACGGTTTGTTCCTGTGCCTTCAATAAGATTTCTTTAAAGTACAGCCAGCTGTCCTGGATATCTTTCCCCCTCAGAGTGGCCTCCCAAGGGGATCCTGCCCGTCAGTTACCCAAGTGAGTCAAAGTCTACTGTTCTGAAGTCCAGGGTTCTTGGAAAAAGGAACCATGTGTATTAATGGCCGCCAAGCATTCTTCCCTTGGATATCTCAGCAGAGTGATCTCAGTGTGCATGTGGCAAATTATCTACCAAAAAGAAATCTTGTTATATGGTAAACATACAGCTAAATTATTAAACTCAACAGAATTATTGTATGAGAAGTTCCTGTAGAGGAAATGTTACAAGTGGTTGAGTTACATCTGATGTTGCAAAGGTCTGTTTAGGAGTTACCTGAGCTGTTAACTGAAGTTTTTCTCTAGTTCATATAAAAATATCAGAGGTACAGTCATTAATAACATAAGAAAAAACGACTTTCTTCAAATATAATTCACAAAAATTCAGTTTATAATTTCAACTACATGGTAAATTCAAAAAGTATGAATTATGCCATTGTTAGGGCCATTTCAGATGAACAAAAGATTGACACAGATGCTAAATTTCTTTAAAGACCAGGTTTTAATTAATGTTTACTTCTAAACTAAGGGACGTACTTAGAAAATTCACTGTGTGTTCAAACAATAAGTGCTGTAATTTTGAGGATGACAAGCTGTATTGTTCTTGAAAAACAAAGAGGCCAAATCCTTGTGTTAAGAGTAAAAAAGATCTCAGATATGAAGTTGTGGCCAGCATCTTCACAATTAAATACAGGAATAGTTTCACTCGACAAAATAGTTGGAATAGATTTATTCCAGGAAAAAAAAAAAATCATGCCAACTACTTATGTATAACAGACTTCATACATACAATATTAGAACCTTGCCCAAAAAATATTAGCTGCAAGGTAAAGTATTTACTACCTTAGTTACTCCTATAGAATTAAGTGGACTAATTATGATAAGAAGCTGTATATTTGGAAGTACTTGAATGCTTGAATCCTAAGACCTTATTTTGAATAATGGCTTCTATGGACTATATATTGCATAAAAGCAATTCTCAAATTATATGCATATGTCATTGTCACGGGGCGGGGACCCAGGAGCGGCTGTGATCTCTCCTGGCGCCCCCACCGTGCCAAGTTGCCCATCTAGCACCCTCGTTCTCACCCGCCACGACTTTGATGGTTCTAACATATTAATGGGAGGCTGCCTTCACTTGGCCTCTTGGACCTGGTGCTCTTGCCCTTCTGGTCCCTGCTCTCTACAATAGGTTCTGGTGCCCCAACCCTATGGGCGTCATGTGGCTCCTTCCACCCCAGTACCACGCCCCAAGCCTCTCAGTTGTTCCGGACATTATCTCGTCTATGCTCTTTCCTCGGTGGGCCTCTCCGAGGCCTCTGACCGTATGCCCGCCCTCACCGGGCTCCTTCCTCCTGTACTTGCCCTCACCAAGCTATTGTCGTACACTCACCCTCACCGGGCTCCCTAATCTTGTACTTGCCCTCACCGGGCTCTCTAGTCATATGCGCCCCCTCCCGGGGCCTCTCTGTGTACGCGCTCCTTCCCAGGGCCTCTAATCTTGTATCTGCCCTTCTCCGGGCTTCTCCCCAAGGTTCGCCCCCCTTTCTGGGGCCTCTCCCACACAGAGGGTGCCCGCACTCGGGCCTCTGCTCGCGCTGCTCACCCGCACTCGGGCCTCAGGTGGCCTCGGCCTTACCTGGCCCCAGACCCCTTTCCTGGGTCTAACGCCCACTGGGCTCATCCCGATAATCACCCACACTGGGGCCAGGGTCAGGACACCCCAAAACGCGGCACCCTCTTCAGCACCACGAACACCCCACTCTACTGGGGAGTTCCCCTGAGGCCTCCTCCAACCCCTACAGCCTCACCCAGTCCTCCGGTGTTACACAAACAGCAAAACTGAAACATAAAGCCATGAGCCAACTGGCTGTAACCCAAAATAAGCCTCCTGGCTATAACATAAATTCTACGCAACCCTGACCCTCTTTCAATACCTCCCTGTCAGGGTTCTCTCTACCCCATATCCTCAGGCTGCGCTGCGCTGCTGTGCTCTGCTCTGCAGCAGAACTCCTGCTGCTCAGGCTAGGACCAGGCCCTGCCCCCTTCTGGTCATCTGACCAAATTGGTTGCCCCAGCAACCCTCACCTGCACTGCCCTGAAGATTGGCAGCTGGGCCCTTATTACCATTACCAGTAGCGAGCACCCTAGTGCTCTGCTACAGTCATCAAAACAAGCTACATATGAAGCTATGCCGTATTCATCCCCTTAAAAATACATTTCATAGATTTCATAGACATTAGGGCTGGAAGGGACCTCGGGAGATCATCGAGTCCAGACCCCTGCCCAAAGGGCAGGAAGTCAGCTGGGGTCATAGGATCCCAGCAAGATAAGCATCCAATTTACTCTTGAAGGTGTTCAATGTAGGT
>NW_017728886.1:30022156-30026505 GCF_001723895.1 Crocodylus porosus
GCTGAGTACAAGGGGAGAATGACGTCCCGGGATTTGCTTGAGAAGCATCTATGGATGCAAGCCAGCATTTTGGTCGCTTTACTAGCCACAGCTAGTATATTCATTATACTCAAGTATACATAAAATTTAAAGCTGTGGGCTTTTTAATAAAAAGTGTATTGAATTTTTCCAGTAGTAACATCAAGCAAAACTGCCATTCTAAAGATTTCAAAAAGCAGAAATATCAAATATCCAAAATACAGGGTCAGCAAAAGATATCACCATATTTACTTGAAACTAAGACAACCCTGAATTTAAGATTATTCCCCTCCCCAATAATTAGATTCAATAGACAGAGAATGCTTAAATTTGTTATAATTTTCCATATAAAGAATCTAATTATTGGAAGGTCATCTTTAATTAATCCCGCCCACCTCTGCAGGGGGGCAGGCAGTGGGGAGTCAGGTGGTGTAGTGGGGTCAAACACGTGCCCCCATGAAGCAAGGGTAAGAGGAGGGTGGAGAGAGGCAGGTAGGGAAGCAGAGGCTGCAGGCAGGGAAATGGAGAGAAGAGGCTGCAGAGGGAAGACAGTGAAGTACAGAGGCAGCAGGGGTAGGGGGAACAGGCAGAGCTTCAAAAACATATCTGGCAAGCATATTTCACATACAGTGAAAAGTTTAAACACACTAGGTTATGAAAACCCTTCAGGATCTAATTGTTCTTAAGGAATACAGAGAAAGTGCAAATTCAGCCACAGCAAATAACTCACAGGCCAGCAGTAATACACAGATGGCAAATATACTTCAGAATCAACCCAAACAACAAACAATAACAGTGCACATTACATATAAGATAGCAAATAATACTTCCATCAAACTAGATTTGTTAAAGTTGTTATCCCCCTTTGTTTAGGATCATAGAAATGTAGAGGGCTGAAAGGGACCCTTCAGAGGTCTTCTTCTTGTGTCTCTACACCACATTTGACCATTTTGTTACACTTGCTTGTGTTCATTTATTGTACTCTGCAAGTTCTTTCATTGTACATGTGCCTTCAAGCAGCAGGACACTGCAGCAGGTGTTGCACAGTCTGAGGCTCTGTGCAGCAGTCACAGGTGATTGAACTAATGGTATAGCCCCACTTCTTCATTAGTTTCTTGGAGCATCCAACTCCAGCATGTAGGCGCTTGAGACATCGCCACCTTTGCCATGGTTCATTAGCCCCTGGTGGTAAAAACTTGGCCATTCTTCCTAATATCTAAACAGAGATACTTTGCTAACATTGAGCTGGTTTCTTTTTTGTCCTTCCCCCAGTGGCCAGGGAGAGTAATTGATCTCCATTCCCTTGGTAACAACATTTTAGACATTGGAAGACTGTCACCATGCCCTCTTCAGTCTTCTCTTTTCTTAACTAACTAAGCCCACTTCCTTTGACTTTTTCTCACAGGTCATGCTTCCTAAACTTCTCACAATTCTTGTTGCTTTCCTCTGGACTTTAAATCTGGATTATGCTGTTCCTTCATTAAAGAAATCTACTCACTCCTGGACAACTTTGAAGATTTTGTATGTGGTATAACAATCACTTTTGAGGTCCCTAGTTGTGCCCAAACTGCAGAGGCTGCCATGTATTTCTAAAGCAGGGTCATAGATGAGTATCCAGCTATAGTACTCACTTTTGTCATCAGTACTTACTGTGGCCATGAGCACAGAATGAAACTAGACAGTTCAGAGGCAGTTTCAGACACAGCAGTCCTGCTATGGGTAATGTTATTCATGTTGCTGTAGTAGTCAGGGAGCTTCCCTGACTTAATAGATGTAGACCTAAAACTTACTAGATCCAAGTTTAATATTAGGTCATCCCTTTGGCAATCAAGGGCATTGATACTTCTCCACTCCTCTCTGGACCCATTAAATTCAAGACCATCCCTCTTGAAATCACTTTCTAGACCCACAGCAAGTTCCTACAATTTAGCATGATTCTCTAAATTTATTTTTCCATTGTACCTGGAATCTCTTTGTTTGTCCTTGGATGCAGTGATTCCCAGTAAGTAACCAGTTTAGTTCAGATCACTGCTGTCAAAACTGTACACGGAAGTCAGGTGCCATTGCAGGGGAGCCTCTTACTCCATGGTCCATAGTGTGCCAGAGACCTCAAAGACTACTCTGACCAGTTGTCCCAGGACTCCTTAAGTCAGACAGAGCACATCTACACATGCAATTAATGCTATAAAGGCTTAGTACACAGTAAAATACTGTGTGACACGATTTCCCTGGGAGCACATCTACATGTGTTCCCTGTTGGGAACAAATCTGCTTCCAATGGGAGCACCCCAGTACAGGGTTACTCCTACCCTGCTCTGCCCCCTGCAGCAGTCAAGGGAAGCTTCAGGATCCCTCAGGGTACTAGCCTGGAGGCGGGCAGGAAGCATGGGGCCAGTCCCCATGCTCATGGGGCCAGAAGAGAACTGCCAGCTGCAATGGCAGCTGTCACCTTGCTCCATACACATCAGGAGGGGTCCTGATGTGCACAGGGCCGGGAGACAGATGTTGCTGCAGAGCTCTCTCAGCCCCAGGCACATGGGAACCAGCCCCATGCCCAACAAGGCTTCCTTGTGCAACCCAGTGCTGGCCAAGAACTGTCTCTTTTGGGGCAGCTCCCAGATAGTCCCAGGCTGTTTGGGGAAATCCCTGCACAGCCCAGAGCTAGCTGGGAGCTGCCCCCAAAGGAGGACAGTTCCCTGCCAGCCTTGGGCTTCGTGGGGAAGCAGGAGCTCCCAAGACCCAGTGCTGCTCACCTGCTTCCAGCTCCTGTGGGAAGCTGGGAGTTGCGCAGCACCACAGCAGGGTGAGGCAGAGAGCTACCCCATTCAGGCACTGCTCAGCTCCCAGCTTCTGTGGGGAGCTGGGAGCTGAGTAGTGCCAGGACTGGGGGAGTTCCCTGTCCCCTCTGGCCCCCTAATGTTGGGGCTGACCAGGAGCAAATTTGCTTTTCATCAGCATCTACACATATGTTACTGCATAGTGTCTACTGCGCACTTAGTTTACTACCTGTATTTACAGGTAGAAGTTAATTGCACAGTAGACTGATTTATTGCACAGTAAATAGTGCACACATGTAGATGCTGATGCTTTACTGCACAATAGTTTAGTCTCCTGTTGGAGAAACTGATGATCTCGTCATATCTACCTACTTCACTCCTTTCTATTGTCCTTTTATCCATAAACAGCTACTATTTGATTTTCAAGAGGTCACTTAAATAAACTGCCCAATAACAAAAAGAAACAGTCAGAAGCATGGTACATAACCAGCCCATCTTTATAAATGAACTGTTGTAGCACATGCCCTCATCAGCTTTTTTAAATTATCAAAAACAGTTAGCAGATGTATGTCAAATATATGTCAGCAGTAGGACATTTAAAATTATGCAGTGCTAACTACGTGTCTGGATTCACTATTTTCCTACACAATGATTCATCCTGTGATTAAGTTTTATTTTCTTAAATAATTTAAAATAATCCTGCATTTGGTAGAGCAGATGCTCATTTGATAGAACTCCACACATCTCCATTGAAGTCAATGAAACTACTGATTCACACCCGGTTTACAGGTGGAAGGCCATATTCATCCCTGAAGTAACTCCATTGGCTTTAAAATTCCTAGGAAAAGAACTTCCAAAAACTACATCCTGTTTAACTCTGTCCTGAAAAAAACTACAGATGTCAACTCCTGGAAATGAACTTCAAAGAGCAGGAATTGTTTAGAATAATTAAGAGCAAATTCAAACTTTCAAAATAGATTCTGTTTGAAATTCTTGTTTTATGCCGTTTTGTTACACTATGATTAGCCTAGTAAAAACTCCAACTTTAAATATACCAACCCCCATTTATACACTATGTATTATATGTAAGTAGTAATGGCAGAGCTACTGATCATGAACCTTGAAGTCTGAAGCAGATGGCACTACCTAGCTGAGCAAACGCTCAGAATAAAGCACTGCATTTGAGGTGCTGCCTTTGCATTTTCCTTTTCAGTTTTCAGAGTGAAATACCATGCATGCTCTCCAGTACTGGCTACTGCTGTAAAGCCCAACTTAATGAAATTAAAACCAAAAGAGAACTGTAGTAAATAATCTTCATGTCCTGTTCACTACTGAATGAGAGAGAAGCCCTGATGCCGATAAAAGAAATGAAGGAATAGCAGCTAAGGAAATAGAAAATGTGACTTCCTGATAACAAGAAAAGCAGAGGCTAAACCAAGCCATGTGTCATCCAGACAAAATCCTGGAGGGCAGGGGCAGGGTCAGCCCACAATTCTGGGGGGCTCCCTGTGAGATATATTTTGGGGGTCCCCTGACATGAAGAATCTGGCAGGT
>NW_017728886.1:30026605-30031582 GCF_001723895.1 Crocodylus porosus
ACGTGAAGCTGGCAATGGCAATGCAGAGTGGCAGAGTGTTCACGGTTGCAGGGGGCCCCCTGGCTGCGCAGTCCCCTGAGGCCACAGGTTCTGCAGGACAGGATGGGCCAGCCCTGACCATGGCAGATGTGCTAAAAGGGTTCAGCATGGCAGAAGCTATAAAATCAGTCAGCTAGAGCTTCTGGTTGCACATGCACAGTCTGCGGCAGCATTGATGGTTTTTCTTTAAAAAATGTTTGGAATGAACACCAGGGTATTTGGGAGTTTCTAAACTGGCAACCCTAGAAACAGAAGTCTTCAAGACAAGTCTTCATAGACAACTGCAATGCAGTCACCTATCCATTTGTTTCACCCATAGCAGGGTGAGAGTTTAGTTTGCCTCGAAGACCCTTTTGGTCCTGAGGGAATGGATACAGTTTAAAAATCCAGCTAGACGATTATATTAATTAGATTTCCTGGAGAATGTGGAAATTTCTGCTGAAATTGGCAACATAAGAACAATCAAGCACTCCAGCAAAACTCTCATTAAAACAAATGTGAATTTGAGAGCAAATGATAAGGATTTCTGTTAAATCAACAGCACTTGAATCTTCACATTTGACTTTACAGATGTCTTGATCATCTGCTCTCAGAGCAGTGTTTACTCTTGGGAGAAAGAGTTCATTGCCTAGCGATTCTGTCAATGGTTAGCTCCCAAGAATATTGGAAGTGAATGCTAATGAGTGATATGGTATCCAGGTCGTAATGAGTGATATGGGCATGCATTAAGGAAGGACTTTACCATTATCATCAATGAAAATTATTTAAGAAGAACATTTTAATTTGCCATATCCAGAAAGAGTGACGATTTCCTTTGAGGAGAAAATAGTAGTAGTTTATTTACAGCTTTAGCTAAAACAATACAGTAACATTGGTAATAAAATTATAATAATACAATTATAAAAATTATAGTTTAATGAAAAAGTATCTATTATGTAGGAAAAGGAGGAAGATAATTCTGCAAGTAGATACCAGTTACTAACTGCCATTTTCTCTCATGTCATTACAGTCCTCCTAGTATATTACAGACAATTGTCAATTTTTGTACTGTCACTTGCAATTCTTGTACAAAAATAATTCAAACGTAAAACGAATACAAACACTTGCAGATTACATGTTAAAATTATAGCTTCCAAACAGTTTTGCATATGTCCAATTTCTGTTTATGATTGTATGGTACATGTCAACATTTTGTTTTATTTCAGACAGTCCCTAACTTAGGATATCCAAAAGTATAAAAATCCACATAATATATGCAGTATCCAGAATAATTCTCAGCTGTGAAGAAGCCATAAACTCTGAGCAAGGGCAAAACATAATTATACTGCCCCAAACACCAGTGTCAAAAAATGGTCCTGCTTCCCACCTCACTCCATACAAGATGTAAATGGCACTAGCTGTTAAACTGTCATGGATTATTTTTCCCTGCTACACTAGCTCATCTCTTCCAGATGTCAAGTTGCAGGGATGGAGCCAATATTCCCATGCATTGCCCTGTACAAGATGGAAATAAATGGTTCTGTGGCTACATCCCTCTAAAAAGTGCATATAAACACTCCCTTGGCTTCTCTGAGGTGCTACAGTCCCTTCAGCAGCCGATGTCTGCCCCAAGTATAATTTATGTTTTGGCAGTACAGCTGCTGAGTGGACCCAGAGAGAGTTTCTGGAAGTGTACAGACCCATACAATCAGGAGTCTTGACTTTTAGGGAGTGATTCCCTTTTAACAACCTAAAACAAATTTGTTACCTTCCCTTCCTTCATACACCCACAAACTTTCTCATAATTCATTCCAAATAGATTTCTATGAAAATCAACATATTCTGATGTTTGCAATAAGTCAAATTTATATAGAAGTTGGAAGCCAGCCTTCATTGTGTGCGCACATGTGCATGCCCATGCAAACATATCAGTAATGCCTTCTTTGCAGTTGGTTTTCTGATCTGGCTCACACTGGTTAACTGCAACAATAAATTGCAGAAATAATTACTCTTAATAGACGGCTTTTTAACAGCTGTGAGAAAAGAAGGGAAACGATTATTTTAAGAGATCTGCAGTGTCTATGATGTTCTGTAACAAACAGAGCAGAACAAAATTTTAGTGACCATTTTGATGACTAAATGAGTGAGCACAGGGTGAGCAAATGAGAAACAATAGCAGAAATCAAACCTGAGAGACTCAGTAATTTTTTCCCTCTTCCAGACATTCCATTTGAATGTATGTAATTTTATTTTAAGGGAAAATGTTGTACTTAGGGGGGGTTAATGGTTATTTTAATTAAATATGCTCAATTAGTTTGCAAAGAAACAGTTCTCTGCAAAATTTGAATGTGCTGCTTTGTGAGTTCATTCTTTCCCTACAGCTAAAATCAACTTTAATAGCTTTCCTAACTCTAGCAAAACCTTAATATAACTCCAGTATTTCATTCTCAGTAAAGGTGCTTTAGAACAACTACAATAAATGAGGGTTGCAGAAAGAAGGTAAGCTGTCTTTAGGGCTCCATTACTTCAAAAATGGGAAAAGAAAGGAGGCATGTCTTCCCAGGTTGCAAACTACTGGAGCTAATACAAACAACAAGGATGAACTACAAGGAAAAAAAAGGCTGCTTGCAACTGGCTCAGGTCCTAGCACTTGGGTGATTTAAGGCAGCAGGAGTCTCCTTTCTGTAGTTCTGTCTGCATGAAATATTTCTGCTTGTCAATTTATTATGCCCCAAAGGTGAAATTTGCTTCACCTGAATAAAACCAGAATCATCTTGTTCTCTGTGAGCAAAGCATGGATCTCCCCATCACAACAGGAGGGCAGGCCACAAAGCTTCCCACAACTGCTACTCTTGCCTTTGGGCTGAAATAACTGCCAAGCCTTCTCTGTGCTCATTTTTAAGGACTTGGCTCCTCCTGTTGGCATCCCAGTTGACTTTTTTAAGCAGAGATTCTTATCACACTGCAAAACTGGTCACTCTCCAGCTTCCTCCTGTCCCTCACTAGAGGATGGTCAGGGAAGTAAGGCTAGCTCAATACTCATCAGTAGCATCTACACATGCTCCTGACTGCGCATTTAGTACTGCACAGTCATTTAGTACTTGCTAAAGTCCTAGTAGCTGCTGGTACTATACAAACCTGGCAGTGTACAGTTATTTTTAGATGCTACGTTACCATAGTGACAAGCCACGGAGACCTAGCTTTGGCATCACGGTTGTGCCCACTGACGCTACATCGCCATAGGTCATTACTACAGTGATGTAGCATCTCGTGTAGATGCACCTAGCATCAGTCAGAAGCTGGGCAGAAGTCACAGACTGGAGGTCAATTGTTGGGGTTGCCACATCCAGGGGAGAGGGAAAGATGCAGCTTCAATATAGCAGGCCAAAGTCAGGTTCATAAAATCTACAGTGAAAACATCAAGCTAAGGGGTCATGAGCTAGAGGCCAAAAGGTAGAAAACAATCCAAGGACACAAGCCAAAAGACAGGAGGTTGGAAGTAGGAACCAGAGGGACAGCTATCTTGTTAAGATGGAGCACAGAGACTTAACCCTGCCAAGGACTTAAAATAGGCAAGGCACTGTTTGGGCTCTCCACATCAAGGAGAGTTTCGTACTTAGGAATGACTAGTCACTTCCCTTGCACATGCCTTTTCTGTGTGCTACTATGTCTCTCTCTAGTGGTATTTGGACCACAAAAAAGTTTGATGAGCCTGATGTTGCCTTGGTTACTAGAACCAATACTTTTAGATCAGGCAGTAGAGGCTCATGTCTTTAAACCAGGTGCTCAAGGTTCAATCCTACTGCTGACAGCTCCACCCAGAGGCACAGAAACAAAATCTATTAGCCAAAGCTGTAAATGGCCCATCAGCCTTGGTGTCCTGTCCACCACTGGAGAAGGACAGAACACCATAGTGAGTAGGTGTGGGTTACACATGAAAGAAATCTGTGGGCAGTGCAGAAGGTGAAACTCCTATATCAGGACTGTCAAACTTTTCAGGCCCTATGTCCAGATGTATGACATTAGACCAGTCCTCAGGCTAGGTCAGACCTCAGGACCACCCCTGCCTGCTGGATCCAGCATATGGGGACAATTTGGGGCAGGCACTGTGGGCAGCATATGCCCCAAACCAACTCCAAATGTAGCAGGAACATACACCTGAACCAGCCCCAAGTGCTGCCAGCAATGTGCATCCTGGACCAGCCCTAAGTGCAGCCAGCAGCATGCGCCCAGGCCTGTCCCAGTGTGCAGGATGCTCCCTGGATCTGCCTGAGTGCAGCTGGCAGTATTCAGCCTGGACTGGCCCCAAGTGAAACCAGCAGTATGCACCCATGACCAGCTCAGGGGACAGCAGCATCATGAGCCTCAGCCCAGCCCAGAGTGTAGCTGGGAAGAAAGTGGATCTGACTAACTATAAGCCCATCAGCCTGACTTCTTTCCTGGGGAAGATCTTAGAAAAGTTTATTAAAGAGGCCATGCTTAATGGACTGGTCAACACCAACATCCTAAGGGATAGCCAACATGGGTTTGTTGTGGGTAGGTCTTGCTTGACCAATTTAATTTCCTTCTATGACCAGGTGACCTATCACCGGGAGAAGAGATTGATGTCATATATCTTGACTTCAAAAAAGCCTTCGATCTGGTATCCCATGATCACCTCTTGGCAAAACTGGCCAATTGTGGCCTTGGTTCACCGCGATCCACTGGCTGGGAAATTGGCTCCGTGGTCAGACCCAGAGGGTAGTAATTGATGGCAGTCACTCATCATGGTGTCCTGTGACCAGTGGGGTCTCCCATGGCTCTGTCCTTGGACCAATATTGTTCAATATCTTCCTTAATGATGTGGACATTGGAGTCAGGAACAGACTGGCCAAGTTCGCTGATGACACCAAACTTTGGGGCAAAGCATCCACGCCAGAAGATAGGCGGGTGATCCAGGCTGACCTGGACAGGCTCAGC
>NW_017728886.1:30032224-30038501 GCF_001723895.1 Crocodylus porosus
TTATCTTGCTGGGATCCTATGACCCCAGCTGACTTCCTGCCCTTTGGGTGGGGGGCTGGACTCAATGATCTTCTCAGGTCCCTTCCAGCCCTAATGTCTATGAAATCTATTAAATGAATATCCTGGACTAACCATCTACCATGTGCATCAGACTGACACCATACTCCCCATGCAGCACACAGGGCCTATATGGCAAAATGCAGTATACATATTCAATCTGAGACCCATAGGCAGCACTGTGGGCTGTACGATAAGACTCCATGGGCCAGAACCAGCCAGCAGGCCCTATCTTTGACACCCCTGTCCTATGAAATCCATATTTGTTCTGTGTAAAAATACCCAAAATCCTCACTGGTGACCTCAATTTGCCTATCAAAAGTGAAAAAGTAAATTGGCACTAAAAATGTTTAACTCTTTAGTCTGAGTTCTAGACACCTCTGATATTGGTTTGCTATAACTTTTCAGCCTACTTCTCTCACAAAGAATCATAGGGTTGGGATGGATCTCAAAGATCAGCTTGTCCGACCCCCTGCACAGATGCAGGATTTGCTATTCCTAAACTACCCCAGATAGATGTCTGTCCAGCCTCTTCTTGAAAAGCTCCAGAGAAAGAGATTCCACAACAACCGTAGGCATTTTGTTCCATCGTCCTTCCATTCCCACAATTAGAAAGTTTCTTCTGAGATATAACTGAATTCTGCACACAATATGTGAACTAAGACATAATCAGCACCAAGTAGAGTGGTATAATCACCTTCATAGTTTTGCATTTCTGATGCTAACGCATCCCCAAATTGAATTTGTTGGGGTTTTTTGCTACTATATTGCATTGCTGACTCATGTTTAATTTGCAATCCACTAGACACCCAGCTCTTCCTTCAGTGCTGTTGCCCATTTTTTACGTAATTATTCCCCATTCTGGTTTTATGCAGTTGGCTTTTCTTCCCTAGATGTCATCCCTTGGATTCCTACCTCTCTCATTTGTATCCTTCACTGAGGCTTGGCTCCTTTCTCACTCCATTATCATCCTGCTTTAATGCATCTTCCCTCTACTTGTCCCATTCCACCCCTCATTTTCCTAATGCTGCATTAAATTTCCTTCCTTTCAGAACTCCCTGGTTTATTGAACTGAGACATTTTGGCTACAAAATTCAGATCCAGGTGCAGTACTGGAGCCCTGCAGTCCAGGATAACTTAAATTCCAGCTTTTGGTTTGGCCTGTAATAATATCTGGCTCTTAGACAGCAGCTTTGCTTGCATATATCAAAAAGTTTTTTGGTTTTTTGTTTTGTAAAAAAGGTAAGCACTCTTACACTTTTATTACAGCAGGAGAACTAAAGGCCAGATTGGAAAAAAGCAGCTTGCCCAGTACCATCTATCAGGCAGGAAACAGCCTGAGATCTGGTCTCACTGGAACACATTGCTACCTTTTCCCTCAACTTACAGAGACATCACCAGTTGTGAATTCCATGTCTAACCTCAAATTCAAATACTTGCTGGAAACACGCTCATCCTCAGATAGTTATTCTTATATGTGCATGGATGTGTGCGTGCGCATGCATATACACACACTCAAGACAGTTGTTCTTATCTGCATACACACACACAGATACACTCAGATATTCTTGTCTATGCATACACACACACACACACACACACACAGAGTTATTCTTATCTGTGTACATGCACGTACTCAGACATTCTTATCTGCATATACACACACTCCTTGTACATGTACACAATGAGACAGGCATTCTTATCTGTGTACACACAAACACTCTGATATTCATATCTGTGTACACACACACACGCGCATGCACACACACACACACTACCCTATTGACACATTCCCCTCCATATTCATTCCCAACCACAACCCATTTACCCAGCTCAACTTCTAACAGATTCCATAATTCAAGTACCACAGTGGGTCTTTACAGGCATGAGTGGAAGGCAATGTGAAGAATGTCATTTCATAGATTCATAGATGTAGGGTCAGAAGGGACCTGAGCAGATCATCAAGTCTGACCTCCCTGCCCTGGGCAGGAATGGATACTGGGCTCATATGACCCAGTTAAGCTCATATGACCCCAGCTAGGTAGTTATCAAGCCTCCTTTTAAAGACCCCTAAGGTAGGAGCCAGCATCTTGGAAGCTGGTTCCAGATCCTGGCCACCCTGACTGTGAAGTAGCACCTCCTGATGTCTAGCCCAAACCTGCTCTCCATCAACTTGTGGCCGTTATTCCTTGTTAATCCGGGAGGCTCTCGGGGAAACAGGGTCTCACCCATTCCCCACTGGTCCCCCTGGTAACTTTATAGATGGTCACTAGATCCCCCCTCAGCCTTCTGTTATGAAGGCTGAACAGGTCCAGGTCCCTTAGCCTCTCCTCGTAATCATGCGAGTGGCCCTCCGCTGGACCCTCGTGATGCCATCCACATCCCTCCTGAAGTGCGGCGCCCAGAACTGGACACAGTACTCCAGCTGTGGCCTGACCAGTGTCGCATAGAGGGGGAAGGTCACCTCCCTGGATCTGCCCATGATGCATCTGTGGATACATGAGGTGTAGCTAGCTTTGCTGACAGTGTCCTCACATTGGCGGCCCATGTTCATTTTAGAATCAATAATGACTCCAAGATCTCTTTCTGCCACCGTGCTTTCAAGAAGGGAGTTCCCCAGCCTGTAGGCATGCTGCTGGTTTTTCCTGCCCAAGTGCAGTACTCAGCATTTGTCAGTATTGAATCCCATCCTATTCACATTTGCCCACCCCTGTAACCTGTCCAGGTCCGGTTGTATCCAGTCCCTCCCTTCTAGTGTGCCCACCTCGCCCCAAATCTTGGTGTCGTCAGCGAGTTTGAACAGGGTGCTTTGCACCCCCTCATCCAAGTCGCTGATAAAGAAATTGAACAGCACGGGCCCAAGGACCAAGCCCTGGGAACTCTACTGCCCACATCCCTCCAGGTCGAATATGACCCATCCACCACCACTCCCTGGGTGAGGACCCCTAGCCAATTTGCAACCCATCTGACTGTGTAGGCACTGACACCACAGTCGCCTAATTTTTTAATGAGAATGGGGTGAGAGACAGTGTGGAATGCCTTCCTAAAGTCCGGAAAGACTACATCTCCCACGACACCTGCATCCAGTGATTTTGTGACCTGATCGTAGAAGGCAATCAGGTTGGTCTGACAGGAATGGCCCTTAATGAACCCATGCTGGATGCTCTTGAGCATCCTCCCCCCTGCTGGTCCCTCCCAGATGTGCTCCTGGATAATTTTTTCAAAGAGCTTCTCCAGGACTGAAGGAAGACTAACAGACCTATAGTTGCCTGGGTCCTCCCTCCTCCCTTTTTTGAAAATAGGGACCACATTGGCCTTCTTCCAGTCTTCTGGCACCTGGCCAGAGCAGCATGAGTGCTTGTAAAGCCATGCCAGGGGCCCCATGATGACCTCTCCCAATTCCCTCAGCACCCTAGGGTGGAGAGCATCTAGACATGATGATTTGAACATGTCCAGCCCCTCCAGAAGTTCCCTGACTCAGTCCTCACTTACCCTAGGCCTTGGGTCACACAACTGGACAGGAGGACAGGAAGAACTGGACAGAAGAGCTTTGCCACCTTAACAGTTTCCCTGGGGCCAGTGCTGGAACGTATAGTAAAGACTGATGCTGGGGAACAACAGTTCATTGTTTTGAGTCACAGGATCCAACAATCACACTGCATCTTCTGGTGCTTTAATCTCATTCCACACCCACTGAGCTCCTTCTGGATGCAAGCATCGTCCTGCTCTATCACACACCTGCATGGCAGCTTGAACTGCTGCCCACTGCACTGCCGACATTCGCCTACTCTAGACCAACATTTTCAATAAATGCTTCTTACAAAGAGCCCAAAACTCTACATTTAGCAGATTGGAATTATTCCAAATCTATGTTCACTCCCTGCTACACCAAGAATATGTATTATGAATATATTTTACACAATTTTGCATCCTTCTGTTAGCAAAATGATTACCTTTGTTTTGGCAGGGATGCAAGGACTCTGGACCTATCTGAGCAATATTTTAGTACATGATGCCACCAGGCAGTTTACTAGCCAATTGCTTGGTCCTGCTTTTAACCGGGGTTTGTATGTTCCCCCAGTGATGGAATCTGGGGAACACAAACTACAGTCAAACAAGTCATGTGCCCTTCAGTTCTGCTTTCTATTGTCTTGGGTTTCCACCAGATCCTTATTCCTCTCCTCATTCTTTGAGTGAGCTTAGTCATTTGACAGTTTCAGCAACCCAGGGATGGATACAGATCTTCCTCCCTTTCCCTAACTTCTCTTTTCTCCGGTTTCCATCTCCAGCCATCTCTCAGCCATCATTGATGTCCTCACTTCCTTTGTCCTCCATTCGTATTTCATACCTTTGACTTCTAGGCTTGAAAGTCTTCCTTGTCTTGTCATCCAAAAATTCAGTTTCCATCACATCCTTCAATAAATTTCAGAGGCCCTTCCAACTTTGCTATTGTTGTTTTCTGTTCTTTTTATCATTTTTTTTTTTCAGCACATGCTTCTCAATATTGGATGATAAAATATAGTAGCAGAGGTTTAAAATCTCATTGTTTTTTCCTGTTTCTTGTCTTTTTCTTTCAACCCTCTTCTTTTTAGAATATAAAATTACAGAGAAATGATTGTCATCTCCCACACCTTTAAAATTCACCAGCACCCCATCATTCCCTTTGCAGCTTTACAGGCTCTTGTTCTGTCACAGGAGGCCGCCCTTAATCTTCCCTGGAACTATTCATCTCTGCAGAACACCTGTTGTCTTTCCTGCCACTGCTTCTCATTTTACATCTGGTCTTCATTTGCATAGTCTAGTCTTCAGCTGGATTTCCTCTGGTGCCTTTTATAACCTTCCTTGCATCATTTTAAATCTTGTCTGCTTTTTTTTCTGCTGCTGCTGCTGCTTCTGCATTCCTCTTTATTCTGATGATAGAAAGGATCTGTTAGTTCATGCCATTTCATATAAAATTTTCTTTTCACATCAAAGAGTGTCAAATTGCAAACCTTGTTAAAATAAGTGCACAGCTTTCTAGGCCCTGGTGAGTTATAATACTGAAAAAGATACGTATCCCAAGGTTTCTTCTTTCCTGTATTCACTGACAATCAATCTTTTCCAACCCCTGAGGGGAGTATGGCGCTGACTGTGTGTGTGTCTTTCTCTCTGCACGGATCATTCTTTGTCAGTTCCTGTCTTTTCCTTCCCCCGATTTGGGGGTCTTATGGGGACTGTCTCCTCACATTTTCCCTTTCCCTTTTCCAGGGAGCTGATTTAAGCCTAAACCAGGTCTACTTTTTCTTTAAATATTTTAGTCAGTTAAAGAGATTTTGCCAAACAGAAGCACTTTAAACTCTGCTGACAAAAGTGATAGCTAAAACCAGCATAGGCTACTGCTTCTCAGAACATATAAATGTTCCAGCATGTAAAACAAAGCAAGTGAAGAACATTCACATTGTGTTGTAAAATTTTTACATTTTGTTGTAAAATTTTTAATTTCCTGAATTTTGAGGATTTTGTAAAAGGATAATAAAAACTTAAGGAAAATGGTAAACACACCACAACTGAACGAGGCAGCACTGTTAATGGAACAACATGGTAGAAGCTAGATCAATACTGATGTACACTCAGAACCCACTTGTACACAAACAACTAACACGCTGCAGTTTAGCGTGTTAGGTTTTTACAAAGGTTTCTAACTATCAGAATTATACGCACAAATTTTACGAACATTTATTAATTGTTCTCCATTCTTATCCCCACTATGTTTTAAGATTCTATCATTTCATAGATTCATAGATTGTAAGCCTGGAAGGGACCTTGGAAGATCATCAGGTCCAGCTCCCTGCACCAGGCAGGAAAGACCACTGGGATCAGGTAACCCCAGCAAAGTGACTGTCCAGCCTCCTCTTGAAGATCTCCAGGGTTGGTTATTGCACCACCTCTGGAGGCAGCTTATTCCACAGTCTGGACACCCTGACAGTGAAGAAGTTTTTCCTAATGTTGAGTCTGAAATGGTCTTCCAGAAGTTACCATTACTCCTGGTTTTCCCCAAGGGTGCCCTAGTGAACGGTTGTTCACCGAGCCCTTGATGTATTCCCCTAACATAGTGGTAAGCTGCTACCAAGTTTCATAGTTTCATAGTTTCTAGGGTCGGAAGGGACCTGAGCAGATTATCTAGTCCGACCCCCTGCCATGGCAGGAAAGAGTACTGGGGTCAAACAACCCCAGCAAGATG
>NW_017728886.1:30038512-30069606 GCF_001723895.1 Crocodylus porosus
TGATGCATGCCAGAGTATTATTTGCCCTACTGACTACAGCATCACATTGCCGGCTCATATTCATACTGTGGTCTATGCAGTGAGGGACACCAGCAGTATTGGGGTGGGGGATTTGGGGGCAGTGAGGGGCACCAGCAAGGTTGGTGGTGGTGCAGGGGGCTTTTAATTTTAATAACGGATTTTGGGATTTTTGTCAGAGAATTTGTGATTTTTTTAATCAGAAAAAACCAGGATCCCTGCTATTTAGCACGCTTCATTGAGTCAGCTCTGACACATGCTAATTAACATGCATTAGAGCAGATATCCGGCACATGTATAGGTGCCCTGTATCCCCTTGCAGCAGGTAGCTGCTCCCTGAACCCCAAAAGGATGTAGCCTGTTGCCCCTGGTCTTCATGCACTGTGGAGGCTCTGAGGCATTTCAGGCTATGGGAGCTGAGATACAGGCTGCAGGCACTCAGAGGACACAGAACCAGGCTACTGAACTTGTAGATTCCTTTCACCAGCCTTGTAAGGGACCTTCTGCAGCATATCCCCTCTTTGGAATAGAGGGCCAGACCATTCCATAGATTCTGTGTGTGTACACACACCAGCTAATACAGATTACATTATGTAAAAAATATCAGCAAGAAATTTGGTTATCTGTAAAAAGTTTGCAGGTTTTCAGTAAAAAAAAAATTTCATAGTCTTGTTGAACTCATGGTTAATGCAATCTAGTCTGTGGATGATTCCTTGTTTTGCAATTTCAAGCTCAAGTTGGTTTAGTTAGATAGTTAGTTTTAGGACAGTATCTCTGCAGTCAGTGATTGAATATCCAGGGAGGTTAAAGTATTCTGCCCCTGGCTTACACGCGCTTCTGGAACGCATGTTGAACTGCTGTTCATTTACTCTTTTACATAGGAATTACCTCATCTAGCCAATATAAATAACAGAGCAGCAGGTCCAACAGTATATATGACATTAGTGGAGAAGCAACTGAATGAACCTCAAATGTTGTAGTTTGCAAATTTGCAGAATAAGAAATTATCCACAAACTGGATTCTATTAATCATGCTTTCAGGTCTATCAACCCTTATCCCATTACCTGGGATAGTGATTAACTCTGGTGCCCCTCGCAATGTTAACTACATTGTTTATCTCACTTAATCTAATGTAGTGGCTCACAACCTTCCAGCCCTGCAGGCTGGGTGAGTTGCACAGGGCTGGTCCACAGATCAGATCCCATGTGGAGTTTATATGTGAAGTCAGTCTGTGGGTGTGATCCAGCACATTGGCTTAACCCCATGTACCGCATGCCTAGGTTTGGCTGTTGCAATCTGGCACACAGAGTGACTTTCTCCGATCCCCAGGGCTCACCACAGGTCCGAAAATCTGACAGCAGGGAAGCAGCACTTAACACTGCCACTGCTTCTCCACCACCAAATTTCCAGACATCTGTGGAGCTTCATAAGCCAGACCTGGCCATCAGGCTGGCGGCTGAGCACCCCCGGTCTAATCAATCCCCTAATAACCTCTTTTACCAGCACCCTTTCCTTTGTCTTTTTCTCTTCTATATAAAATCTTTTCTTTCTCCCAGTCCTTTCCTAGCATATGATGAAATAGGCCCAGTAAAAGCTCATGCCTCTGAAGCAGTTAGTTGCTAAAGTGCCACCCTGTCCTGCCTTTGGCCTATGACTAGGTGAATCCTTCCTCTGCACATGTAAAATTTACATATCATAGCAACACAAGCATAAATGTTTCATAACATATAAAAGGTATTACTTTATTAATTAATACCTTTATTAATACCACAACACAGGTTCACTTCACAATTCTGTCATTTGTGGTACTTGACAGATGGCAATTTTGTATCATAATGGTTACTTCCAATGGATAATATTAAGGTATTCAATTTATATAGGTATCTTTAAAATCTTAATATGCTCATGAGGAACATGTATACCCTCTCATTGGACTGACAGTGACTTTAATTTCACTGTCAGTTCCTGCAGCCTTACAGATTTTAGCATTCAGTGTCCCATTGCACTTTCACTTGTTGTTTTCCTCCTTTTCTGCCTTTATTTTATTAGCATCAAGGGTATAATAAAAGACCTCTAGAATAGCCTTGATTGAGCATGAGATACATGTTATGCATTTATTGGAATACATTAGTGTGCAGTATTTGATCTTGTGCATTTTTAATATGGGTTTTCTAGAGATATATGGGAGAGTTAAAACACAATATTCAATGGCTTACTTGTTTAAACAACAGAGGTATATAAAGCCTCCTACCTTCAGTGATCTTTAAGAATACACAACACAAACTCTGAAAGGTAAAACCAAGATGAAAGATAAAATTGTTAAGGAAAAGGAAGATCCAGAATCCCTGATGCAATATTTGTAAGATAAGATTTTATAGCTTTTTTTTACTGGGCCCTTTACATTTATCATGTTGCCAAAGTATTTATTTTTTCTTTAAATAATTAACATGTGGCCTGATTTTTTCTCACTTCAGCTAGGTTTTTCCAAATGTTCAGTGGGAGTTTTCCTCAGGACAGCACTATCACCAACACTTGGTTGCTGGGATTCCTTATAACACTTGCTCCACAGCTCCTTGAAATGTGGTAGGAGTTCACACTCTTTGAAGGGGCAACCTGGGAAACTCAAATGGTCTCTTATGACCAGGGATCCTGGTTTTCTCTGATGAAAAAACAATCACAGCTTTTCTAACAAAACCCCCAAAATCTGTTATTAAAATTAAAAGCCCCCTGCAACACCCCCAACCCTGCTGCTGCTCCTCACTGCCTCCAAAGCACCCCCCCCCAAGACTGCTGGTGCCTCTCACTTCCCTCAAAGCCACCCCCAATACTGCTGGTGACCCTCACTGCCCCCACAACAGCCCCCGCACCATACTCATGTCTCTTGCCCCCCACCCACAGCCCTTGCCACCCAGCCCTGCTGGAGGGGGCCCCAGCTGCCAGGGCTATGGGGCCAGGGTCCCAAGTCTGCAGCTCCCTGCCCCCAACAGAAAGCAGCTGCAGCAGAAGCAGAATGGAGCTGGCTGCCACCCGCAGCCCCCTCACCAGGTCATCACCAGTGGCCAGCACCAGGTCACAAATCTTAAGTACCCGTTTTTCATGACAATACATAGAACCATGCTCCCCATTCACTTTGCTACTTGACTCACAACTGCTTCATGTTCCAACTTCTCTAGTTCTAACTCTAGTTCACTTTTGCTCTGAAGGCACATGGCATTGATCTTTTAAAAACCTGGATCACCTTCTTCCAGTGCTCCAGTGGTTCAAATGTTCTTTCATTTATCCAAACAGCTCTTTAGTATGAGCATGCTTTCCCAGAATTTGATATGCCACTTTCATAGTGAAGACTTCTATGCTGAGATAGTTTATGTCATGCCAGTTCATCATGGAGCTGTCCCTTCTCAGAAAAGATTGCTGTGCTCTGTCAGTCAGGATTGGCATGTGAAGCTACAGTCTCGACCAGAGATATTTCTTTTTTGGTTTATGGCTCCTAAATGGTCTTTCATCCCTCAGGTAACTAGGACTACAAATGTTTTGTCCAGTTCCATTTTCTGAGTGTTTTCCAATCACTTACAGTCTTACACTAATGCAGTGTGGTCCAACTGGCAGCCTGCAGGACATGCACAACCTGTGAGGGGTTAATTTGCAACCCATGGGCTACTAGCCAAGCACCGCTCCCCCATCACCCTGGCTGCAGCAGGTTCTGGTTCCTCCTCCCTCTTCTGGCTTCCTCTTCCTGTCCCAATGGCTGCAGCACAGCCTGCGATGCCAGGGGACCCCATGTCTGGGGAGAAGAGTTTGAGGGCCAGGATGAAGACCGCATGGCAGGGGAGGATGCAGGGGATGCCTGAGCAGCACACAGCCTTGGGGCCCATGCATTTTGTAGGTATGGCCCATTCAATGTGCAGTCCCCAGCTGCTTAGAAATTACACAGCCCTATACTAAAGAGATCAGCTTTCCTGCAGTTTACTTACATTGCTTGTATATAGACTGGCTACATTTACATAGTCAATTGACTCACTCGTAGCACTAATTTGGTAATTAAGTAAAACACTTTTTTCCTGAACCATTTCTTCTGAGACTTTTCTTAAGGCTTCACTAATACAGCAAGACTTGCAGCTTGGACATAGTTAAGATCAAACATTTCTAAAAGGTTTCATGATTCACACCATATACCCCAACATTTTCTCCAGATTCACAAAACTGAGTGACTCTATTTCTGCTATATATGCTCCTGTGGGTCCTGCTGTTTCTGCTTACGGAACCAGAAAAGTTCTGCTATGACAAGAGCGTTTAGAGACCAGAGCCTTTGTAAAATAGCTATCATCACTGCAGAACTATTCTTTCAGCTTCACTAGGACTGTGAGTATGTGTGTAACCAGCCGTGGATTTTACATCCCTTAAGGAGTAAATGGGATGATACCTTTTTGTTTCCTGTTATAATGTTAGTATCAAGAAATTACTACAGTCTTTTGATGTGCGATTCCCAGGATACATCATAAGGATCTATCTATCAGGTGAATTCAGCTAGCATGACCAGGCCTGGAAATATCTTTAGATATGATTAAAACAAGGTTTCACAAAACTGTTTCCCTGATGAAGGAAAGTATAATGTAATTGATCCTGCTTGTGATAACAGCTGGCTTTGAATCTTACACTTTATGTGCTAACAGAACAGTCCTCTACTATTATAACTAGAGGACAGAGGTCCTCAAAGATATTTAGGCTCCTAACTCCTTTTGATTGAGGTTAGGCACTTAAATATCAATGGTACCTATGCTCTCTATCTGGTAGTAGAATTAAGCCATAGCCATACAGTAAACTTACGATGTCCAACAACAGTTTCCTTTAATGCACTGCAATGCTTGACTTGGGCAACTTTCTAAACTGTAAGCAAATGAAGCCACATTCGTGGAATCCCACAGCCAGGCTGATTAGCACTGGGCATGACAGAGCTCATTAACCTGCTCCCATGCCAATTAGCCCACCTCTGGTATTACACAGACATGACTAAACTGCTTCTGATTCAGGAGGCAGTCTGCACAGTGCAGTACAGCATGGATGAGGACATCACAAGCAAGGCATGGACTTGACTCATAAAACTTATTATCAAGAGAGGGCCAGGACCCAGACCTTCTTACCATATTTGCATTAACACGAACCAACTATCCAGAAATGCCATTATCATAATCCTTTTGTGATATCTTCAGGCTTTTGTGATGAGAGGATGAAGTGTGAGGCCAGTATGAAAATACATATCCAAACCTTATTAACGGAAGGTGGGATAAACTGTACATTGGGAAATTTTGTTACTTGCTATAACTGCAGAAACACCAGTAGGGGGAGCCATATCACTTATTCCAATACTTTATGTATTATTCCAATATCTTACAAAATTAACATCCTTAAAATCACTAGCAGACCTGACTTTCACAGAAACCAGTTTTCCTCCTTACATAGTAGATGAATATCAGCAGATGAACATTTATTCTTAAAGAAATATATGATAAATTTTACTAAGTTGTTCTTACTGTTAAAGCAGCAAGGAAACTGGCAGACAATCCATACATTGTTGTTGCTAGAAATTATGTGAATTTCCAGTAGTACCATGACCATCTCCAATAGAAGTCCCAGAAATGCCAATTTTAGTCATAATCTTTAATTTCAGCAGTCTGATTGGTTAGTATGTTTGATAAACAGTGATGGGTTCTTGCACCCAAAGGTGGCAGGTTTTGTACTAGTTATATGAAATGAGCCAATGGTTTCATTTAAAATCTTAGGGCTCTGCACACTTGCAAATTCACCAGTACAATTAGTCCAGAAGGGTTATATGGGTATGTATCCTTTTGGAGAGACACTCATTTCCAAGTTAATGATTCCATGTGAGGATGAAAAAATGGAGAAAAAAGGAAAAGAGGGTGTGAAGGAATTAGATTTGCAGAGCAAAAATAAAGGGACGAGATGAAGAAAAAGGGAAAAGAGAGAGTGAAGAAATTAGGTTTGCAGGGCAAAAATAAAGAGACGAGATGAAGAAGGTAGAGCTGTTGGAGAAAAATGAAGGGGAGAAGTTCTAGAATTATGAAGGGGAAAACTGGAGGGAAGTGAAGGAAACAGTGATATAAGCCATAACCAGGGGAAGGTTTGCCAAAGTATTTTTATTAGGATAAGTGGAAAGATCAACTCTGGTGCTATTGAAAGAGGAACATACAATCATTTGAATTGAAACACTTTCATGTGAAAATTCTTACCTATCCTAAAATGCTACTGCTGGCCTAATTGTGTCTGCAAAATCAGTGATGATGTCCTCCCAGCACTCACCAGCTAAACGTTCAACCACATTTTAAAACACCTAACACAAAGTGAAAAGAATCCGCACATAGGTTCTGTCGCATCATCTGTTAAGTGAGGCCACACAGACTTTGCAAAGGCTGCCAGCTGGCTGGCCGCTCCTCACTTTTCAAATACACATGCAACATGTTTTCAGTAAATTCTGAATGTTTAAAACTGCTGCTTTCTCCCGTCTCCATGTCTTGCTTCCAGCACAACAGGAATAATAGGATGACAGTTCTCTTTTTCTCAGCCATATTACACTTTCCCAGTAGGATAAACTTTCACTTCAGAAGAAGATTATTCACTCATAAAGCAGACTGCTCAACTGAATATTCATTATGACTGAGCTATTGTATGAACTGTTAAAGGAGTCACTGTATGATCTGTTAAAGGAGTTATTAGCTCTTTATGTGAAGCTGAAGAAATAAGGTCCATTTAAAGATTTCTCTTTTCAGCATATACCTTAACCTCAGGGGACAAATCTTATCCTAAATACAGACAACTACCCTTTCCATCTTTATCTTAGGATATAATAAAGCTGCTCCTCACATTGGTGTCTGTGCACTTTGGCCAAGTAAAATCCAAGGCCATAAAGCAGCCCTAGGTAAAGTTCGAAGTGTCTCTGACTTCCCCTCCTTTTCCATATGTGGAGATATTCAGTGATTCAATGATTTTTACCTCTGGATGTGCAGTAGCATAACCAACAGGATTTGTCCCAAGTCTTTGTGTAATGTGTAACTTGGCCTCCTTTAAAAAACACTGCAGGAAAACGTTCCTATTTGAAAGTAATTAAAAGAAATTATAAGTGGTCATACTCAGTCTTCTCATCAGTTCCATCTTGTGTTACTTCTCCCTAAAGAATGCTTCAGAATAATTAGTCAGATTGCTATGCCTTCTCTGCAGAGCCTGTCCTTTCATCATATGTGCTGGTACAGTGCAGTAGCATAATGATGGGTAGTTGAGCAGGTCATAAGCCCTGGATGCTGTCTAAACTGGCAGGGAGGGGTACAAAAATGGAGCTGGCAGTCCCCTGATGTCACACCCTGCACCTTCCTTGCAGCAGCTCCCCTGTACAACATGAGGTCCCAGGTCCCCAAGCCCCACCCCAGCCATGGCTCCCTCAGCCATGCAAACCATACTTCTCTGCCCCACCCCACTCCACCCCCAGGGGCAGAGGCAGGAAGCAGGAACTGGAGGAGGGAGGGGGGAAGCCTGGGTACTACAGTGACAGCAACAGAAGAGTGATGCAGGGAGTGGTACCCCTGAGGGCTGTATCCAGCCCATGGGCTGACAGTTGGACAGCTCTGCTCCAAAGCATCTGCTATTTGCCACTCTCAGGGACAGAATACTAGGCTAGATGGACCTTGGTCCCAACTCGGTACAGCAATTCTTGCATTCTTACATTTCTCGTAATTTCCTAGAACCCCACAAGAGACTTCGGCATCTATTGGGGATTTTACTTGTAATGTTCTGCAGTAATGGAGTGTGGCAGGATAACGCCCGACTCACCACAGCACCAGCCTCCAGGTGGCCGGTCTGTGGGCAAGTTGGCTGGCACCACGTGGCCAGAAGAAGCCTGCCAGTTGGTTCTGAGCCTGCAGCCTTTAGGTATAAAAAGAGCCCAGGAACCAAAGCCAAGGGGGAGAGACAAGCGAGCACTGGTAGCAGAGCTGGAAGCTTTCCCCACAGCCGGAAAGGAGCCAGCATGTCTCTGCAGATGGAGCGTGCCTGGAGAGGCGGTGCCTGCCCATCCTGCTGCTGAAGCATCCAGGGAGGAGCCAGGCATGCAACAAACTGCCAACAGGAAGCCAGAGACTCTTTCCAGGGCACAACACCCTGGAAAGTCCAAGAATGCCCAGATCGCCAGCCAGCACTGGGAAATGATCCAGGCAGCAACTTGAGCGTGGCAGCTGACAGGCCAAGGAGCCCAGACCCAACGCCACTCAGCAGCACCCACAACAGCTCCTGCAGGAGCTCACAGGTCAGCTGGGACTGGGAGAGGGCAGCCCAGTGGGCACTGCTGGTACCCGCAGAGTGGAGGACTCTACCTGGAAACCTCCCAATCTCGCTCATCTCAACCAAGCATCTGTGGACCCAAAGCTTTCTGGTGGGGAGTTGGTAGAGCCACGAGCATCGTACAGACATGGAAAAATGCTCCATACTGCAGTATGTGGCCAGGTAGTAGCTGGCCTAAGGTGCTGGCTGAACACAGGGGCACCCACGACATGAGACCATGTGGGGATAGGGTGTAACCCACCTCAAGAAGTCACATGCGCTGAAGAGAAGTGCTGGGCACAGTGGTCATCATTGCCCTGCCCACCATGTCATTCAAGCTGTTTTTGTTAAAGTATTTTTCTGTTACCATTTTGTTAGTCTACAAAGCCACAGCCATACCCCTGCAAGTGGCCCTAAGACCGAGCCTCAACATGGAAGGAAAAGGCACTGTCATTACACCAGGACACCACTGAAGCTGATCCATAACACCCAACTGAAGGAGGAGACTCACAGAAGAAGTGCCAGCACAGCTGCCCGGGGTCCTAGGGAGACCACCAGCTAAAACTCCTCCAGGTAAAACTCCATGCAACAGGTTATGGCGGGTGAGTAGACCCTGGTGTGGCATAATCAAAAAGGCAGGGTATGCCATCGGTGGTGCAGCAGCACATGGGGCTTCATTAAAAAAATGTTCAAAGAAATTGTCTGATCCTATCAGCACTTAGACAAACCACCCCATCATTTCAGTGACTTTTCTCATAGGAGTAAAGTTGCACATGTGCTTAAGCATTTATAGGATAAGGTCCAAAATAAATCCTAGGAATTGTTTTACATCACTCAGCAAAGTTTGTTTATTTTATTCTTTGATGGTACAAATTCTTTTTTTTTTTTTTTAAATATTAGTCTAGCAGAGCACTAGGGTGCTCGCTACTAGCACCAGAAATAAGGACAGCTGCCAATTAATAGGGCAGCACAGGTGAGGGTTGCTAGGGCAACTAATGTTGGTTAGCTGGCTAGAAGAGGGCAGGGCCAGGCCTTTATAAGCAGCCGGAGCTCTGTGGGTGAGCTGAGCAGCTTAGGTTGATGGTTGCAGCCTGGCCACTTGGACTGGCTGCAATGATGCAGGGGTAAAGGGAACTCTGACAGAGGTAAGACAGGGCCAACATAGAGCGGACCTGGGTTTATGAGCTTGGGGGTTCATGATAGTGTTATGAGCTGGCAGGCTTCTTGTTTGTTGCAGCTGCTTGGCTCATGGTTTTGTTATTGTTACACCAGAGGATTGGGTGAGGCTGTAGGGGTGTGAGGAGGCCTCATGGGAGCTCCCCAATAATCTGGGGGTTCCTGGTGCCCAGTAATGGCACAGCAAGTGGTGCCAGTGGGGCACAGCTGTTTGTGCCGGAGAGGCACGGTGTGTGGGGTTTCGGACCCCAGCCCATGAGGGTGGTATTTTGTCCAGTGGGGCAAGCGACCCAGGAAAGGGTCAAGGGGCCAAGCATGGCTGCGGCCACCTGAGCCCCAAGCACGGGAAATGTGTGAGCGAGGCCCCAGAGGGGGGGCAATGAGCGCGAGAGGCGTGGTATAGGGCCCAGAGGGTGGGCGAGAAGAGGGTGCTGGGCCACCTTTAATTGACATGGCAGGGGGTGCTAGTGGGATCATGGCCACCTCTGCACCCACTCCGTGACAATTAGATTCTAGAGAGGTTAGATCAAAAACACACTGACATTCTACTGAGTTTAACATTTTTTGGCTTGCATCATAGAGAACTTTCATTTCCCATGGGAGTTGCCATTAAAGTTTCTGACTAACACCTCCAAAGATGTAGTGTATAAGGGTAAGAAAATCTCTACGTATACCACTCCCTTCACATGCACAGTGAAATAACAGTAGTAAGAATTTCTGGTGGGAAAATATCAAAGTTCCATCACAATTAATTTTCTGGCAATACCAATACTGCCCTGCCCTACCAAATGAATAGGAAGGAAGTGCAATTCACTGGAATGGCTATTTCCATTGTAAGAAATGCTTCACATGTTAGAGCACTCCTTCTGACCGTAAAGTTCATCCTCAAATAACTCTTAAAGAGAGACCAGGAAATTGTCAGCCAAAACAATAAAACAAGTTCTTATAATAGCATTAAAGAATGGAGGAAAACAATTAAGTCGAGGAAATTCCGAGTGAAGGTGGTCACTGCATCAGACCATGCCATGACAAATACAAGATATATAAACTGATAAATAATAAAGGGTAGATTTATTGGAGCACATTCCATACCACTCATATCCTGTACCATTACTTCCTGTCATTAATTACACTGTCTCCATCAAAATAATATCAATCAGCCTATTGGAAGCACAAGTTAATGAGCTAAATTTCAGACTCCCAGGTCAAGTTCCTTTTCCTTCATTTGTCTTCATTAGCAGCATCTCTCAAGGCTTTCCAAAAATAGAAGACATTGAATTAGCCAAAGAGCTGTTGAAATTCTGTTTCAAGGATGCTCAGAAATGAAATACCAGGGTTATCAGGGCACTTTTGAGATCAATTCTGAGATGCTATTTTTGTTAAATAATGTAACAAAAATGTACCATCCCGTAGCTAGTTATTTTTATCGTTTATCTTAAGGATTCAGGTTAACTTACTGCATTTACCCTGACACATACCAGTGTTTTACCAAAATATTAACTGATCTATAAGCTTTGGGCTATCATACAATTTCTTCCACAGACTTTGGGCTATAATATAATTTCACTTCTGGGTAGTGAAATGAAAACAGTTCCATACAGGTACATCTTCTATGTTCCAAGCTCCTTCCAAAAGTGAAAGCTATAACATGGTCTTATGTTATAAAGTGTTGTGTTATATATCACTAAAAGGAATCTACACTTGGGACAAATCTGACAGTTATTTAATAGCTCACTGCTGTACACACACACTTACTAGTTTAGAGTAGAAAATAGAGAACATCAGCGTATCTAGTTGTAACTGCCAGAGGAAATAAGGGTAGGTAGTCAACCAGTAGAAGATTGCCAGAACAACAGCATGTTCTTTGTCATTCTCACACAGAGTACTACAACAAGACCTTTAAATGACCACAAGCAGCAAAGCCATCTGACTTACCTCTTCAGTGAATGAAATGGTTTCTTCTGGAGAATAGTAATAACAAGCATTTACAGCAGAACAAATTGCTATTGATCAGAAATCAGTTTGTTCCTTTGAACTGAATATAGGATTTTACTCCTAAGTATAAAGGGACTTTGAAAGATTTGTGTACAAATGATTAAACTCGCCATTTAGTTTGACCACTGCTATACTTATTGCAAGTGGAATGGCATTGTGAAGGCATCTGAGCACCTGGATATTAAGATATGTATTAGAAAGTGGGTTTCTTACACTGTTTCTTCTTTGAGATTCATACAAATCCATTCATTCCCACTGGCATGAGACAGAAATTGAAATTTATGCTGTATGTATTCAACCAAATGATTTATAAAAGAATTTTCAGTGGGTCTCCTTTGTGTACTTGCTGGGACCTTGGGCACTCAGATATGAAGGGGCTCAGCCGTGGACCAAATATGATCTTTGAGCACAGGCTCTTTTCATTTATCACCCAAGCTTCACAGGTGTTCAGACCTCAACTGCAGCAGAGACCTTTAAATTTCAACAATCACAAGATTTTGAATCCTAAGGGGTCAAGGTCATTTTCTTATTTCCATCCACCTAGTTTGCCTGGTTCTAAGTCTCCATTTCTTCTCTACCCTATTCAAGGCAGGGAAGTGCCTGCAATGTAGGCAGTGCCTCATGGTAGTGTCTCTCAGGGAACAGGCAAGAGAGCTACAGCAGGAGGTGCTGAGGCTCCAAAGCATCCTCTGCCAAAAGGAGTTTATCAATTTGATGCTGGAGGAGACCTCCAGGACTATGGAGGTAGGACTGCCAAAGGCAGTGGTAGAGAAGGGAGAGGACATGGACTCCAAGGAAGGTGGAAGTTTGTGACCTCTGGCAGCAAGCAGAAATCTTCATCTCCACCTGCAGTAGTTTGTCTGGAGAACAGATATGGAGCCCTAGCAACAGAGGGAGAGAAGCATGTTCCATTGATGGAGAAGGACTAGCCAGGTCTCCCCAAGGTGGGAAGGATCAGGACTACCGCCACCAAGAAGAAGCAAAGGGTTGTGGTGGTTGGAGACTTCCTTCTCCTGTGTGGGACAGAGGCATCCATCTGCCAGACTGATCTGTTGTCTCAGGAGGTCTGGTGCTTGCCCAGAGCCCAGATCTAAGATGTCATGAAGGGATTACCAAGACTCATCCGGCCCTCTGACCCCATGCTGCTTATACATGTGGGTATCAGTGATAATACCAGGGGTGACCCTGAGAAGATCAAGAGTGACTACAGGGCTCTGGGTGCAAGGGTGAAGAGGACAGGGCCTAAGGCGGTATTATCAATCCTTCCAGTCAAGGGAAAGGGCCCAGGCAGGAGCCAGAGCATCCTGCAGATCAATGCATGGCTGTACAAGTGATTTCACTCTCAGGGCTTTGGCTTCTTTGACCATGGGATGATCTTCAAAGAAGAAGGATTGCTAGGAAGAGATGGAATCCACCTGGGAAGAGCATCTTCACACATAGGCTCACTAACCTAGTGAGGAGGGCTTTAAACTAGGTTCACAGGGTATTGGAGAACAAAGCCCTGAGGTAATTGGGAAAGTGGGTGACCTGTGGCTAGTTACCTCAGGTGCCTGTACACAAATGCACAGAGCCTCAGAAACAAGTGGAAAGAATTGGGTGTCCTTCCACAGTCACAGAATTAAAATGTGACTGAAATAATAGAGACTTGGTGGGGTAGCTCACTTGACTGGAGCACTGTCTTGGATAAGTATAAACTGTTCAGGAAGGAGCAGGAATTCCACTTTATGTAAAAGAGCTGTTTGATTGTTCAGATCTCCAGTATGAAATCAGAAATGTGCCTGTTGAAAGTCTCTGGGTTAGGGTCAGGGGGAAGAGCAACAAGGGTGAAGTTGTGGTGTGGGCCTTTTATAGACCCCCAGACCAAATACATGTGGTGGATGAGGCTTTCTTCAAATAGATAGCAAAAGTGTCCTGATCACAGGCCTTGATTCTCATGGGGGACTTCAGTCACTGTGACATCTGCTGTGTGGGTAATATAGCAGTGTGCAGGCAATCCAGGAAGTTTTTGGAGAGTACTGGGGACAACTCCCTGGTGCAAGTGCTGCACAACCAACTAGGGGCTGTGCTCTCCTTGACCTGCTGCTCACAAACAGGGATGAATTGGTGGGGAATGTAGAAGTGGATAGCAACTTGGGCAGCAGTGACCATGAGATGATTGAGTTCAGAATCCTCCAGAAAGGAAGGAAGGAGAGCACTGGAGTAAGAATCCTGGACTTCAGAAAAGCAGACTTCAACTCACTCAGGGAACTCATGGGCAGGATCCCCTGGCAAGCCAGTCTGAGAGGAGAAGAGTCCAGGAGAGCTGGCTGTACTTTAAAGAACCCTTGCTTAGCAAACAGGAAGAAACCATCCTGATGTGCTGCAAGACTAGCAAGTATGGCAGAAGACCAGCTTGGCTTAGCAGGGAACTCTTCAGTAAGCTAAATTACAAAAGGGGAGCTTATAAGAAGTGGAAACTTTGACAAACAACTAGGGAGGAGTATAAGAGTATTGTTCAGCATACAGGGATGAAGTCAGGAAGGCCAAAGCACAATTGGAGTTGCAGCTATGAAGGGACATGAAAGGTAACAATAAGGGTTTCTACAAATATGTCAGTAACAAGAGGAGGATCAGGGAAAGTGTGGGTCCTTTACTGAATGGGGTAAGCAACCTAGTGACAGGGGATGCAGAAAAGGCTGAAGTGCTCAATGCTTTTTTAACCTCAGTCTTCACAGGCAAGGTCACCTCCCAGACTATTGCACCTAGCAGCACAGTTTGGGAAGAAGGCAACCAGCCAATTGTAGCAAAAGAACAGGTTAGGGTTTATTTAGAAAAGCTGGACATATACAAATCCATGGGGCCAGATGGGATGCACCCAAGGGTGCTGAGGGAGTTGGCCAATGTGACTGCAGAGCCACTGGCCATCATATTTGAAAACTCATAGCAACTGGGAGAGGTCCCGGGTGATTGGAGAAGGGCAACCATAGTGCCCATATTGAAGAAAGGAGAAAAGGAGGATCCAGGGAACTACAGACTGGTCAGCCTCACCTCAGTCCCTGGAAAAATCATGGAGCAGATCCTCAAAGAATCCATTTCTAAGCACTTGGAGGAGAAGAAGGTGATTAGGACAGTCAACATGGATTTACCAATGGTATGTCATGCCTGACCAACATGATTGAATTCTGTGATGAGATAACTGGCTTGAATGTTGTGGGTACAGGCAACCAGTACCACGGCCTCTGCCCATTCCACTGTGGGGGCACATGCTGCAGTGAGTCTGGCAGGCAGGGGGCTTGCCCAGGAGTGATGGCAGCTGCTGGTCTCTCAGGGTGGGTGGCTTCCCCTCTGGCAACCAATGCCCAGGCCCAGGCCCAGCAGGGCCAGCATACAGTTCTGGGCCTGCCAGTCTCCTCCTGTGATCAGTTGGGGCTCCGGGTGGTGGTAGGTGGTGTGGGTGATGACAAAGCCATTGGGGCTCCTGTGCTAGCTCTACAGGCCTCCGTGTGGCTGTCCCTATGCTGCTGGGCCTGGGCAGCTGCCTGAAGCACCCAGTGCAGGAGCACAGCATGAGACTGGGAGCTGTGCGGCAGAGTGCTGGGCACTGGCTGTGGTGAACTGCTGCTGGCCCTGGTGGCCAGGAGCTGCCTGCAGCCAGGCTGGTGTGCTCACAGGCTTAGCAGGAGCCCGCAGCAGCCTACAGGACTGGACAGTGTGGGCCTGGTAGCTGTGTGGCAGTGAGGTGCCAAGCAACCAGCTCTGGCAGGTTGGCACAGCTGGCCTGGGGGCTGTGCAAAGGGACATAGTGGCCTTAGGCTGCCTGCACGTGCCCCAGGGCTCACTGTGCCTGCAGGCTTTTAAGGGCCTGGGACCAGCATAGAGCCGGCCAAGCCCTGGGGCAGAGGAGATTCCCAGCCTCAGAGCTCTTAGGCTGGCTCCCTTGCAGCAGGTCTGACCAGGAGGAAATTTGCTCCTGGTTAGCATCTACATGTGCATTATTGTGCAGTAACTACTCACAAGTAAATTTGCTACTTGCACTTGCAGGTAGCAAATTTACTTGCAAGTAGTGATTTTTACTGCGCAGTAAGCATGTGTATATGTAGACATGCACAATTACTGTGCAGTAAATTACACTACTGCTCAAGACATCTCATGTAGATGTACCCACTGAAGCCGTAAGCCAGGATAATAGGGAGAATTGGGAAGTTGTCAGTGTGATGGAGCAGGAAGGGATAGCATTTGTAGGAGGAGAGAAGAAAAAATCATTTTCAGACTCACTGGGCCTGTTTCCTTGGTCTGCTAAGGCTGCTTTGCACCTCTCTGGAGGCTTTAGGTCTGGACAAAATAATGTACTATGGAGTAAAAACAGGCAGGGATTTACCGTGTGTCATCTGGTTCCTGGTAGTTGTCCGTATGCATGCCCTTATTCTGTGGTAGATGAGTTAACCTGAAAAAAATGTTCATTGAATGAAGTGTGACTACTGTGTAGCTTACATTTCTCAGAATATAGGAGTGTGCACATAGGCATTTATCTTAGAGCAGATGATGTACAGCAAGTCCCCTTCGTAATAATACATGTAATAGTCCCCTAAAAAAAAGTGTGCTTTTGGTTTCTTTCTGTAGTGCACCAGGAAGCAAAACTCATGTTGTGTAATGATATTGGATTGAAAACTGTTAGTCCAGGAGCCAGGAATTTGGCATTTCCTTTCTTAAAGATGTGGTGTAAATTATTAAAGACATTTTACTGTAATAAGTTGGGCCTCCTGAATATTCATGAGGCATTGGTTCCTGCCTATCAGTATTACTGTTGTCTCTATTAATCAGCTAATCTTGTGAAGAGTTTAAATCAGCTCATGTTTTCAATTACCAGCTCTTCTGAAAATCATGAGAATGAAGTTGGCAGTATCCTTGCAATGAACAGCAATACTTTGTATTTTGTATAGCATCTTTCAAAAAATGACCCAAAAGGGTTTTTCAGTCAAACAGTGCAGTACTAGAGAGAGTACCTGGCAGGGGGAGAGAATGATTTAGAGTAAGCAAGAGTATCCTTTAGGGTAAGCAGGAAAGGGGAGGTTTGAAAGGAAATGGAAAATCAATGGAGCAGAGACAGAGGGAGGCCATTCCACAGAACAGTGACTGCAAAGAAGGCGACAGTGGCACCAAGAGTAGTGAAAATATGTGAATGGGCATAAAAGAGGCAACTGAAGGCAGCAAGTCTGGAAAAAGAAATGATATATTACTAGTAATAAATATTTATTCTATGGTAGTATCGGAAAGCAGAGAGGTTGGTTGACTTTTTAGGGGCATTGTATAAGCAGAAAAATAAACTAGTCCTTGCTCTGATGGACCTGGTAGGAGATCTCTGAGCACCGAGTTTAAAGGAGTTGCTGGAGTAGTAGGGAGCTGGAGTCAGGGGTCATTACTGGCTCAATAATTTGGTGTAGGTAGGCAGTCCAAATTCAGTATTGTTATTTCTTGGTGATGGGATCTGGTGACATTGGTTGAAGGTGGTGGCTGATCATTAGAGTGGCACTCTCTCATACTTTGGACAATCATACCAATTAACTGTAGAAGTCAAGGCAAGAATTCTACAGTGCTAATATATGCCTGTTGACCCTGGATAAAAGACTTTGGATAAAGTAATGTTATCAAAGTCATTCCTAATATCTAACCCAAACTTACCATGCTGCAACTGGAGACCATTGTTCCTTGTTCTGTCATCTGCCACCACTGAGAGCAGTCTAGCTCCATCCTCTTTTGAACCCCTCTTAAAGTAGTTAAAGGCTGCTATCAAATCCCCACTCCCCAAGTCTTCTCTTCTGCAGACTAAATAAGCCCAGTTCCATCAAGCTCTCCTCATAAGTCATGTGCCCCACGCTCCTAATAATTTTTGTTGCCCTCTGCTGGACTCTCTCCAATTTGTCCACATCCCTTCTGCAGTGGAGGGCCCAAAACTGCAGAAAGTACACCAGAGGTGGCATCACCAGCACTGAATAGAGGGAAATGATCACTTTTAATTGATCTACTAGCAACACTCCTAATAATTCAGCCTAGTCTGCCATCATGGCACACTGTTGGCTCCTATTCAGCTTACCATCCACTGTAACCCCCAGGTTACAGCCTCCACCCCACAGCCACCCACACCTGGAGGGCACCCATAAAAACCGCCTGATTACTGTAAACAGTTTGCATGGGGAAGAGAGTATTTTGTTGTTGGTGGGTGGTGGAGGGGCTCAGTTGTTGGGGAGGGGTTGGAATCTGTTTGTTGGGGAGGGAGAGGGGCTCTGTGTGATGTGAGGGAAATATAAACTATTGTTCTGAAACATGTCTGCAGTGAACATGGTGCTTGGGGTGGAAGAGGGTATGGGGGGACTGTGGGCAGCTGTCCAGGTGGACTACAGCAGGGAGTGCAGGAGAATGTGGTTGGCCAGCACCTCTTGCACCTGGCGCCCTGGCCCCCACTGAAGGGCGTACAGCTTGCCCAGGGCCTCAGTGGTGGGCAGTGAGGGGGTACTGCTGTTGCCACAACTCTTGCTTCTACTGTCAGGTGTCATCTGCCTGCTGCACCTCCTACATCAGCCAGGGCAGCAGCAGGTAGGTGAGGTCCCCAGTGGGGGTGGGGCAGGACCACCATGGTGCCCAGCTGGAGGTCTGGCACCCCGGCACAAAGCACCTGCTCTGCACCAGGGCTGACAGGGCAGAGTTCCAGCCAGCAGTCACATTGGTGAAGGCATTGTGGTGGTCACAACTGAGTGAAAGCCCCTCCAGCTGTAACAGGGTGATCAGCCTGGAGTGGCCAGCTGATGGGGATGTGGGTCCATCCAGGACCCTGATGCACTGGGGGAAGCCCAGGGCAGGGAATTCTGCCACCCCTGCCAGGGGCACTCAGAGCATGGTGTGCCCCAGCATGTCCCAGAGGGCACTGCATACACCTCCAAGACAGCATCCCCAGCAGTGGTTTTCCCCACACCAAAAAGATGGGCCACATACTAAAGGCTGGCAGGCATGGCCAGCTTCAGCAGGGCAATGACCAGCTGGATGTCTATGGGGAGGGGCTTCCACATGGCAGTTTCCTTCTGCTCCAGGTGTGGGTGGAGCTGCTCCAGGAGGTTCTGGAAGATGGCCCGGGTCATCTTGAACACCTCCAGCCACTGCTCATCATCCCAGGTTTGCTGGACAAGGTGCAGCCACCGGTCCTGCTGGCCCAGTGGTCCCAAAGGTGGCAGGGCTGGAGGCCCAGGAGGGCAAGGGCAGCCCTGGCAATGGCATCCAACAGCCCATCATTTGAGCCCCTGCTGGGGTATAACCAGCAGGATGGGGCCTAGATGGCTGCTGCATAGCAGCAGTGGCCCTGGAATGGTACGATGCAGCCAGGCAAGCAGTCAGTGCATTTGGGGGAGCTGCTAGGGCCGAGACGGCCATGGGCCAGCTAGCAGTCAGCACACTGAACCAGCAGGGCCAGTGAGGTGTCCAGCAGGAGCCCAAGGCACTGGGCATCACTGCCAGGGGCAAGGGCTGAAGCAGCTATGCTGTGGGGAGGCAGAGGCGGTGATGACATGGCTGCCACATGGTTTTCCTGTATTGTGCATGCTGCTTCTCACCAGGGAAGTGGCTGGCCAGGGAGCAGGGAGTAGAGCTAGCTTTCCATGATGGTTGCCAGCTGCTGGCAGTTGTGGCCAGAGGTTCAAGCTCCTTCTGGTGGCTGCAGGGGCCCATTGCAACATCACAGGAAGTAGGAGCAGTTTACTGCTAGGAGCAGCAAACCTGCCCTCATATCCCTGTATGTGAGATGCCTGCCTGGGAGAGTTTACTCACAAATAAACTTATCCCAGATCAAATGCATGTGTAGATGAACCCAGTGTCAACTACTCTTCACTCTTTCTCAGCCTACATAGGGACATATTAACATTTATCTTGAGAATGCCCAATCATAGTTGTGCTTTTTTTGTTTTCTGCACAGCACACACAACTGATTGCATTGGTCAGGCCCTTGCTATAACACAGCATATTTTGTCACAGTGTAGCCTGCCTCACAAAAACTATGAGAATGTTTTGTCCTTTGGAAATTATGGTAGCTAGATGTGAGAAGTCCCATATTATAGATGGGTAATGGTATAGTTTCTGCACTGTTTTACCTAAAGAGAAGATGATGAGCTACAGATGACTTGAAATGAAAGCACAATGTATTTTGCACAAACACTACCATAGATCCTGGTGCATTATTTACAGTTTCCTTATACTGGCGGGCAGATCCCAGCTAGCATGGTTCACCACCTATCCAAATTACATTCAGGTAGCTTGGCATATTTCTGTATACAGGAAAAACTAATTGGATTCATTATACCAGCATTTGCATACATTAGTATCACAAGCAGTTCAGTGTAGAATTATTATTATATAACTGTCTTCATTTTCAGCAGGCTGTCAGTCAACCACCTACAGGCTTGGCAGAAAGCATTTAGTTGGCAGACAGACTATTCCAACCTACTTTCAGGTGTCATTTATTTGACAAACAATATTGTATCAGCTAGGTGCCTTATCTCTCCGTCACCATGAAGACAAGCATCTGCTCTATCATTAAAGAGGGAAATCTTTCTAAAAATGTATATACATATGATAAGATGTATTATTTCAGCAACCTATGAACAAAACTATATTTTGGGCAAAATGAGAATATATTTTCCATGAGGCTTTTCATGCTGTTTTCTAGATCATAAAAAAGGGGCTAGAGTTAGCATTATGAATTGATCTTTACTATTTTATACACACCTTTAACAAAAAACGCATTCGGGCAAACTTTCTAGCACCATTAAATAATCTCCATTCTTATGATTAATCAACAGAATGAACTCCCTATTGAAACTGATTAGCCTGAGAGTTTATACTGAGCAACGGGAGATTTGATGGGGTTTAAAATAATTTGATGCTACTTATTAACTTTAAAAAGATTTGAATGCATTTTGTTTTACTTTCACTGGTGAACAAATGCACAGGATAACACACCTAGCAACCTGAAGTAAATATCAGCATCTGACGATATCGTGCTCCTTCTCTGTCCATTATGAGGTAATTTCAGTTGATGGCAGAATATGTACAGAATATGTACAGAGTATTTCATAAAACTTGTCAATAAAAAATTGAGTACTTTTTGACAGATACTTTATCCAGAGTGCTTTGGAAAACAAGCATATGTTAGATTTAAAAGTTACATTGGTTTGTTTTAGTGAGGACTTGTGTGTTGTATTACATGCCCTATACATGCATTTATGACCATAACACAAAATGTTACCAGCCCCTTGGCTATGCTTTGTCAGTACACCACTCTGTTGAGGGTGTGACAGAGATAGCAGACAAGAAGCAAAAGCTGTTAGTGCCTGAGTGAAAAATATGGATACTGAAAATAAAGGAGCAGCTGTTCACGCTATGAAAATATCCATTGCTTTGCGGAGGAACAGGTTTTTTTTCTGCAAGCGGGCACCTCACTAGTCATTAAAGAACAGGAATTCTAAGAGGCTGGTAAGTGACAGTCACTAAACTGTATGCCTTATGAGACCCTGGCCTCTTTCCAAGAAGTCATGGCTAAGTATATTTGTGACAATCTCTGTGATAAGTGCAAAGCAGCTCTTGTTTTCCATATCATTATGGATAAAACCTGTGATGGGGAAATGATGGAAAAGGTAGTGAGATACTGTCAAATATCTGTCAAAGCAAAAGCCAAATGTCATTTCCTAGACAATGTCGCTGTATTAAACATGCATTGCAATATAACGCATTATGCAAAGCAGGCACAAGATGGATAGTTTGACATAAATTCAGTTACTTTGGGCAGGCTGCTAGTTTGTCTGTAGGGTAAGTATTCTGCTAATTGATAGAAAAGGTCCAATGAAAATACCTGAAAGCCATGGCCCAAATGCAGAATTTCCCTTAATTGTAGGACCTAGCGGTAACACTGTAGCATAGACCATAGAACATCTCTACAGAACGTTTAGGGAAAGGCCTGTTCGCTCTCCCTTCAAATGCAGCAAAATTGAGAAGAGGCTATAAGTGATTTGCTCTTCCAAGTAAGGTCATTTCTTTTGCATTCTATAATTTGTGGTAGCCTAAAATCAATCCCAGCATTAGATTGTTATTTACATTCTTATATGATCCTGCCTGGAGCAAGGGGGCTGGAATAGATGCCCTCTTGAGGTCCTGTCCAGTCCTATGATCCCATGAGCACTTTCAGTTCAGAAGACTCTCAAAGCATTTGCTAAGTCCTACAGAGAATGCCTTTCAACCACCATTGAAGTGCAGTCACCAATGGGATGTCATGCAACAATAATAGGCTAGGACAAGAAAGGATGAACCTTTGAATACAACTGCAAGACAAGTACTTCACTGGGCAAAATACAGTCACCCAAACTGGACTTTGGTGCGACAAGATTTGGTGGCCTTTTACAATCAGATCACCAGATCATTAGATGCGGGGGTAGCAGTGGACATAGTCTTCCTGGACTTCCAGAAGGCTTTCGACACTGTCTCTCACCCCGTTCTCATTAAGAAATGGGGGGACTGTGATGTCGACACCTACACAGTCATTGGGTCGCCAACTGGCTGGTGGGCCGCATCCAGAGGGTGGTGGTGGATGGGTCCTTCTCAACCTGGAAGGACGTGGGCAGTGGGGTTCTGCAGGGCTCAGTCCTCGGGCCCGCACTGTTCAACATCTTCATCAGTGACTTGGACGAGGGGGTAAAAAGCACCCTGTTCAAATTTGCTGATGACACTAAGATGTGGGGGGACATGGGCACACTGGAAGGAAGCAACAGGCTACAATCAGAACTAGACAGGTTACAAGGGTGGGTGGATGAGAATAGGATGGGATTCAACACAGACAAGTGCAAAGTGATGCACCTGAGGAGGAACAACCGGCACCATACCTACAGGTTAGGGAACTCCCCTCTTGTCAGCACGGAGGCGGAAAAGGATCTTGGAGTCATCATTGACTCCAAGATGAACATGGGCCGGCAGTGTGGGGATGCAGTCGGGAAGGCCAACCGCACCTTGTCATGCATCCACAGATGCATCTCGAGCAGGTCCAAGGAGGTGATCCTCCCCCTCTATGCGGCACTGGTCAGGCTGCAGTTGGAGTACTGAGTCCAGTTCTGGGCGCCGCACTTCAAGAGGGATGTGGACAGCATGGAGAGGGTCCAGAGGCAGGCCACTCGTATGATCAGGGGACAGCAGAGCAGGCCCTATGAGGAGAAGCTACAGGACCTGAACCTGTTCAGCCTCCAGAAGAGAAGGCTGAGAGGGGATCTTGTGGCCTGTTATAAACTAGTCAGGGGGATCAGCAGGCACTGGGGGAGTCCCTGTTCCCCCGAGCACCACCAGGAGTGACCAGGAATAATGGTCACAAGCTGGCAGAGGGTAGATTTAGGCTAGATATCAGGAGGTGCTTCTTCACGGTCAGGGCGGCTAGGATCTGGAACCAACTTCCAAGAGAAGTGGTGCAGGCTCCTACCCTGGGGGTTTTTAAGAGGAGGCTAAGTGAACACCTTGCTGGGGCCGTTTGACCCCAGTAATCTTCCCTGCCATGGCAGGAGGTCAAACTAGATGATCTACTCGGGTCCCTTCCGACCCTACCAGCTATGAAACTATGAAACATTCTTCAAAATGTTCTGTGGGATTTTCCAGGACCACATGCAAGCAGAGTCATGCTACTGTCACCCAGAGGCAAATGCCTCTCAAAATATAATGCAAACAGTGTGCATGATGCTGCTTCAGAACCTGCTCAGAAGTACAAGTAGGTGAGTTGCAGGGGAAAAAACAATTCTTGTAAAATATTTTAATATTTTGCAAAATTATTCCAATAGGTGGGTTCAGTCAATGCAAGTGCTATTTATTTAACAAGCTCTCTTATTTGGGAAACTGGTATGAAGAAATGTGTGTTGAAAAAGTTATTTGAAAAATATCACAAGATTCTTCATGGTCCTGTACAAGTTTTTAAAATGTAAGATGGATTTGCCCATTTGGCTAAGGAAGGTGTGTCAAAGATTAACTGGGAAAATATAGGTTAGTCATCTTCAAAAATAGCGTGTGTTTTTTAAAATAAAGATCTGAATTTGTTTTTTGGTTCTAAATGAAAGCTGGGACTTTAGGAACAAATGATGCTACAAGTTGGTTTTGGTAGAAGTGGTTGGGTTTTATGCCTAGGATACCCAGCTTTTCCAGTCAGAGCTCTTAGAGCATGGCACATAGAGATATAAAGCTACCATCTCCTACCTTCAAGATGAGAATGATAAATAATTCACTCAGTAGGTGCCTTTTATATTTTTGGAACTGCCATGTCAAAAGATTTATAATTAGCCAAGTCTGACTGAGGCAGGGGATATTTTCTCTGGATTAGTGACTGACTGGGAGAGCTGGTAGCTCAGGTAATTAATAGAAGTCAACTCCCAAAGCAAAGCTGTCCTTGGCTGTGGTCATTATTGCTATGTGGCAATACAGAGTCATTAATCTGAACTGTACGTACCCCTGCTGCCCTGGGCATGTCCACAAAGTACACAGAGTGCAGCCACCAATGAAAATGTCAATTTCCCCTTTAAGGGCTGCACTTTGGGCATGGCCTGTTTGAAAGGAAGAATATGAGGATTACCGAGTCTTCAAATTAGTCTATTGGGAAAAACAATTCTATCACAAGGATTTTACTAAAAGGTAAAACTGATTCTTACAGGACTGAATTTAGAAGCAATCCAGGCTCACTGTGCCACACAATAAGGCCACCCAGGGGAAGCCCGCTACAACAGAAGGAAGAAACAGATATGTTCACCGTAGGGCTCATGGTCTAGAATCCTTTAGCTGAGATGAAGTGTCTTTTTTAATGTCTGGTACTGATCTTGCTCCAAATGTATGGCATGCACAGTAGAATATCAGGGCACTTTAACCCCTTGCTGCCTTTGACTGTTATTTCCAGGTACTTCTGATAACGCAGGGAAGGTAATGCCCAGGTGCCTAGAGAAATCCCAGCAGCAAAGGGCAGGAGTTATGGATCTGGTTGTTAGGAGAAACACACTCCTTTTTGTATCACTCCTGAGAGCTTTAGCCACAAGTCATTTTCAATGAATAAGTTATTTCTGAAACAAAAAAGAGCAGAGGAAAAGAAGGTTATGAGCAACTGTGAAGCTGTTGCATAGACTTTAAGGAGACAGCAGCACTGCCAAATCTGTACACTTTCTCTTTACCAACATCCAGATATACTCACTGCTTGAGTAATGTATACCTTACACCAGTGGTTCTCAAGCTTTTTAGACTCAAGGCACCCCTCCATACCTTCTATGAATTGAGCAGCATCCCATTTCATTCATTTATTTATTATTGGGCTTATCTCCTTGCAGAAGGGACAGGCAGTGGGGACAGAGGAATAGATAGGCAGTGAGAGCCTGAGCCTGCTTATCTGCTTATCTAATCATGCCTGAAGCCTAAGCCTGCCTTTATCCACTAATCTCCTCACATTTCACTTATCTCCTCACACTTCCTGGGGCACCTGTCAAAGGACTCAGGTTGAGAATCACTGCCCTACGCAGACTGTTCCAGGGGAGTGAAAAGAAAAGTAAAACAACAACAGAAGTTGATCCTGCAGACCTTTGTCTGGAAGAGGTCCACTGACTGCACAAGGAGTTTTGGTCTGAAGATGGCAGTTAGCATTCACTGTTGACACTTGCCATTTAATTTAATTTCTATTAACTGTATTTCCTTTGCTTAAGTATGCAATGCTGTGACAATACTAACTACAGCAACAGAGTAAACACTGGCAATTCAGCACAGCCACTGTGACAAAAGAATATTTTAATATTTTTAAAACTTGTGGGAATAACAGATACAATTGTTACAGGCTCAGTTTAAGCAGCTGACAAGCCAGGCTACCTGTTGAAACACCACACAATCATACTTTAGATATATCTATGAACTCTTCAACTTTCTTTGTGAAAGACTCTGTGTAGGGTTAGACCAGCTTCTTATTTTTAAAGTGTAATTAAATAAGCAAATGAGTATATAAGAATTACACCTTATTGCTCAAAATCCATACACTTATGTTTCTCTCACCTACTTTAGCTTACTTTTCTGCAAAACAAAGTCCAACTGCTTCTACAAAGTGTATTTGCAGAGCCAATAGAGCAAAAGAAGCAGCACACCATGTCCTACTCTGTTGTGTATGTTGTCAGTATAGCTGTGCACCAGTTTCTGACTGCAGGATTTTTATTACCAATATGAAATCAACTGCAGAAAGAAGACACTGGATTTCAAATCTCAGCTTAAGTTTGCAGGGCTTATAACTGGCAAGACATCTTTTATTCTGTAAACTGAGCCAATAAGAAATGATATTCATTTGGAGAGAAAAAAACACCAAACCTCACAATGTTCTTATCTGACTACAGCCATACTTTAAAACACTGCCTGGTTTGGAGAGCAAGAAGGCTCTTGGGGTTGTTGTTGAAACACAGGGCCTCTTCCATCAGTAAGACAGATGTCTGTGCAAGAGCCTTTATATGAAGAGCTGGTGACTACACTCCATAAAGAGGGGCAGCCAGTATGCACATTGCAAAAAGTCATCATCAGACTTGGCACTTTGCTTTGCAGAGTCAGGCCATGACTGATTGGACCCAGCCCCCACCAGGCGAAAGTTGTCTCCTTGCCCTGTGTTCCCTGCCAAACTCTGGGCTAGCACCCAGGGGGAGCCTAAAGTTCCCCCGGGCTCCTGCACGGGGCCGGTGGAGGGCTGGCAGGGGTAGGAGCAGACTTCTGCCATGAGCAGCAAATCTGTTCCTATTTCCTACCATGTGTAGACACCTGCCCCGGATGGGTTTAGTCTAGAGTAAATTACCCTGGAGCATTTGCACATGTAGACGTACTCAATGGTGATTTGAAGATTCAAGAGTACGTTGGACAGACACCTAGCTGGGATGGTTTAGCCAGGGACAAGCCCGCCTTGAGCAGGAGCTCATCCTAGTTGATGTTGTGTGGTCCCTTCCAGCCCCACATTCCTATGATCCTAAGGTCATACTGGTCTAAGAAAGGCAATTGCAGCATACAGCACCCTTTACTGAAACACACTGGTGCTCCTGAATTTGTGTGATCCCTAAGCAGCTCAAGAGTTAACTTGTTCTTTGTTCATGTGCTGTAAAGCTCCCTAAATTTACCCAAGGACATTCTTTAAATTCCTTTCCTCCAGCACATTGTTTCAAAGCCCATAAATAGCTCCTCTTCAAACACAATGCTGAAAGCTGAAAGTAATAAAAGAGAAGCAAAACCATTTCATCTTTAAAGTTCTTATTGTATTTGTGCAGGCCAAAAGCATCAGTGGTCTATTCTGAGCTCAGATAAAAAGGAAAGTATTTAAGAAATGCAATTTCATTCTGGAGACTCCTGTAAAAAGGGGGAATTTTCCTCCAGTCATCAAAAATACTCAAGTACTTTTGTAGGATATGAAAATGGCAAGACTGAGCTGGATATTAGCAGTTCTAGACACTTTTATAAAGTAATGTTTGTAGATAATAGCCAGGTATCTAACTCTGATCCTAAAGTTAGAGCTTCAGGTGCTCAGCTGGCTTATGTACACAGGCATTCACACACTTTAGTTAATGTGCTTTAAATCTAGTACCTCCATTGTGAGGTACTAGGAAAATTCACATTAGCCTACCTAAGAGCACATTTAACTAAACAGCATGATTGTTAAGGGACACTTAATGCACATTAGCCTATTTTAATGTGCATTAACTAAAGAGCACAGTGGGCACATCTATACATTCACTAATGTGCTTTTGCTACTGCACATTAAGTTTAATACCTCTGGGCACCTACACATGAGCACTGAGGCTGCTCTGATGTGCTGGAACTTGAATGAGTCAGGAGTAGACTTGATTAATCAAGTCTGCAACTGCCATGCTCCAGCAGCCTCCTGAGTCTCATGTATCAGCATCCCTATGCTTTAAAATGACAGCAGGGGTACTTGAACTAAAGTTCAGTGAACACGCTTTAGTTCAAGCACCCCACCGCCATTTTGAAGCATGGGGATGCTAACATAGGAGATGAGGCGGCGTTTTAATTAGAGCCACTCTCGGAGCGGCTATAATATGAAGTACTACATAAAGGCACATTAGGCTGCCCTAATGTGCAGTAGCAAAAGTGAACACCTTTTTTCTGATGCTTAATGCACGGTAGACTAATTCCACTGCGCATTAGCATATTAGCACTGTTTTGATGTGACATTTCAATGTGCAGTAGAATAGGCTACTGCACTTTAAAGTGCATGTGTAGACATGCCCAGTTTTTTAGTGATGTTTTAATGATCATTAAAATAGGCTAAGGATTATTAAAACACATGTGTAGATGTGCCCAGTGTCTCTGAAACCCTGGCAGGTTTTATGCAGGTTTTCCAAGGGTGGATACTCCACACTTTTACAAAGCAGGCTCCAACAAGGCATTGACAAATAGAAGCATCTAAAATTGCTAGCTATGATTGAAAACATTCAGTTTTCCTTCTTTAAGGTGCCTTTTTACTAGCTTTACATTGCTCCATGATAACTGTGTTGGAAGTATGGAGATAAGACTGACTCTCCTGGGAGCAAAGGTCTGAGTTGAATATTATTATTTGTATAAACATCAAATTAATAATGATCCGACATCCAGTTAATTCAGTGATGGTTGACCTAAGAAACTCACCAGCTTCATGACAACTTAAACACTTTCAAACGTGAGGGAGGACTAAGATGACAGTCAGGATAAACCTCTACTTAGAATTTCCTATTTTGACTACACACTTTCAATAAGCTTCTTCAGGTACTAACTTTCAAATACAATCCCATGTCTCCTCTCAAAATCTAGAACTAGGGAATCAAATGGCTACAAAGAAGCTTGGTTTTCATCAAGACCTCTTCCTTTTATCTTCATCTACCATAGGTACCTGACTTTCCCCAGATAGATTCTATGATATGCATCAGAACACAAGTAAGGTTGGTCTTTGCACTCCTATTAGATGATATCTTGTCAAACAATATTTTTGAAAACCTGCACAGTTAACTACTGTTAACCATACTTATTTGAATTAGGCTATAATTTAGGGACTGGGCTACATGGCAAAATATTTGTTGTCAACTCACTTCTAGAAGCCAGGAATGTTTGGCAAGTAATATGACTTTTCTTTAATAGTGAATTTAACTCTTTCATAACTATTTTTCAATTTTATTAATATATTATGTTCATCTTATAAGGAATTTAGACCATGATCTAGTAACTTAAAAATACACCTAATTTTAAGCATGTAAGTAAACCCACTGAAGTCAATGTGGTTACTCAGTTGATTAGATTTATGCACTTGCTTTTTTGCTTTATTAGATTAGAGTATTAAGGAGAAGCCCACTTCCATTTTATGAATGTTGGTTGTAAGAGGCTTTAACATGGAGGTCTGTCCCTTTAAAGAAGAATGGCCAGTCCTGTTAAGAAGGCCCAGCTGTGGGGCACTTGGGCGGGAGGGAGTGTAAAAGCTCCCAGAAGAGAAAGCAAGAGAGAGGAGGAAGCAGTCTGTGAAGCAAGCTTACTGCAGAGGAGCCAGAGTAGGAAGGGGCTCGCCTCCTAGTGTCTGGGAGAGGACCGGGATTTTGTTTTGTTTGTGTGTTTAAAGACTGAACTTTGCTTTGGACAACTGGCTTGGACAGCCCTCAGGGAGCAAGATCCTCCTGCCAAAAGCTAGCAATCAAACTGACTGGCTTACAAAGGTTTTGGCGTCTCCTTCACACCAGAGTGGACACAGAGCCTTAAGACATATTTCACTCATACTGGCGATGGCTGCTGAGACTGTTAAATTAGTTATGAGGGTGAGACTATTATAGGCAGAAGAGACATAACAACAACTCGTGATAGTTATACTAGATATCGCTCATGATGTCCCAGTAAATGTATTTTCTCTGAGGAAGTAAATGCAAAAGAGTGGAAAATATTCACCTTTAAACTGCTTTCACGCATGTAACTTTCCTATTTTGACAAAATAAGATTGAAGTTTGTAATTGTTCAAGTAACTCTTTGACCACATCCAGACATGCAGGGGCATGCGGTTGCAGCAGCAAACGGTAGCAGCACAAATTTATGCTACTACTTTGTGCATCAACACATCCCCCTGCACATGCACTTTGTTGAAGGACACTTTGTCCTGCTGTGGGCAAATTGCCTTTGCCTAGCTCCTCCCAGCGTGCTGAAACAGCAGAAACACATATGGAGCAGTAAAGACACTGGCCGGCAGTCAGAGAGAGTCTCACTGGAAGACAAGCTTCTATTTGTTCTGGCGCAAGCTATTTTCACATGCTTTGCACCACTTTTTTTCCTGGTACTTTTCTTGCTACTGGGAAACCTTGATAACAAATTGTGCCCCTGCACTGCAATTGTGAGCACATTTTAATAGTCCATGCTCTCACAGGGCACTAAGATGTGCCTGCTCCTTTAAGGGCAGAAACAGCCCAGCCAGAAAGCCTTGCAGGCTAGGCAGAGCTCCACAGCTGCAGGTTGCCTGAGCAACAGGCTAATTAGCCAATACCTGCAGGTGGTCAGGTGACTGGAAGGAGGCAGAGCCCTGGAAACCTGTAAGTTCAGGGATGGGGCTAGCAGGATTCACTCTCTATGGAAACTGCCAGGGGGAAGAGCCCCTGCCCAAATGAGCTACCCAGAGACATCTAGCTGCCTGCTTTGCTGCTTCCAAGTGCAGTAAGGCTTCAGGAGCCCACAAGGTACACAGGGCTAGGAGACATACTGTCCTAGGGGTGGAAGTTTGCCTTCTTAAAGGGGCAGAGTGTGATGTGGTGTGTTACAGCTCAGGGGCTTGTGTTTGTGTTGCTGTTTGTACTGGAGTTTTGGGATGGGTCTGTAAGGGGAGGTACGGAGGCCCCATTAGTGACCAGGGGGTACGCAATTCCCTTGAGCCCTGCTAGGGGCAGGAGCAGGGCTCAAGCAGTTAGAGAGCCCGCAGCTGGCAGAGAGTGCAAGGCAGTGAGCCAGATAGGGCCAGAGGCCCAGCGCCAGGAGGAATGCAGGTACACAAGGGCCAGAGGGCCGGTTGCCACAAAGGATGTAGTCAGACAGGGGACAGAGGGCCTGGTGCCAGAAGGGCAGGTCAGACAGGGGCGAGGGTCCCACAGACAGGGGCCTGGTGACTGGGAGACACCAATTGGACCTAGTGCCTCAAAGTCAGGTCCGTCACAGTGGGCCCAGGCTAGAAGGTCTAGCTAGATAAAAGGGGCATTGGCCAAGGAGGCCAAGGCCCTGAAACAGAGAAAAACATTTTCATAACACCTGAGAGAAGGGGAGGTTTTGGAGGGGAGGGGAGCTAGAAGCAGCAGGGAGAGGAAGGACACAGGCACACGTGTGTCTTACACACACGTGTGCCCCCTTACATGACCCAGAGTGGAGGCGAGAGCAGCAGAAGTGAACAGAGCAGCAGCGGGGGCAGCAGCAGCTGATCCCCCTAAGGTAAGTGGGGCAGAGGGACTGACGCAGCTGAGCCAGATCCAGAGGGGAAGCCCCCCGGATCCCTCTTAGCTGAACCGGTAGGGAGCCGCGCTCCTGAGCCGCATGGACGGAGCGC
>NW_017728886.1:30069617-30128317 GCF_001723895.1 Crocodylus porosus
TTTGACCCCAGTACTCTTTCCTGCCATGGCAGGGGGTCGGACTAGATGTCCCTTCCGACCCTAGAAACTATGAAAACTATGAAACAATAAGCCCATAAGGCTCAAGGTGCCCTGTGTAGCACAGTACTGGAGTGAGGTCTGGCGAAGGGCCCAAGGACCGGTTACTACTTGTGAGGTTCAGCAGACCAGGGCCACACAAAGGCATGTGGTCAGCCTCCTGATTAATTATTTTATCATCAAGATGTGGCAGGAAAGATGAGAGGGCACCTGTATGATGGAGCTGGCATGGTTGTGGAGTGTCACAGCTAACACTGGGGACCCCAACCTGTGACACGTGCATGTGGTTTGTAGTGCCACAAACTGAACTTTCCTGCATGTATGGATGCAGCCTTCATGCATATTAAAAGCTATGACAGGGTGTCATCCACTAGAGGGAGCATAAAGTCCCCTCCATAGAGTTAAACCTGTAACAAGAGCTTCAAAAAATATAAGATTCATTGCATCCTGATGTGCGAACAGGATTAATCATTTAAAGCAGAAGATTTTTTCCCAGGTATCCAAGAGTTAAATGCCATCTCATTGCTTCAAGAAATGTTACAGAAACTAGCTTGCAGTATGAGGAACTCTAGAATTCCTGTAAATACAATTCAGGCATCCATACAGGTGAGTCTACTACCTCTATTTCATAGAAAAGATACCACCTTGAACCACCAAGACAGGTCTGTTTCTTGGACAATATTTATCACAAATCACCAGCATGAAGCAACCCAAGCAGAGCTTTTATGACCCAAAAAGGGGGAAACTCCTTTTACAAACCAAAAAGGGGGAGAGGGAGAAAAAGACTTCATGATTGGCCTAAAACAGGAGTGCTCAACCTCCGGCCTGTGGGCCAAATGAGACCCACAGAGCCATTGCATATGGCCTGCAGGGTTCTCCATGGGACAGAAAATTTGGTGGCAGGGGAGCAGTGGCCATTAATACAGTCACCCTCCCCTGGCAAGTTCCCAAACCCCAAGTTCCACATGCCTAGTTGTACCTGGGCCATGTCCCCCTCCCCCACATCTGGATTGGGGCTGAGCTTTGCCCCACCCCAACAGCGCCAGTTTGGGAGTGGGCCATGCCCCTTCCCCTGAGGGGACATGACATGCCACCTCTTCTTGCAGAGCTGGGTCATGTGTCCCCCCTCCCCCACAGAGCTAGGTTGGGGCTAGGCCACACCCTCTTTCTCCTGCAGGGCCAAGCCATGCCACCCTATCCCCATGGAGCCAAACCCCTTCCCCACCTCCCACAGGGCCAGGTTATATTCACTTCCCCACCCCCATGAGCCAAGCCAGGCCCCCTTTCCCCACAGGAATGGTCCACACCCTCCTCCGCCCATGAGGACAGGCCACACTCCCTTCCCCTCTGGGGCCGGATTGTGCCCACTGCACCAGCCCAATTGCCAGATCAGGACCACCAGCAGGATTAAGCTTATGGATGGACAGGGTACTGCCCATTTGGCCCACCAGGGAAAAAGGTTGAGCATCTCTCTTATAAGACAGTGGGATCTAACCTTTTTGGTATGCATGCCACAGATTAGCCTCACATCTTCTCTTAACGCCACTCTGATCCCTTTTCTCTACCTGATCTGTTGCTTCCCGTTCCAATTCCTGCCCTATCAGTTGCTGTCCCCTTCCTGATCTACTGTGCACAGGTTGGCCATCTCTGGTCTAGGAATTCACTACACTATAGTCCATCTATTGTATCTGATAAGTACTGTTTTGCTGTTGTGATAGGGACTGTACAGCCTAAAGAAACAAATCAATGTTATTGATTTTTTTTAATTGATTGCTTTATTGATTCAAACTGATATCTTTTTGAGGGACTGACCCAAATTTATAGCTCATTCTGCCTCTTGTCTCTCTCTATCTTGTGTTCTTTGTTGAAGTCCATGCACATGAGCCAGACAATGGTTTGTACACTGGGCCTAAAAAAACAGATTTCATTATAAAAATCACATTGAAAAAACAGAGAAATTGTCTTTGCTGGTGTAGATTGTAAAAGGCTTGTATTTCTGAGGCTGGGATCCTATCAACTGCCTTAGATGTCAGAAGCAGCTTGAACACTTTGGGCACAGGCAGAAGTTACACTTGTCACGCGATTGGTCCCTGAAAGCACTGTACAGCCACGTCGAGACACACATGCACAGCCGCAGAGTGCTTTTGAAATGGCCAATCACGTAACAAGTTAACCTGCAACAAATTAGGGATCAGACAAAGGCACTCCACTTTGGAGCACCTTAGGGAATTTGTATTCCCTAGGGTTAATTTGTGGTATGATCAGGGCTGGGCTGCATCAGGAAGGTAGAGGGGGGAGGGGGATGTGCACAGCACAGCTATCTGCAGGAAGGTGGAGAGTAGGGGAGGGGGACTGGAGTTTGCGTGGCCTGACCTGGAGTGGGGCAGGTGAGTTAGAGTCCCCCCACCCCCTCCAAACCCCCACTCCAGCTCAGGCTGGGCAAACCGCTCCCCCCTCCCTTTCTGGAGACTGTCCCAGAGCTGGGAGGGGGGAGAGGCAGCTCCTAGAGCAGAGTGCCAGCCTGCAGAGCAAGGGAAATGAGACTTGCAACTCCTAGACTAGTTCAAAAAAGGGAATCCCCTGCAGGCTAATGTAGATATGATGGGTGAAAAGAGAAATGCTTTGCAGTAGTGATATTAATAGCTCATTTGTAAATTCTTGTCCAAATCTATGCACATCAAAAGCTAAGCTTAGGGACTGAGAGGCAGAGGTATTTCAAAAAAACATTAGTAGCAATTAACTAAATGTAACTGTGATGAATGAGCTGCAAAGGGAAATTGAAGCAGATACAATCTGCAAAGCCATTAAATCTATAAATTCAGGGAAGATGTTTAAACTCAGAAAGCTTCCCAGTAGCATTGCACGGTGTTCTGGTGTTCTAAAGCAGGGTCAACATGGGAAGATGGGAACCCACTGAGACAAAAACTCCTGAGAGTATTGAAGCAAAGCCAGCTGAATAACAAAGCAGTCTACAGCAAGCACTCTGCCATGAGGTGGAAAAGATCAGTGCTAAGAAACTTTGACTATTCAAAACAATGAGGAAAGTATCACACCTGGATGAAAATGGAACTAACATCATTCCCAGTCTTTTTAAAAAGACACTGATCTAATTATTAGATTATACAAGGCATCTAGGACTAAGCCATGGATCCTTGTTAGGGCTGTCTAAGATAACTGTAAGTGAAATCTCTCTCTGACTCTGATGGGTTTAAAATTCCCCAATGGTCTTTGTTGGAGTAGAGCCAAAGAAAACAAACAAAAAAGACAAATACTGTTTTTCTTAACTTATCTTAAGCCTTAGCAGTACCTATGACAGATGTGACATTTTCAGACATACATTAGGTAATTAAATCAGCACTGTCACTTTAAGAAACTATTGCCTAATGTCTTCTGAAAGGCTCCTTGGATTGAATGAAGTAAAAAGTGATATAAGCTGGAAAGTTCTGGTGCTGTTAAGAGTAATACTGAAGAGCTAAAAAGTGCAGCAAGGGCAGAGTGAGCAAAATGATCATCAGGTCACAGGGGTCCTCACAGCACTCAGCTGCCTTTTTAAAAATACTTGTAATGTGTTATCATCATCCCAAAATAAATGAGTCAGATGCTTCCCCCAGGAGTCATTACATCCTCAATAGAAGAACCACAGGGGTCCAACAGATGGCACTGGGTATGTCATACTGTCTGGAAAATACAGAATGAAAAAAAAAAAAAGATGCGCCACAGAAAACAGCTGATCTCTTAATGAAAGAATTATTCCATCTGAAATCACAGCACGCCTAAAGGAGCCTTTGGACCTAATATGATGCCAGTGGGAATGCTTTCCTTGCTCTCCTATATAACTATATTCTGCTTTAGAATGAAATGAAAGGTGACTATATTATACAACAGCAAATGGATCAACTTGGCAAGAATCACAAAACATTACTGAGCACATCTTGAGGATGAAAGAGCAATGCATAGGTTATTTCCTGAGTTCACTATATTACAAACCACATGAGCCCTCAGGAAAACTACCATTCCAGCTACTGAGCTATTGTAATGACATACCATTGTGAGCTAGGCACCCTTGTAAGATTAATTTCACCATCAAGCTGTGAAACAGTTGAATGTCATTTTGCCTACTCTGTTATTGTCATGGTTTGTTAAAAGGTCTGAATTTCTCACTACAGTGAAGTCTGATCATTTTCATTATTTTTAACCAGCTTTTCATGATGCTGTGTCTTCCAAGAAACCCAACACATTTATCAGACTGCAGGTCTATGCACCATATGGCACACATTTTCAGCTAACAAAATACCTGTTAAGCTGTGTAATGACTCTCTTGTCAAGGGGTGTAAAACTTCATTGTTATTCATGGGTTTTTGGTTGTAGCCGTGTTGGTCTAAGGACATAGGCAAGCAAGGTTCTTTAGTTAGATATGATACCTTTTATTAGACCGAGTAGTTGGAACAAAACTCTTTAAAAGTTTTTTGCCACAAGTACCCTTCTTCAGGCATAGGGAGACTGCTGTTGTTCCTATCCCTGAAGAAGGGTACTTGTGGCTGAAAGCTTTTAAAGAACTTTGTTCCAACTACTCAGGTGGTCTAATAAAAGATATCACATCTGTACAAAGAACCTTGCCTTGTTATTCATGGACCTTCAAAATAGTTCTCCAGCATTCCTAAACCAATGCTAAGGGTTTGACCACTACAGGATCCACCTGAGCACTGGAGAGATATATAGTACCTTATATAAATGCACCCAAGTTACCAGGAATAAGACTGGGGGGGGTGGGATCACTTTAAGTAATTCAACATTAAAAAGGGAGATGTGTAAGTATTTTCCTCTAACAAACTTGTAAACAGTGGTGTGCTTTTATTTAGCTAGGGAACAGTTATATGTAGCCGTATGTAATAGATCTTTTAAAGATGATCTTTACAGCTGTTCCTCTTTGCCTTCCCTAGGCAGCTTCAAAGCCTTTTTCAGTGTTTCATACATAAGTGGCTCCCCTTAATTTTTCACTTTGAAAATGGAATTCACATAATCTTACCCAGGTAGAATATTTCTATTATCTATTCATACATTTTGAAGTAAATAAGATTTTCCACTTAATGGAAAGTCATCTCCTGTGTTTCTCGTTTAAGAAAGTATCTGTTGTCCCAGGGGCAGACATGAATAATTGCTTGATTACATCTAGTACTGTGCTTTGTTTTTCACCCTGAGTCTATTCCCTGTGCAATGGCTAATTAACTACTGCCAACAGGAAAAAAGCAGATTCCCTGTGTGGTTTGACCATTTTTATTCCTAACTGATAGGCCTCATTTTCATGTGCTCCATTCTCATACCAGCTAATGTTCCCTTCCTGGTCCTCATTTAACAAGACATTGGCCAGCCAGTTAGTCCCTCTAAACCAGTGGTTTGCAACCTTTTTCGTACCAGGACCCATTTGTAAACATCAATGGCCAGTTTCAACCCAGTGCCACTCCCTCCAACCCACTGTCCCATGTCCCTCAGGGCCCAGCTCCCCAGTGTGTGGGGCAAGGGGTGGGTGTGTGGGACCTGGGGGGCCCCAAGCAGCCCTTTGCAGGCTGGAACTCTGCCAGCCTACAAGGGAAAAGCCACAGTTTCCCACACTTTCCTCCTTTAAAGGAGAATCCATTTGTTGATCCATTTTTAAAGTCTGTTCGTGACCCTTTCATATATTCTTGCGACCCACTTTTGGTCACAACCCATGGGTTGAGAAACTCTGCTCTAAACCATAATATAATTTATTCTTACCTATTTTATTTCAGGGTCCAGGGCAAAATAAATACCTCAAACTCCATTTAACAAGACTGACATCTGCCAACCAGATAAAGGCATGCCACTTCCATCAGCAAGTTATAACAGGCCTGTCAGGCATTTACTAAGAATCTAATTAGACCGGTTAGTACACTTATAGTGAGAAATCAAGGAAGAGTCTAGAGAGGGATCAGAATAGGACCAGAATTCCACGTTTTCTTTCTTAACATATTATAATGTTTTGGCCATTGGACTGTGTGAAAACTGGTCCTAATCCACCACCAAAACATTAGGGACATTTAGTTTTGGACAAAAGCTCAGATCTGACCTTTCCAACCCAGGTGTATTTCTGCTAAAGCAGTCTCAGTAGGACAGGTCCCCACCCAAATGAATTACCCAAGGGAATGGGTATATTCTGAGTGAACACTTGCTTCCCTGAAACTTAGAGTCTGTCTCCAATAAATTTTGTGGGAGAATTGTTTAGATGATAAACTGCAGCAAAGTCCTATTAAGTCTTTTCCAGACTCAGTTTCTGTGATCCAGAGCTAAGTTCTACTCACCATTAAGTTAATGGAAATATTCAGATGAGTACACTGAAAAAAATACTGGCCTTCATAAGTACCATTTTCAGCTCTGCACTCCAGCAAAATCTCCATCTAGCCTTATATGCAGGCCTCTGCAAACCTATAAGCAAGCTTGTATATGAATTCTTCATAGTCCTGATTCAAAGCCCATAAAAGTCAACAGAATTCTTTCCAGTGGTTGTGGGTCAGATCTGAGGATTACCAGAAAATGTTCAGTAATAAACTTCTGGTAAAAGCAGAGAAGCAGTAGCAATTTTACAGGTGTCTGACTAAAGCTGATTTTCTACCTGAACTTTCTGGCTTATTGGAAAAGCCTTGACTGCCAATCACAGACTTCCTGCTGTCTGGGAAAATCAATTGAAATGAACAGTTTTGATTACATTGCTCAGGCCAGCAGAACAAGTATCATATCTGCATTTTGAAGTTATCCAGTTGCAGCAGAACATTATGTCATATGAAACATGACAGATATCAGACATATTAGAGGAAAGTAGATGCAAGGGATTCTTAAGGAAGCACAGTCAGGTAAGGAAACAGAAACATGCATGCAAAGAAAAGCAAGAGAGAGAGATGAAAAGTGCCTTAAAAACAATATTACAACTAAAGGCAAGCTGTCCCTGGAAGTAAGGTTGCACACCACCTTGCAGTATTAGCCCAGTTTTCAGTTACTGAAAACTTCAATGAACTTGAATCATTCTAGCTGAAATTTTCATGGGATGTCTGCCTCCAGCTGAATTATTCTGAATGCTTCAGGTAGATCCTGAGGGAAACAGTCTGTGGTCATGTGAATACTGCATGATAATTCATAAGTATGAAGGAGCTGAATTAAGATAGTCAGAAACTGGGCATTTCCTAATGTCTGAGTGCTTGACTTTGCAACCTTAACATTCTTTTGCCATAGTTTTTACTTTTTAATGTGTAATATCAGTACATGTGACAAAATGGGCCATTATTGCAGTTTAATTGTGTGTCACACTGTACACATGCAGGGTTTTTTTTAATTTAAATGAGTTTGCTATGTTTCAAACTAAGCCACATCTGCATGTATTTTAGTTTGCAAAATAGCTATTTGTAACATTGCAGCCTTTGACAGTTCACCCCACCACTGTGGGAGAGGCAGCATGAAGGTAGAAGCAGCAAGGGGCCTAATCCCTTTTTTTCTTTCTTTCGTGGAGCCTACCTATGCCTCCCATAGCCAGAGGGTGAGCTGCTGATGGGCCAAGCAACCCCGGAACTGTGGAAGGCCCCAGTCCTTCCTTCTGTGGTGGTGGTGGTGGTGGTGGCACATCCCCCCACCCCGGGCTGCCAGGGCAGGATGCTAGAGCCACACAGGTGCTGCCCTAGCTCACAGGCAGCATCCACCTGATCCAACTCTTCTCCGAGCCCACATGAGGAGCAGCACCCAATGGGCTTCCAGAGTACAGGCTTGGGGAAGAGTTGGATTGGGCAGGTGCTGCCTGCAATCTGTGGCAGCACCTACGCAGCTAGCATTCTTCCCAGGTGGCACCGCTGCTGCAGAGGGAAGGATCGGGCCCTCCTGTAGCTCAGGGGCTGCACAGCCTGGCAGTAGCTCAGGTGGACAGGCTCCACTGAGAGAGAAGGGGGGGTGGGGAAAGCAGGTAGGGGCCAGATCCTTTTTTATTTTTCTACCCCCACAAAGCCTGCCCGCCTCTCCCATGGCCAGGGGGCAAGCTGCCAGCAGGCCCTGAGCTGTGGGAGGCCCCAAACCTCCCTCCACAGCGGCAGCAACCTCAGGCAGCACCTGCCCATTAGCACCCTACCCAGGCGGCCCTAAGAAGCATTGCCACCACAGGGGGAAGAACCGGTGTCCCCCCACAGCTCAGGGGCCACTTGGCCTGCTGGCAGCTACCCCCGACCATGGGAGATGTCGACAGCATCCGCCAAAAAAAAAAAAAAAAGATTGGGCCCCTCACCATAACAGTGACAGGAGCCCCTAAATTGAAAGAGTGGGTTTTTAATTGTTGCAATTAAAAACACACTGTTTCAAAGTAGGAGACTAAACCCCCATCATGTGTACAAGTGGCCATCATGTCATAAGCCTTTTTGTGGATTCCATAAGGCTCTCCAATGATGGGATCCATCATTGGGTTTCTGCTTCATTATGCATGGCATTGTGCAACACCTGGAGTGAAGAAGTTTTAAAGCAATGTCTTCTTTATAGTTAACTGTGCATGTCACCATTTTTTTGGGCAGCTACCTTTTAGTGTATTTGTAAGGATAAGGATAAAGAATAAAGTTTGGGATGGGGAAACAGAGAATTATCCTCAAGTTGAAGAAAATGAGTTTATTTCCAATCTTCATTCTGTAATAGTACATATCTGCTCCCATTGAACTCAGTGTGGGGTTTGTTAATGACTGTAAAATGAACAGACTCCAATTCTGGACCTAGTACTCACACATCTATTTTTATCCATAAATCTCAAAGGATTTTCCAAGAGGTGGGCAAGTATCATTAGCTCCATCTTACAGACAGAGGGCCTGAGGTCAAACTGGCAGAGCAAGTAGTCTCAATGTTCCCTAACATGCCTTAATTTTAAAGTTAGAGCTCCATTTCATTACTTAGATTTTTTTTCCCCCTGTGGTATGATTAATGTGGAGTTATTGCAGTTTCATTTATATTGTCATTAAAAAATTGCAAAGAATCCACATTCTTCTTTTTCTAAATTCATATGGTATTATGCATGCTTCAAAACTGGAAAAAAAAGACTTGACTGGACTTCAAGGCATATCTTATGTAAGGGATTTTATTTCCAATAGATAATTTATCACCTTTATTATATACACTAAGGAAGTTCAGTATTTTTAGTAATCATTTTGTAAATGCAAATTACAAACAGCCTTTTGTTAAAAGCAGCTTCGCTATCAACTCCTGATACATCTGCTATAGTGTCCTGTTTGAAATGTATAAAAATCCATCCCATTTATAGCTAATATCAAAGCCATCTCTGTCATTTTTAGATTTGCAGAAGACTTGAGAAACTGCCATAGTATCTCCTCCTATCTCTTCAGAATACAACAACATTTGGGCAAGTGTACAGAGCACATTCAGAACTGCCTCTGCCAAGACAGCAGCTGAGATATGATTAGCCACTTTCCCCAGGGCCTCTGTACTCTTAGATTGAATGTAGCCATCCTGATCCCCCTGTCCTGCAGCACTCTCAGACTCCCCCTTGGAGGCTGTGTGCAAGACGACCCTCTTGAGGCTGTTGGAATCAGTGTGGCACTGTAGTGTTCAAGTTTATACATTGATCTGACTTCCTGCAGCACAACAGCACTTGGATCCCCCCATCCAGATAGTCAGAATGCAGTTTCTCCCACTCCATTGGGAAAGGCCTGAGAATTTTATATTTACATTGCCATTTACATGTCAATCATGGGATGCAAACTCTCCCCAAAGCCAACATTCCACACTGGAAACCTTTAACTTTGACTGTGTCCAGAAAATGCTATTTATTTTGATGGAAATGAGAGAAAGTCAAAGCTGGTTTGAGTTTCCTACTGTAATATCTATACTTCAGAAATCATTTAGAGTCTAATGAACTTCTTGCAGTCAGCTTGTAAAAACTAGAGCTATTGCTAAACAATGGTACTGGCCCATTGTCCCTTCCATATCCTCCCTAAACAGAAGTGTTAGAAGATTATGCACAGCTAACTTTCACTGTATGGTACTACCTGTATCCAACTAATATATTCTGCAGTCACAGTTGTTGGCAAGTACATAGAAAATTCAGATTCAGAGGTGGGAAAGTATAACTAGTGGATGGAGCTCCAAATTTGTTACAAAGGGAGATCATTAATGCACAGTACTGTGGGACTCTTGTCTCCCACTGCAGCTACTGTCCAAAATGTGGCTTCTGCCTATGTTTAGTAAGTGCCAGATACTTGCTATGCAGTCTGTTGTGTAAAAGCTGTTTCAGCTTCAGACCATACACAACATCAACAGATTTGCTTAGAGTGGATTGGGAGGCAGACAGAGAAAAGGAACTCACAATTTAACTATAGAGCCATGTTATTTCTGGCTGCCTTTATTTCACTTTCACACATGCAGATACACTTCTGTGGTTTCCTCCAGTGATTTAATTAATCTTTTTAGGCTGGCAAGTTTGTCCACTAATGGATTTTCCCTTCATCCTGCCCAGATCTGTAACCACAGGTTTGGAGCCAACCATCTCTTCCCAATGTCATGCCTTACTGATACTCTGTAGTTACCATCCATGGGTCTGCACAGCATAAGCTGTAAAGGAAAGCCATCCAAGAAAGAAACCTACAGTCTGAAACAGGGTAATTTCTGTCTCTGTCTGTAACAAACAGCCTTTCAACAGGGCTGCCTAAGTTCTTCCCAGATGAAAAAAATGACTTTTTTTTTTTTTTTTTTTATGGCTACCTTTGTTTCCTGCTTTGTATTCAATTATCAACCTAATGAGCCAACTTTCCACTTCTTTCATTACTTTGTATTTTTATGTGAGGCTTTGCCAAAAGCTCTAAAAAAGTCCATTGCATTCCCTTTGTTTACTGTAGCATTAAGTATCTTCAAACAATTCCAACGCAGTAGTGAGTTATATGACCTTTCTTCCCTAACACTCTGGTTGCCTTCCACCACTGGCTCCATGTTGATTTTTCCATCACTTGTTTATTCCTCTTTTCAGCTTAGAATAGTTCGTAGAAATGCCTTAACTACTTAAAGCTGAAAACCCTGATCTCTTATGTCCCATTCTGGAATTGTTAAGAATGGAATTTGAACATCAGTAAGCAGTGCCATCATTCTTCCACACCTTTGCCGTTACAGAGTAAAGCCACTAGGCAGCCCACAATGGTGCATTCCAAGGCAATTACAGCAATCATGGTCCATTTGAAACTAATAAATCAAATACCACTTTCTAAGTCCAAAGGGCAATTGTAGAGAGGATGGAGCTGGCCTCTTCTCTGTGGCCTAGACCAGGAGCCTCAAGCTGCAGTGGAAGAAAAATGAGGTTGGAGATTAGGAGGAACTTTCTGACTACAGGGTGGTCAAGCATTGAAACAGGCTACCTAGAGAAGTTGTAGAATTTTTATCTTTGGAAGTTTTCAAGAGCAGATTAGAAAGACACTTGGCTGGGATAGCTTAGCACCACTACAGAAATTTGCTACAGCTTCTAAGACTTGCTCTAGTCAAGTCAGACCCAATAAAAACATAGGAAAGGTTTTAGAGTATTTGTCTGACCTGTATTGCAAGTACAGGATTTACACACACCAAATGCGTGAAGTATAGGTGTGATCTCTGTTTTATAATGATAGCAGGTGTTGCAAAGCATCTCTCTCCCCTGTGATTACAGCCATTTTACAAACCTAGAAAGTAGAATCAAGAATCCATCCAAGACTGGAGCCAGAAAACCTAGTCCAGCGGCTCTTAATCTTTTAGGCTCAAAGCACTCCTCAGAAAATGCCAGCTCTTAGTTTTCACTTGTTGACTACAGAAAAATAATAGACCCATTCTTCTGTTGCAAAGAACTCAAAGATCACAACAGGTCAGAATGTTTTTAAACACTCTGGATTCCTATTTGAAATCTCTGGGTGTATCTTGTAAATCATGTTTGCACATCTAACAGTGCTAACGATGCATAGCAAGTGAGCACCGTGTACAAAGGAGCAAAGGAACAAGAAGGAAAAGCAACGGGAAAGAAGTATAGAGAAAAAATTGGGGAAACAAAGGTTGGGAGGGAGATGGAAAAAAAACAAACAGATAATAAGGGTGAGAGTAAGAAAAGGAATCTACCTTTCTACTAAATGTAATAGAATTTAAATTAACAAGACATGATAATAAGTGCAGCTGACTCACCCATTTCTCAAAACCAGTGTAAAATTATTTAGCAACAGAGGGTATTTTTGCTATGTTATCGCTACCAAGGGGCTTGTTCTAATCAATTACTTAAAAACAAGGGGGGGGGAGAAAAGAAAAAAAAAAAATCAGTAAATTGAAGAAAAGTAAGCATTCAGCTAAAATACCAAACAAGCCAAAAAGTATAAGCTTTGAGAAGCTTCTTACTTCCTCCTTAACATCAATTTATTCATTTCTGTAATATCACCAGGGTTTTTATAAATGTCAAGTTTTTAAACCAAGAAATGAGTGGTGCTGGGTGTTGTGTATTTTCTCTCTCATTTACATGTACTTTAACAAACAAACATATGGACCTTTTTTCCTTAGTATTCCCAGTTGGGTCTCCTTTATTAATATATATGTACATTCTTTTTGTGGATGCCCGGACTAATGTTATGGTTACCAGAAGGGCATGCTGCATATTGGAAAACATGTATGCATAGCTAATTTAATTAAAAGTATTTGGTTTTCTTTTGGAGGTACAGAGCAGGGTATCTACATTAGCAAGTGTTACAATGCAAGATGGAGGATTTAAAATATCTACCAAATATGTAGCTGGTTTTCCTGCGTCTGCAAAGCCTCCTTATCAATTAAGAACACTTCCTTACAGATCAGTTAAGAACACTTCCTCGTATTTTTTTTAATGCCTCCCTCATATAAAAACTTAGGGCACTGGCTTTTTGCTTTGGGCTTGTATCTAAAAGGTGCTAAGCAAATCTACAAAAGTGCTAAGAGCCACTGAAATCAACAGGAGTTATGGGTGTCTAGTATTTAAGTCTGCAACTTTTGTTTACAAATATACAATTCAAAATAGCTTTAATAGTTCTGTTATTTCCTTCTTTCCAAATCTTTATCATTTCTCTTTGCCACTCATTATCTGCATAAGGAGTAATCCCTATTTTTTGTTATTGAATAGGGGTTTTTTCCCTCTCTCTCACCATTTATTTCTATTTCCTTTTACTTTCTAAGAAAATTGTCTTGTTCCCTCTCAGATCTTCCAACTCACTCACATTTTTGCTATGAGCTTTAAATATTGTTTCCTACTGCTTTGTTGAAATTGTCTATTAACTCTGATAATTTCTAGAGACTCCAATTTCACTGTTGTGAATGTGCAGCCATATTGTCATCACCAAACCTAATGATTTGTTTAGAAATACCAACTTTCTTTTTCATGGTAGATTTTAAGGTAATGTTTAATTTCTGCTAGCTTCATCTCTTCCCCTAGAAATGGGGATGTTCCTGGGCCGCGGTCTTTGGAACACTTGTTAAAAATTATCTTAGTTTTAATGCTAGTAGGATTAATAACCCTTGAAGCTCACCAATATCAGTTTTTCTTTAGCACCTTTCATTCATTTCTTCCCAAGCAGTGGTCAGCTGAAGTGTTAACACAACAATCCCTGCTAAGCACTATTTGGTGAGCAGGTGCCATCTCATCTCACTCCCAGCATTCTCCATCTCCATTTTCTAGCTCTGATTTTCTATTTCTAGCTATCATTATACCCACTTGAAGGTTGAGCAAAGACATGAGGAATTGGAAAAATGTCATAACTGTTTTGTATGAACACAGTTGATACCGCAAAATCCAGCAGGGTAGGTAAAACAGACAATGGCCCAAGTAAGGAGTACCACAAATACAATAGCCAGGTTTATAGACATGATGGGAAGAGAGTGATTGAAGGGAACAGTAAATCATTATTCCAGGACCAGGGTTCTAGAAGAGAGAGCGGGGGAAATGGCTAGAGGCATAGAGAAGTAGAGCTGGAAAGGACCTCAAGGCCACGTCCAGAGAAGTGTGCCTGTGCGGTATGTGGTGCCAGACCCACCTGCAGCGCTACACACCACACATTTGGCTGTTTCCTGTGCTGCTACCTTGCAGTGCAGATGGTTTTTTGACCCCTGGAGATCCACAACCCCAGGTAAAACTGCAGGAGCAACATGGGTGCAGCTTTCCCAGCCCCCGGGACCCCAGGTAAGGCTGCTGAAGCTAGCACAGTTGCTGGCCCCAGCCTCCCCTACCCCACTCGAGGTAACCTGCCATGCGCCACAGGGTGCATGGCATGGATGTTCCCTGGGGAGAACTAACAGCAGCACAAGGTGTCCTGCTGCTACCTGTCCCCAAGGAACCAAACATCTGTGCTCATCTGGACATGGCCCAAGAAGTTATCTATGCCAGCCACCTGCATGAGGCAGGTTCATCCCTATCCTAACAATCCTATACAAATCCATTGTCTAACCTCTTAGCAAAACTGCACAATTATCATAAAAGGAGACTAAACACACCAACTGGGAGACAGAAAGGAGCTGCAGGCAAGCAAGCTCTCTAAGCAGGGCCTAAGCATCTAAGCCAGGAGCAGTTAAAAAACTGCATAAAGTCTTTGAAGTTTGGTCTACATCTCTGAATACTGTTAATGGAAAATGAAGCTATTGTAAGTAAACTACATAGTAACTGCCAGTCATGGCTCCGGAAGAGCTAATAGCAGTATGCTTAAATAAGCGTGCTTGATGCACAAATGGCTGTAACCTTGGTCCTGATCCAAGGGTGATCAAGCTGAAGAAGTCCATCAAAGAAGTAGTAACAGACCAAGCAATGACACCTTCAGGAATGCACTCAGTAAGACCCCAGGTAGGGAGAGCCATTCAGCTGAGCCAATAAGGAGCAACTTTCTACCGATAACACCCTTTACAGCAGGGATTCTCAACAAGAGTGCCACGGCAATCTAGGGTGCCTCGAGTTCCTTTCGGGATGCCACACAATGTTAGCACTCATAGGTGTGCAAACATGATTCACAAGATAAACCCAGAGGGTGTATCCAGAGTAGTGCGCATGTACTTTTCCCTGGGGACAAATAGCAGCAGCACATATTTGTCCCTGGGGGACGCCCATGCATGCATGCTCTGGTGCGCAGCAAGTTGCCCTGTGTGTGGTAAGGGAGGCTGGGGCCAGCACCTAGGCTGGCTCCAGCAGCCCTACCTGGGGTCCTGGGAGCCTGGCAGTGATCTGGCAGCAAGGAGCCTGGCTAGCAGCTGGAGCTGGAGCATGGCCAGGCTCTAGTTTCAGGTGGCACGCACTGCTGCCATGTGTACCACTCCACTTTTTTCAGGCGCATGTTTGTTTGACCATGGGATCTCCCAGTGTCAACAACAACCCCCACCCCACCCCAACCCACCCCCAACTGCAAATTAGCAGCACAGGGAATCCCTGCATCTGAGGTGCATGAAGTGTACGGCGCTGCAGATGAGTGTTAACACCATTCTGACCTGTTGTGGTCTTTCTGAGTTCTTTGCAACAAAAGAATTGCTCTATTATTTTTCTGTAATAATAATAATAATAATAACAACAACAAAACAAAACAAAAAAAATAGTAAAAGCGGAGCGATGGTGTTTTCTGAGGGTTGCCTCTAGTACAGCCAGGGATCAGACTTTAATGAGGGGTTTCTTGAGTCTAAAAGGTTGAGAACCACTTGCTCAGATATTATGCTTCTGGGGGAGAAGCAAAGAGTCCTTCGAACATGATTGATAGCTTAAGTGAGACCTGAACTTCAGAATTTGTATCAGGATCTAAATTTTGCAAAAGTATTTGGATCCTTAACTCAGGATGTTGCAGTTTCTAAGTGGAGACACTTTATAGGTCAGTTAGGGTCTGACCCTAAATCTTTTATCCTGAGGAAAGTTGGAAAAACTTAATGAACAGAAATTATTAATTATATTTGTGGTTTATTCTTTTGCTTGATGTCATTAATGAATTAGATTCAAATCATCATAAAAATATTTTTTCAAGATTTCAACCTTTTCCTTTTTCAGGTGTGACAATTGTTTCTGGCATCATCCTCATATACTCAGACAGGTACTACTTAAAACTTTGGCAAAAATCACCTAGTTTACCATGACAATTAATAAGATCAAGATACCATAAATTTCAATCTCTGAACAGTGAACTCTGAACAGTGCATCAGGAATGTTCATCAACCTACTTAAGTGCATTGCAGGACATGACCCAGATTTAATGATAAAATAAAAAAGAAATCATCTAACAGAATTATTTTTTGAGGGATAAAAAAGTTTGATTTTGTTTAAGTGTTTTCACACCTCTGTATTTCTTAGTTCTGGTCAAAGTCAAAAATTAAGTGACAGAACACCTCGGGGAGAACGTATTTTCACAGTCTCTGTCCCAAGCAGAAGCTTTCACAACATAGAAGCACATCAGTAGGTTTTTGTGAGGTTTCTGGCCTAAGGAAGTATATTAAAACTTTTGCCCTACTGAAATTTGTTGTTGTACTGGGGACTGAGTTTCATCTTTTATCCATAGTTACCATTATCTGCGGTAGGAGTGGAAGTCAAACTGAACAGTCATTTGAACAGTGTTTAATCACTGCCCATCACTAGACAGCCTCCCAGGGCATCTTTTTGTTCATTATGCATCAGTGAATTGAGACAGAACAATAAATGTCTGTTTTAGATTATATTTTTTTCTGTTTTGTCCTATACACTTTTAAGTGTGATTTCAAAAAGTGTGATTTAAGTGTGAATTCTCATTTGAATTATTAGCTGAAAAATAAAAAGTTGTAAAATATAAGTGAGCCCACATCTGTAGTTCCTGTCAGATCCAGCATTTTGCCTCCTCCGCCTCACACTCTAAGGATAACATAATCATTTGTGTTTCATTATATAACACTCAACAGCACAACAGGGTTTGTTGGCAAGAGACAAAGAAATATGACCACTGCTATAAACAAAATGTTGGTCTGGTTAGAGAAGTCTGCTATATAAATGTGTGTTTCCTAATATACCCGATTAGCTTCCCTTCTGAAAAGTTTGGTAGAAAAAAGAGTTGCAGAACAAGTTATAAGGATTTTTTTTCACATATTTCAACCCAATTGTCTTTGAAAATTAAATGAGTTTGGAAAAAAAAAAAAAAAGATATTATTGGCTTTTTTCTTTTTTTAGAAAAAGGCAAGAGCAGAAAGGACTTTTTAACATGAAAAGGAAAAAAATTGCAAGAATTACTATTTCCACTTGATCATACTTTGGACATACACAAATGTTTGCTGCTCTGAATGCGATTGTTATGACTAAGACATGTCTTCTAGTTTTGTACATCTCCCTCTTAAAATGGTTACTTCATTACTTGTGCACTTTATCTTTCTATCTAAAATTGATGACAGTTTGTAGATACCATAGCCTGATAGCCAGTAGGAGTGGAATTAAAGAATATGGACATTTCAAAGGTTGCCAAGTTCCACTAGGCAAATAAACATCCTGATTTGCAATCTGAGCATGTAGCTGACAGGGACTTAATTACATTAACCACAAAACTCCTATTAGAAGAAATGGCTTTAAAAAAGCCTTATGATTCTGGCACTTTGCATTGTAATATAGCGTTAAATTTAATTCATAAAGGCTGGCTTTACATTCTTCTGTGGGAAAGGAGTACAGAATTAACAAATAGTTATGCTAAAATGACTTTATGATAATGTGTGACAGTGAAGAATTTGAGTGCATTACATAGACATCTGCTTTGCAAACAAAAAGGAAAATCAAGGTGATCTCAATGACATTTTAAATTCTACTACTACATGGATCATTGCCCCACTACACATCTCTCTGCCCTGTAGAAATGATGCATTTACAAACTCCATCAATACTAACCACATTTAATTCAGTTGCCAAAAAATAAATAAACAAACAAACAGCTTGTATACAACAGTGAAATTAAGAATGTAAAACTGGACCTCTTGGGTCTTTAAGTCCAGTCTCCTGCCTGCCAAGGCACCTGGATCATATGCCTCCTTCCAAAAACTCATCAAGCCCCATCTTAAATTGAAGTGAAAGGAAGGGAAATCAACTTCTGCCTCTACGATTCATGTTAATGTGAACCCTGGGAGCCATGAGACGCAACCAGTTTTCCCCTTGTCAGCAGCACATTTACTTTCAGGCTTTTCTATTTTGGATAACAAATTGCTCAGAAGCAAAACATATTGTGCAAGTAGCACAGGTCTAAAAATCTTGTGATTGAGAAAGATACTGTTAGTGCCCCACAGAAGTTAAAGGGACATTGTACATTGACCTCAGTGAGAAGAGGATCAAAACCCAAAGTTAACCTTATCTATCGTATTTACACAGTAATCTAAGAGTGTACAGTAGGTGAAGCACATTTTGCCATGCACAGATTATTTTTTTACCAAAGTTATAATTCTGAGTTTACTCTTCTTGCTTAGCAGTAGTTCCTTGCTGAAATGAATGACACCATTTTTGACCCACAACGCTTGCAGCACTGTAAACTAGTGTTCACCCAATTAAAATACTTGGTCTTGCACACTAAGGCTAGGTACAGACTTTCAAGAAACCTGAGGCAGAATTTATATAAGTTACACAGTTTTCTGTAGGCGGTATAATTTAGATCAGTAATGAATTAACACGCATTCACTATTAGGTTGGAGGGGGGGAGATGGAGAAAATCTTAGACCAGATTCTGCCATTTTTATACCAGTCTGTACGTACTGGATTTCTGTTCTGTTATGGGTATGGATTAGTTTCTGATCACTTATACCAGTGTCTGTACCTGGCTTAAGAAAGTGCAGTCTGCTACTTAAGACCCTTTGGCCCCACTTTAGTGCTCTGTATTTTGAAAGAAGTTTGACCATGCATTGAATCCAACTAATCAGCCTTAATGCCAGTAAAGTCATATCGCTGTTAGACTGCAGTAATCCAGTGGTTATGCTCATCTTACATTTCTTGCCTCCAACTGGGATGGAATGTGTTTTATCATGTCTTTCTTTTAGCAGCTACAGCCTTGGATGAAAAAAACCAACATCCTACTCTGCAGACACTGAGACACATGGCATGAAGAAACTAGCATGCTAATAAAACTGTTTGCTATTCCTAGACTGATTTCAAGTTTATCTTGAAACTATTTTCCTTTGAATCAGGGATGACATTATTTTTTGCAGATGAGAGGGAATAAAGCTTTACTAGCACCCAATACAAAGTTACATAACCCAACCTGTTATTTTGATAATAGAAAAAGTGCAACATGATGAGTAATTCAAAGACAAGATGATTGTTCGGTTTGTCTGAATGTCTGACAATGGCTAACAAAGAAAATATTTAAATAATTGATAATATTCCAGTTTCAATTCTTAGAAGATTCTGAGGAGGGAGAGAGAAAGAGAGAGAATATATTCTGGAAGTAAGGCACCCTATTGTTTAATGACCCTACACATACAGCTAATTTAAAAACCTTATGGGAGTTCTTTATAAATCTAACTTCCCTCCAATAGGCAGTCCAGATCAACAGTTGTAGAGAGGCAACTTATTTGTTCTGGTGTGCAATTATTCTATAAAGCCTTATATTAAAAAAGATAAATAAAATCCTTGGAGCTGAGTATTATGAAATAATAAAACCCTTACCATGAAATTAATAATAATGCACACTATTCAGTACACAGTGCAATAGTGACAGCTTGTATATTCCCCTTCACATCTTCATACGTGGTTGGGACATAATAAAAGCCTGACTCCCTGAAGATTGATGTGACTCCATCCTGAAAAGCAAGAATTCTGAGGAGGATTTAGTAGTCCTTAAAGTTAATCAAATAGATACAAGCAACCAGTGTGATCCTACGGTCAGAAGGTGTAACAAGTCCCACTCCAAGGGTGGCCACAATACCCCTGGCACCTCTTCAGCCCTTATCAACTCTCTTTGGGCAACCTCCCATACCCCTCACCCACTGTGCCTTGATGCATTTATATTTTAGAAAAAGGGGGACAGTCCCAGGGCTCCCCAAACCTGGTCTCACACTCAAACACAAATAAGGTTTCTGTGGTCATTGCCTTAAGGGCCAATTACATGGACTCCATCCTCCCCAATATCCATGCCCATGCCTCGCAGATGTTACTCATTTCTCTCTCTCTCTCACTACAAGCCCCTTGGCCCTGCTGACAAACACTCCTCCCTGGCTACAGGCTCCCAACCTCAATCCAAAACTTTTCTGGACTACAGGCTTCTTGTCCCTTTCAATCTTCAGTTTTGACACCCAGTCTTTGGCCCTCTTTCTGGGTCTTGGCCCCATTCCTAGGGCAGCTGAGACTCATGGGCTCCCCTGGCCCTGCCTGTCTCTGGCTGTGGCCTTCTTCAGCCTTCATCCTGTATCTCTGGGCCAGTGAGACCTTTGGGGTCCCTGTCCCCATTTATGCTCACTCCATCTGAGCTAGAGACCTCTGAGCTCCCTGATCCAGCTCACACTCCAGACTCAGTCCCAGCAACTTGGCCCCCCAGCTATGTTCTTGGTCCCACTTGGGGCTCAGAGCCTTTCTCCATGTCCCCACTTCCAACCCTGCCCTGGTAAGGCTACACGCCCCTGGCCTTGCCTACTCAGCCCCTCCTGAGCTCAGGCTGTCTCCCAGGACTGTTTACTCCTCCTCCCCTTAGTCCCTTCCTCAAGTATCCAGGTGGTCTCCAGCACTACAGCTGCATGCTGGCTGTTCTGCTGACCCTGAGCCCTAAGGCTGCACACCCCCAGACATGCTTGGTGTGGACCAGAGTCACTTTCTCAGCAACCTGCTCAGGACCTCCTTCCTTGTCCACTACCTAGATAAGACTGACTACCTGCCTCAAGCCCTGGGCTTATATATACACACCTCAAGCCCAGCCCGCTTCCTGTCAGGCAACTTCCCTCTGTGCAGTGAAAATGACCATAGGCAAAACATTCTAGAGGTGGTCGATCCAGGGTACATATCTGACAGGTGGGAGTTAATTCAATTTGCTACCAGTCAAGGCACCAGGGAGATTGCTAGCTGAGGACAGGCCCTGTTTCTTCTACCATGACCATATGAAAACTCTGTGGGAGTTAAAGGACAGTTTAAAAGGAAGAGGATAAGGAACCAGACAAACTAAATGGACTTCTACTGGCAATATATGTAAGCAATCATCCTTACATGTAGAAAATCATGCATCTCTTAGGCTGTCACTAAGTGATAGCTCAGAGCATTGGGTACTTATTGTCAGATAAATAAAACATTATAAAACTAATTTACATTCAACTTCCTATAACTACTTACCTCCAGGAAGGGAGCTGGAAGCAAATGCCTTTAAAGATTATGCAAGTCTTGGAGTCTGAGAGCTAAAGGAATACGAGTCATATAGTAATTCCCCAACTATTGCTAATGTTTCCAGCCAAAAAGAATAAGGTAAATAATGAGGAGCCACCTTCAAATACAAAGACCCCATTTTGGAATAAGGCATCTCTTACTGATTGGAGAATGTGCTTCATCAAGTGCCCACTTGGCCTTCGAATTCCTTGCAGTGTCAAGTGTGAAAACCTCAAAATTAGAAAATTAAGGGTGCAGAGTCCAAGAGCAACTGTAATCTCAAGGGCTTGTGAACATTTCTGTATTCAGTATGTAATCAACCTGTGGCATTCACTGCTGCAGAAGATCATTGATGCCATATTGCTAAGGGACACATATTGCACCTAAAATTTCAAGACTTCAAGCTATAACAATTAAATTTTACAGTATTTTCCGATTTAGAGTTCAGTATTAGTAATATTATAAGGGCTTGAGCAAGTTGTCACATTTTTAAAAAAAGTAGTGTTTGAAATCAAATGCAATGTCATCTTCAGAAAGCATTGTTGTCAATATTTATAAGGATAGCAATAATAATTTGGATGTACAATAGTGCATATGGAGCCCAGGGTCCCACTACACCAGACACTGCCTAACAGAACTAACCAAAATAGGGAAAATAAAAGAATGGTGCCATGTGCATTAAAAGGAATCACTTAGGGTCAAACATGCTTGCAGGGCAATCCTCTGTAATTGGTCACATAGTTCCAACTGCTTCTCCTTAACCAACCTGTGATTTTCCTCTGCTTCCCTCTACCACAATTCCTGTGTCTAAATAGTAAAAACACTTGCAAGTTCCCCATAGTACATAATATTTTACCAGGTAAAATGATGATAATTCAAAAAAAGTTAAACAGATAGCATTTATAGCTCCAACTACTTATAACCAATGATTAAACTTACCAACAATGGTCAATTACTCTCAGAAGTGCCTTACTCTGTCGATTCAGTGTTTAGGTCTTCCTAGAAACCTCATTAGTGCTCTGGTCAAGAGTCAATAAGACCTTTTGTCCTGGAAGTGTGATATCCTGAGACTCAATAGTATTAACTTGTTGTGGCTGTTGTATAACGAAGACTGACTCAGTATCCTTTATCTGTATTCCACTTTGGTGTATGTCCTGTGACATCACTGTTTTTCAGAGATGTGCACTATGCCATATTGCCATATTCATAAGGTAATGAAGCCAGACCACCCACACATATAAACACTTCCTTTTATTTGTTTCCTTTTGTTTATTTAGACTTTATCCATCTTGCTATAGTTCTCAAAACCTCAGTTCATGTGGTCTCGGCTTCCAACAGTACAGATTATCTAGTTCTCATTTTTTTTTTAAACAAAATATCTGAAGATAATAAACCACATATTTTACAGGTCCCATCATAGTTTTGCAGTGTTAATATACAGAACAGTATCTGACTGGCAGCCTTTATCAACAACCATTTTATCACTACCTTCTACCAACCAATATGATCGGAGAACAAGTTTAAAACCACACTTCACTGAAGCCTGCTTGAATTCACCCTTGCCTACTGAAGTGGTTCCCATTATCAAAAACTACCATGGAGCATGCAGAAGTTATTCACAAACTTATGAATTTTATAAGTGATTTATTCTTTGAGCTACATAGTCTGACAGTAATATGGCACCACCACAGCTGTGCCATAATACTCTAATTGCACAACATATTTTCTTTTCTTTTGACAAACATACATCAAAATGTTCAAAGCTAAGCAGTCAAGGACCAAAAGAAAAGAAAGAGTGGAGATGACTAAAACCATTTTTTGCCCAATACTATACTAGTATTCATTAACAGAGAGAGAGAGAAGGGTTGGTAGTTGTGTTAGTCTATAAAGGTACATTTTTACCTTGCCTTATACTAGTAACATTATATTACAAATAACTAACTACAAGTCAGAGGTTCAAAAGAAAGGAGCAGGCTCACTGAGTGCTCTTTGCCTGCTCATTGAGTGCTAGTCCAAATTACTCAGAAATAAATTCAGTATGGTAATTAACTTGAAGTACAACAGTAAGTGGGCACCGACTTTGATCAACGTTTTACTCCATGTTGATTACGTGTGTTTTTGGCACAACTGAATTGTCAGGTAACTTGGGCAATTCTTTTCAATTCCACCAAGAATCTTAAGTTAAAGTATGTGCATTTGTGTGAGATTTTCAAAGGCACAAAGGAACAAATTCTATTAAGCATAATAAGATACTTAACTCCTACTTGTACTTTTTTTTAATTCACCCTCTGGAAAATTAAACATACCTGCTAATTTTGAGATGTTTCCTGGATGATATACTAACTATATCAAAAAGTTACATTCCCCCTCTTCCAAAACTGTGGCTTCAGAGAAACTGTTTATCTTGGGGCATCTAGAGAAAGAACATCTGTTTAATGCCAGAGTAATACCTGCTCACTCAGCAAAGACTGTCATTAGTGTCAGCTACAGATACAACCCCACTGTCCTCACAGCCACATTAAATGATAGGAACCAAAAACAGAGGGATGATGCATCAGTAGGTGGGCTGCACATGGAACAAATGATTTATCTGGAAAAAACACACTACTATTAGAAAGGATATTCTTGGACCCTGAACATTTTGTTAGCAAATATCTATATAGAGTTATCATCCTGTCTAATATACCCTTTTCTGCAGGATTTAAGACTTGAAAAGAGACTTCATGGGGCACTGCAATTGCTTATATTAGTTTCTGTTTTTAGCTTGAATTCAAGATATATTATTTCTTCCTATATGACCTGCCTCTAGGCCCTAGCTAGAAAGGAAATGTAGAAGATTAATATCATTGGGACTGACCCTACAACCCATACAAGTCAGTGGCAACACCCTTCCCCTTGCACCCCACCAACCAGACTTCAGTGGTGTGAGACTGAATAAATAAAAGGATTCAAACAATATAAATAAAAGGATTCAAACAAACCATCAAGATTGACACTATTTTCTGAAATTATGCTCAAATCTTGTTTGTCAGTTGTGTGCCCACATGGGTTTCCCATACTACACTGCAGGCATTTCTTTATTTTAGGGACAAGAATAGTTGGGTATATAATTTTAACTTATTAAAAACAAAAGAAAATAGATAAAAGAAGTGAGGCACAGGGAAAGGCAGCTGTGCTTCTAGACTTCCTTTACCTGCATAAACACATACTTGAAAGTCTGTAGTAGGATCATGTAATCATTGAACTGGTGACCTATAAACATATGACAGCATCCTGCTGAGCAGTATTATTTTTAAAAGACTGATACCTGTAAATCTGTTCCTGAGAAGACAGGAAATTCCCACCACCTTCACCTTCAAAAAGAGCACATTAGACCCGAAGGGAAGCATTCTCTTCACTTCAGCACTACGGATTTGGAAGAAAAAAAACTAGTCTCTCATCCCTAGGTTAAAAGCAAAAATTATTCAGCTCATGCAGCTAACTAAAAGTTTGCACCAAGAGTGTATACTGCTGTTCAAATGCATTTTCTTGAGCTGCAACAACCATACATCTCACTAATTAATATGGGATCATTGTGAATTAAATAGTTTAAACATTTTTTGGCTCATTCAGTTTTCTAAAAATGAAAATGGACAGAAACTTTTTACATTACAAACAAGACTCATTCAGGACACCCCAAGAACTGCTGGAAAGCATCATTTTTAGTAAACTTCTCTTAGGAATGCCATCTTGTGGTTAAATGCCATATATAACAATGTTTCTAGCCTAAGTGAAGCAAAAAAAAAGTTGCTCAAAACACATTATTCTTTTGATGCAAAAAGCGGTTCGTTTCTCTGGAGGCCACCAAAATCACAGACACACACTTATTAGCAGCACAAAAGGTGTATTTGCAAATAGGGTCAGAGCAGAGTCAGAGACTCAGATTACTCCGAACCCCTGAAGAACTTTGCAGAGAGTATTTATCCTTTCCCTCCTGGGCACGTGTGCAGAAACAGGAACTCTTACAGCTCATTTCCGTTTCATACAAACATGTATGTGGTTACATTTCTACATTCGTCGCATGTATATTATAATTAACTACTTAAGTATGCAGGGCGCAGAAGTAAATATGCATCAGCTAATTGCGCATGCTCAGAAAGTTCTTTAGGTCACCAAGAGTTTAAATCGCCCCCCCTTTCAAGGACACAGTCAGTTGAATTCCAGCTTCTGTAATCTGCATGAGAAAGGCTTGGGGGGAGTGTGTGATTTAGTATAAGAAAAACCGTGGCAAGGCTGGCCAAGGAAAAAGAGTCCTTGGCAGTGTTTTTTTTTTTTCTCATCAGGTACGAGATGCAAACTGTGCATTTCTAACAACACTCCATTTCTAACAATATTATAACAATACTCCATTTCTAATACTTTTACTGGTCAATAATGCATGAAAATTAACTGTGAGTGTGGTTTCCCTTCACAAATAGTATCTGAAGTTATGTTCAAAGAACCAAAACATTTAATAGAAGACAAGAGAATGATAACTACCTTGCCCAAGTTTGGAGGAATTAGGTCCCATGTATTAAAAAGGACAATTTGTTTTTCAACATGATGTACTGATCTGTTCAGCAACAGCAGCAGCCTTTAGCAATTTAATCAGTGGTACAGTCTATGGCAAACCCCCCACCTGACTCATCTGCCATACCTTGTTATTAATTAATTATCTTAATTAGGCAGGAGGCTGCCCATTTACTGCCCTGATGCCAGGGGGCACCATCTATGGCTCCATAACTTCCCTACACCGTAGCCCATGCCTCGCAGATGGTATCCAGCTGTTACAGTGCTCTCGGCCTACAGCCAAAGCAAGCTTAGGCTGCACCGTCAGGCCTCAGCCACATGCATGTTCATACCGCCTGCCTCTCACTCAGGCCTCACACACTCCACCCTCTCTCTCAGGGTCTCTTTCATGCGTCACCAAGTTATGCTGCCTTGCTACCTCTTGGAGCAGGCGCCCTTTGGCCATAGGCTTAGCTAGTCCATTCCTTGGGTGGCAGACATACCATCTATTGGGCCTCTCCCACAACCCTCACCAGGGTAGTGGCCAGCCAATTACCCGAATGGATCTAAGCTTACTCTGGCCCCTTCTGGGGGCAACACTATGTGTACATAAACATACGGGTCCCTTGGCCCTCTAGTTCTTCTCCCCCTTCACTGGGGCTCCCCATCTTTGCCCCCTCTCTGGGGTTCCACACCATCCCCTTCACTCAGGGCTCCTCACTACCTCCTCACATGGGGCCACAGGACTTTCATCCCCTGTGAGCTCAGGTAGCTGTAGCTGTGCCTGGCCCCCTTTACTCAGATATTACCCGACCCACCCAAAGGTGGGAGCTGCAGTTAAGGTGCCCCAACCCACCTTTCACCAGGGTGGTAACTGGCCTGGCATTTCCTGGGGCCTGCACCACTGAGAGCCCCACCAGGCCACACACTCCTGGCAGTTGCAGTTTTAGGTCATGCCCAGGATCAGAAGCCTCCTAAACCATCCCCTACAGCTCCTCCCTTACCTCCAGGGTGTTCCCTTGCAGCCAGGTGATGTTATTGCCTGGCCTACCAGCAGCAAAATGCCCTGCTTATATAGGCAGCCCTGAATCTAAAATGGCTGCTGTAATCAGGGACCTATTGGACTGCTTGGCTCAGGCCCTTAAAGTGGCAGGCACAAACAGTGCCCAGCCACACTGACCACAGAAAGACCAGCAAGCAATGCCCACAGATAAAGAGTCATCAGGAGGAGAAAAGAATACAAAAGAAGGGATTTCAGAGAAACAAAGGGTCCTCAAAAGGGAAACCCGAGGCACCATGGACAGAGGGCATATCACCAGCTCATCTCATTCACCCACTGGGGGGCTGGGGAGCCTCAGCCTCCGACCTCCAGGCTGCTGATATCTGACATTCAAGAGAACCTCAAAGTGAAGCTCACATCCTGGCCAGACATACCCTGACTGATGACAGCACTGGGACTGGTAGATATCGAACTGCTTGTACTATACGTGTTAGGGGTTGGAAGGGACCTCTTGAGATCATCAGGTCCAGCCCTCCTGCTCTTGGGCAGGAAAGACTGCTGGGGTCAAATGACTCCAGCAAGGCAAGTGGCCAGGCATTTTTTGAAGATATTCAGAGTAGGTGATTGTACCATTTCTGGGGGAAGTCCATTCCAGACCCTGGACACTCAAGTTGTAAAGAAGTTCTTCCTTATGTCTAGTCTAAAGTGATCTTCTAGCAGTTTATGACCATTAGTCCTAGTCTTCCCCTGGGGAGCCCTGGTAAACACACTTTCTCCCAGTCCCTGCTATGCACCTTTATATATGGATGGGCTACCACCAATTCCCTTCTGAGTCTTCTCTTCTCCAGGCTGAACAGACCCATATCTCTCCGCCTCTCATCATATGGCCTGCTCTCCATACCTCTCACCATACATGTAGCACTCCTTTGGACTCTCTCAAGCTTCTCCACATCCTTTCTGAAGTGTGGTGCCCAGAACTGGATGCAGTACTTCAGCTACAGCCCCATCAAGGCTGAGTAAAGTGGGAGGATGACATCCTTAGTCTTGTTTGAGATGCATCATTACATGCGTGCCAGTGTTTTGTTTGCTTTGCTGACTATGGCATCATGGCTCATGTTCATTGTATGATCTATCAAGACCCCAGGTCTCTTTCAGTTGTTGTGTTGGTAAGTGTAGCACTGCTGGGTCTATAAGTATATTGCAGGTTGTTTCTTCCCAGATAAAGCACCTTACACTTTTCTGTGTGCAACATCAGGTTTTGATCTGCCCACCTTGTAAGCCTGTCCAGGTCAGCCTGTATCCCCAACCTATCCTCCAGTGTGATCACAGTCCCCCATAATTTGGTGTCATCTGCAAACTTTACCAGTTTGCTTTTAACACCCAAGTCCAAACCATTAATTAACACATTAAAAAGCACTGGCCTGAGTACTGAACCCTCTGGGATGCCACTGGTCACCAAATGCCATGTTGACTCTGTTCCATCTATTATTACTCTCTGGGATCTACCTCAGAGTGAGTTCCCTAGCCACTGGACTGTTGGCAAGACTACAGTTCTCCAATTTCACCATGAGCACACCATGGAAGACAAAGTCAAAGGCTTTTTTGGAAGGCTTATTCTTACCTGCTATCACTATGTATCAATAAAATTTGTTTATTATTGAATGGAAAGGTTGTGGTAGGTCTGAGGGTTTGGGTCCACCTGGAGCAAGGTATCTGGGTCATAAATCCAGTGCCAATAGCTGGAAGCATTGATTATCTAAAAACCATCTGTTGGTTGTTCATGTACACTTTTTCAATGCTCTGACACACTGCAAGACAAGGGCATCAATAAAAATTCCTACGCTCACTCTGTTGAATTGTAGGGGGAAGAGAGAGAAACAAATATGATAGAGTTAGGTAGTGTGAGGTTGGAAGATTGTTGAAGCTAAAAGGAAAAGGTCTAGAAAGGATGTGACCAGTGAATTGCCCTATCACCCAAAAGAGGCAGGCTGCCCCTTCAGCAGTGGTTCTGTGGCCCAAATCCAGCATATCTCTATGCGAAGATCCTAGGGAAGCAGCCTCTGCAGACAGGCTCTCACCAAGTAGGGTCTTGGGTTTTCAGGTATATACATAAATATAGAGTCAGAAAATAATGGTTATAAGGGACCTTTGGAGGTCATCAAGTCCAACTCCCTGCTCAAAGCAGGGCCATCCCCAACTAGATCATCCCAGCCAAAGCTTTGTCTAGCCAGGTCTTGAAAACCTCCAAGGATGGAGCTTCCACCACCTCTCTGGGTAACCTGTTCCAGGGTTTTACTACTTTCCCTGTGAGAAAAAATTCTTCCTAATATCCAACCTAACCTTCCCTTGCTGCAACTTGAGACCATTGCTCCTTGTTCTGTCATCCACAACCACTGAGCAGTTTAGCTCCATCCTCTTCTTTTAAACATCCCTTCAGGTAGTTGAAGGCTATTAAGCCTAGACCCCCATGGAGCACTGCTCTTAGTGGAATGGAGAGTTAGAGAGAGACAGACCATGAAAAGTAGGAAGAATGAAGTGAGACCAATCCAAGAGAAGAACTGACAGAACTGAAAAAAATCCAGCTCAAGAAAATGTGAACATGGAAGAGGTCAGAGAAAGCATGAGGGGCAAAGTAAGGTAGACCATCCAATGAAATTATTAGGAAGCAGTTTTAAAACAAACAGGTTTTTCCACACACTATGCAATTAATTTATAGAACCTGCTGTCACAAGGTGTGGAGCCTGATCATCTAACCAGGTTCAAGGACTGGGCAGGTTTAATACCATCCATCAGTGGGTATTAAACCTGCATAAAGGCTACATAGTTGGAGGTACAACCTTCAAAATTAGGACTTCCTCAGCCTTTGAATACTGAAAGCTCTAAGGGAAGAGGGGCAGGGAGTTGATTAGTCTGGATAGGCTCTGCATATATACTCTCCCTTTTAGCCTTCATTCTCTGCCACCATGATACTGAGGATACTGGACTAGATGGATATGTGGTCTGACATGATATAGCACTTGTGTTCTTACATGATAAAAAGATCAGAGTCTGAGGAAAGAAGGAGGAATTTAGGGAACAGAGCAAAGAGGGTTGGACCTACGTATGGCAGATAAGTCAGAACAGGAACTGCAAGGAAGGATTGAACAAGAAATTAGAAGAGTGAATTGAGGGTAGTAAAGTTAAGAGGCAAAAGAGAAGGAAGTTTAGTGAAGAAAGAGCTAGAGAAAGGACCAAACAGAGAGCAAATTCTGTTTTTTTAAATTGCTTAGTTAGATGCCAAACGTGTACAAATAATACCCAATGCATGGTCTGTCAGTGTTACTGAATACCAAGAGACATGGTCCTTTGGGTAAGGGTGGGGTTAGGAGCTACTCAGATAAAGAAGAAAACTGGAAGATCCTGTTTTAAATGAAACATGGGAATGGGAACCCAGTGCATTTATGTCTATGGAAGGGAATGTACAACTTAGATCCAAGGTTGCAGTTTAAAGGGGTTGGTTTTATAGTATTGATTTTGGCCTGGTGACAGTTGTGTAGTTTCCATGTGCATCTGATGGAAGATGAGTGAGTAGTCAAGAATTACTCTGGTTACTCTTTATTTTAGTAATGAATTTCAGCAAAATGCCAAGAACACATTTACTATAGAGTCTGTCTGTGTCTATCTGGCAACGTTTTAACAAAATAAAAAGTTAGAAAACATCTCTGGCCATTTCACAGAGAAACCTTGACCCCCCCACCCCGCATCTGTGCTTCATCTCAGCTTTCCAGGATTTTCCATCTGAAAAATGACAGGCCTGGGTGATGGCCAAATACCTTTCTCTAAAGCAGTTAAAGCTATGAACTTCTCAATATTTTATATGTAAGTCTGATTAAAGGCAATGAACTGAAAGTGGCTGTTAGGCCAGAAACTGCTGCTGAAGTGGGAAGGGAAACAAGCAGTCTAAACAATCCAGCAAGTCATAATAAGAAATAGGGGAATAGTTAGAAATATTAATAATGCATAACTCTATACAGTATAGTAGACATAATAGGAAAAAAAAAAAAAAAAAAAAACTTTGAAAACATTGTATTTTGTATTCTAGAGATTAGGAGCCTATTTTCATAATGAAAGGATACATTGCACGAGCCATCACAATACTTACTGCATAATGAAATGTAAAACTAATGAGCCCTGCTCTAATAGCAATATGTCAAATCAGGGTATGCATTAGTAGGCTTATATGCAATTCTCAAGTAATAGAGGAAAAAGGCCAAACATATCCAATAGCCTATTAAAGTGTGTACCCTGTTCTGGTACCATGCTCTTACGGCAAGATGAAAATGGGTTCACAGCCTGTTAAATTGGGCCATGCTGTTGCTGGTAGGTGCTGTAAGGCTTTGGCCCCTTTCTGGTCAGTGCCTTCTTCCCTAGCGATGTCAGGGTGGCCCCAGGATGCGGTCTCACCTAGATGGTTTCGAGCATGGCCCCTACTCGCCTGCCATGACTTCAATGTTGATTGATGGGGAGGCGTTCCCCGTCAGTGGTCCCAAAGGGGTCATGACCCCGGTCTTTCTTTGTGTGGCTCCAAATCTCCCCTTTACTCCACCCTTACCACATCCACGGCCTGGGAAGACGCTGCTCCCTGTAATCTTCCCCGGGATGATCTCTTCCCATCCGCATGGCCTGCCTTGATTGGGGTCAGGTTTTTCTGGCTCTTGACTTGTGAATCAGACTTAGACACCATCCTCCAGCAGCAGTTGCACCAATGTCAAATACAGAGGTAACACAACCTTCTTTAATCCAATAGGACAAGCAGGAGATTTCCATTTAAAGTGTTCAAAGATTGCATCAGTCCTTTGAATCACAGCATCACAGGGAGTTATTTGTCTGATATCTACCATGATCTTCAAGTCCTTCTTACTCACTCCTTCCCAGAATAGTCTCCTACCCTACAAATATAGCCTGCATTGTTTTTTCCTACATGTAGGGCTACATATTCACCTGCATTAAGACATGGTTTGCTTGCAGCGGGCTGTGAGCAGGTTCCTGTTTTGGGCGCAAACGAGATGTTAAGTCCTGACTCCCCTTGTAATGGTGTCTCTCTCACCTGCCATGACTTGATGGGAGTAAAAATAGGTGACACCAAGTGGGAGAAGGCTTGCTGATTTTAATGACGAATATCACATATGCCAGCTCACATATAGCCTACTGCGGCTGACCATCAGTTATCTGTCACTCACAGCTAGGTTGTTGCTGTCCTGGCTCCTCTGTTCCTGGGCTGGATTAACTGTCCTGTAATAAGTACTTACTCAGGCATTGCTTCCATTGCCCACCCCCTGCATACATCAACAGAAAAAAGAGTCTCTTATTTGTCTGGCTGGCACCAAGTTCAGCTGGCCGCCTCAACTCTCCACTCCTGGCGTGCTGGTAACTCTGCCACTCGCCATTCCAGGGAAGGACTTCTCTTCTAGCTCTCTCCCCACCTGCGCCTCCGCGCAGGGAAACTACTCATCGCTCCAGCACCTAATGCCTCTGCTCTGGTTCCCCTTCCAGAGGATCTCTTCACTCAGACTGTCAGTCATTTATAGTGTTTCTAACCAGCAATTAACACTTCCCAGTGGTTCACTTCCAAGAAGTGAGAGTCCTTGATTGGCAATTAACCAGTCTGTATCCCAGTACCTTTGCCAAGCCCGAGTTTTAAACAAGCAGGCTGTCTGTAACAGGATCAATATCTCCCTGTTACACAGGATTACCAAAAGATTCCAAATGCTTTGTATGACTGACCAGACCCCTTCATTGCTTACTTGGGGCGAGTGAAACAGGCCATAATCAATTCGGATTTGGCCTTAATGGGGGACAGTGATTTGATTCATTGATATGGATCATTGTCCTAGTTAGATTTGGCTGAATCCAAATCTAAAAACTCAATGCAGATTCTGAGAATCAGCAATTTGGCCATAGACACAACTTTAAATGTTTTCTCTATGTACCTCGAGGTGCCAGGCATGGCTCATGAATGCTGCTATGATGGGGTGAATGGAGCGTCCCACAAGAGCACAGGTAGGTCCCCCCATGTTCTCGGCAGCAAACCTGGAAGTGGAAGTACTTCTGGTCCACTTTCGGGTCTGCTGCCAGGCAGGCTGGGGAGCCCCCCGCACTCCTGTGGAATGCTCCATCTGCCCCAGCATCACAGCGTTCGCAAGCCAATTGGTACTTTGAGGTATGTACAGAAAACATTTAAAGCTGTGTCTGTCTGAATCACCAAATCAATTTGGAGGGTTCCGATTCAATTTGGAGAGATTAAAGGGTCTCCCGATTCAATTTGGATTCGGAGACTTGGCCACCGAATTGAATCAGGAACTGAAACTTCGCACAGCCCTATTGCTTACCACAGTCCAATATTTTTGTCATCTGCAAATCTGATCAATAGTGACTTTGTTTTCAAGCAGATTATTGAAATAACGCATGTTCAAGCTCTGATCTTTGTACGACTCTAGTAGGAACACCCATTCTAGGATGATTATCCCTTTATTTTAGCCCTCTCCAGTAGTTGCAATTGATATTTGTTGTGTTGTTTCAGCAGCATCAGGAAGGGAGCTATGCTTGTTTCCATAGTAACACCTTGCCTCAGATATAAAAATGGTATTTGAAAAGCTGAAGATATCCTCAATACCCGTGAACCAGTTTTTACAATCAAAACCTGGGACTGCTCTTTCTGAACTAAGCCATAGATATTATGAAGTGAGGGGTGCTCTTTCAACGAGGAAAAAAAGGTCTCCCATATTTCATCATGGAAATAACTATACTATTTACATATTACTCTGATATGCAAACTGTTAAATTGTCCATTTTATTATCCTTTGTATAGTGGCTTTCCCATTAAAGTCTTAGTTAAGGCTTATTTACCATGTTCTATGCCCATAACCAACTGGACACTAGCCTGCACCTTCTGCTTTTGAACGCTCTGGCTGAGAAAAGCAGCCATATATATTCAAGCAGCTACATGGGAAGTCTCCTGGCACAAAAGGGAATGATTAGGTGGCTTAAATCCACCTTTGGGTTCTGTATCACTCTTCTAACCCCTGACACAAAGGGAATGGAGAGCATTGTGTGACCACTCCGCACTATCATCCAATTATACAAAGGACACTTCAACAAACGTCTCCTTCAAAGTCTTAATTATTCTGGCACTAGTGAAAGCAGATTTTGTAGGATTATAGTTGATGTCAGAGACCCAAACAAGCCCAAAATCTTGTGGCCACTAAGGCAGCAAAATAAAAGGTTAGAACAATGGGGCTCAACCTTTGGCCCCTAGGCTGCATCTAGCCCCAACAGTGACTAGATCCAGCCCACAGCACAGGGGATCAGCAGCAAGCATTTCAGCCCAGTGCATCCCTTTCCTTGCCCTGGGCCATGTTGTTGATCCCGGTTCTCTCTTCCTCTCCCTTCCCCTAAGGCAGGTGCTGCCTACTAGAGTCCTGTCATGTGGGATACTTAGTACATACTAATTCTCCGAGGTAGTAAAGCTAGAATATGTTCCGAGTGGTTGCTAGCTAACAGTAAAATTTACTGTGATCAACATGCACAGCTTGCTGATTGTCAGTCCCAGCCCCGGCACTGCATCAATCTTGAACCGGCTCCAATGAGGTGCCCTGGCTAGGACTGGCAATCAGCTGATTGCCGGTCCCAGCCCCAGATCCCTCCAGGGCTGTGGGCACTCTGCTTTCAACTTGGTCCTGGAGGAACCTGACAAGTAAAAGATCCAGGATCCTTTCTCCTGGCACATGTGGCCTACCTGGAGGTTTGGTACAACAGAAGGAATGCCTGGCAAATGTCATCCATGGGTAAAGACCACAAATTGCTCATGTTATCTCCATGGAGCAGTCAAGAGATTGCTGAGTACATGCTACTTAGTTTGATCTGAAGATACTCCTTAACAAAACAAGTTATAACTTTGCTACCATACAAGCATGCTTAACATGCGTTTCACTGCTGTGTCACTTGCTTTAAGTGCTTTTAACATACCCCAAGTTTAATGTGTGACATGGTGTTGCTTACTAGAGGTGAACTATCCTCCTTTCATCCCCTATGGCAGATCCTGTTTAATGGACATTAGCTAACTTCCTCCCTACCTGCTCTACTACAAGGGAGTGGGAGTCAACAGTGCAGCCAATTTGCAAGCACCCAGCACCACTGGTTTAGAGGGTAGCATTAAAAGTAATACACAAAAATTTCTAGGGGAGGGAGGGCTGTAACAGGGACCTAGAGGATCCTGTTACTTTGAGAGAGATTGCAGCAGAAGTGTCCCCAGGCAGCTGGCCATGGGCTAGCTGCACAAGAGCAGGCAGCCAAGGATCCATAGATTGCATGTCTTTTTGCTAGGCAGCTAGCCATGCAGTAGGACAGTACAGCAGAGCCTGGAGAAGGCAGCAAAGGAGCCACTTCAGCCTAGCCACAGCAACAATAATGAGCTGCTTAGTAAGCCAGGAGGACACACCTGTGGCCAGGCAGGGGAACACCTAACGGGAAGGAGGAGTCCAGGGGACACGGACCTGGGTCCGTGATGCAAAGGGGCAGTGCAGTCCTGAACTCTGCCACGAGAAGAGTTTCTGCCAGCTCAGGATGACAAACAGCAGGAACTGCAGGCTGGGTCAGATACTCCCAGGGCTAAGAAAAGCACTAAGAGGGGACATGGCTTTAGGCATGAAGTAGTTGCATCTATTTCTGTTCTGGTTTTAAACTGGAGGATTGAGTAGTGGTTGTAGGGATGGTAAAGGAGGCCATGCAGGGATGCCTGAGGGGCACACCACATTGAGCCCTGCCAAGGGCAGGAACACCAGATGGAAGAAAACAAGCAGAGACAAGCTGAGGTCAAGAGGGCCAGAGCCTGAGCCACAGGGGACACAGGCAGCCAGAGGCTGAGACTGGAAGGCCAGGCCTGAGCATGTGGTCCTAGGCTACAAATCTGCAGCCAGAATAGCCTGTAGGCTAAGGCTAAGAGGGCTAAAACCTATACAGGAGAGTAAGTGGCTACAGAGTGATACCTGCAAGGCATGGGCATGGCTATGGGGGAAACTGAAGGCCATAATTTACACTCTTAAATTGATTTAGTGACTAGGGGCAAAACTGGTGTCCAGTGGGCACAAGTAGAAAAAGACATGAATTGAGGCTCAGTTCAGGGCCCTGGGGCAGCCACCCAAAGGACTAAAATATCCATCAAGGTGCATCAGGTGAGACAAACAAAGGAGGGTCCCCTGAGGAGCCAAGGTGAGGTGGGGGTAGCTTGGCCACCAGGGGGCATCACAGCCACTGTCAGGGCCCAGAACTGGCTAGGAGGAAAACTATTTCTATGTTCCTGTATAATGATGTGATGTGAATATACTGGAAATAAAATATTCAGAGCACAACATCAGTCACATAGTCCCAGCCCAAGTAACAAATATTTTTGTAAAGTACTATGGCCCATAACATCAGTCAGATTAAATCCTGTGCTTGTGGCTAAGGTCACTAAGAGGTGCTAAAGCTGGTGGCTTTTGCCATGGAGACATCTGCTTACTAAGAACTGGCCTGAGACCAGCAATTCATTTCACATGACCCTTTCAACAGCTGTCAGATAACAGTTAGTCACTACTAGCCTGGGCCCTTTTCAAACTGGTGACCTTGGAGCAAAATGCTCCATTTCATCTGAATCATTCATTTCCTACAGGAAACTTGAATAGCAGTTCAACCCTCCAATGTTAATAAAGGTAAATAAATGGAACTGGAAGGACTGCACAGGCATGGATTTTCTTGTCATTTCCACACAGCTTCTTTGAAGGTCTCTTCAGAGAAGAGAACTTTTTTTTCTTTTGAGATCTACAGAACATCATAAACTTGTGGTGCTATACACAGCAAATGTTTTTAATATATTCCTAGTACTACTGGCTGTTTTCTATATTTGACTTTATTCTAGAAAGAATCCCTCCACTACTTCACTGACACAGGCAGGTGTTCATTAAACGTACAGCCAGTGTTAGATAAGTAGAGTAGGCTGCCTGTCCAGGACAGGTACTCAAGCCTTTTGGCTAGGGGCAGAAGTTTCACATCAGCTGGAATAAGCAATCAGAAGCCAGTTCAAAATCTGTAACACAACAGAAGTTCAGTGCATAAAAACCACTTTCAGAGTGGCCAAAACAGGTTTAAGATAAACCTGGATGGATGTAGTATCAGACTTAACCGATTTAGGGTCAATTGGTCTATTAAACTTCTGTCCCAGACCCCATAGCAAATCAAATTAAGCCATAGTCCTCTAGCATGCTTTGTCACCCCAGGTGTCAGCTCCAGCCAAGCTGGGTGGCTTGCCTCCCAGCCATGAATGCTGAGTGCCCCTGGAGGCTGGGGGGGCATGGTGAGCTCCTGCAGGTGGCGTGGCTGTTGGCAGCAGGAGCCTGGTGGCAGCAAGCAGGGAGGCTGCAGGCGGCTGCAGTGCTGTTGGCGGGGGGGGCGGGAAGGTGGCGAGTGCCGACCAGTGGTCAGCAACCACCTGCAGATGCCACTGGCAGTGTCGGCAGCAGCCATCTGCGATCGCAGACCTCACAGAGATGCCACCAGCAATGCTGGTGGTGAGGGGAGCGGGGTGGGGAGCAGCGACTGCCCACAGGTGCTGCTGGCAGTGTCAACAACACCTTTTCATGGGGGTACACAATGCTCCCAGCTGTCAAGGAGCTGAGGCAAAGCTTCTGCTCCCCAGCCAGGCCTGCAGGCAACATGGGGTCGGGTGAGCGAGGGAATGGACCCCAGCCCCAGCCCCAGCAGAGGCCATAGCAGGTCCACTCCCTCCCTGCCCAACCTCCAGCAGCTGACAGGCCAGGGGCTGGCAAGGGGGCAGGGCCTTGGGGTTCCCAGCCTGGGGGAGCAAGGAGGAGTTTGTGAGTGCCCTCCTCCTTCTGGCAATGGTCAGTGCAGGCATTTGCCTCTCTTGGCCAAGGGAAGGCAGAATGTCAGTTCAGTTCAGTTTAGCACCGGTTCAATCTACACAGCTTAGAAAAAACCTGTGTAGGTTAAACCGATTCTGCCTCAGGTTCTGACTATCCGCACTTCACCTTTGAGAACGTCATATCCTGAAACTAGTGTCTTGTAGTAGATTTAATTTGGAGTAACCTGTTGAAGCCCTGAGAAGCAAGATGCAACTGAGGCTAAATTAAAAAAGTGGCAGAGGCTGAATATTAGGTGGTATTGGGAACTTTATTGCCTACAAATTTGAAAAGGATTTAAAAATGATTTGAAAATACACTTCCCAGGACAGTGGGGGGAAAGATACAGCAGGAACTTTTAAAGGAGCTTATCCCTCATTATTGTCTGGGAAAATTATGAAGTGCAGGGTCTGGCAACTTTTTACAGTGGCAGCAGGCTGGGCACTTATGACCCAGCCACTGCTGCAGATGGCTAATTCCCTGCCCCTGCCATAGATCCCCTGCTACTCCCAGCTTTGTGATCACCTGCACTTAGTGTGCTGCCCAAAACCAGGGCAAATGCCAAAGTCAGCCACAAGGGCACAGAGCAGGAAGCTTTTTGCTTATTGCTGCTTTAATCCAGCCTATTTACATCACTGCTTTAAACATAGTCCCTTTAAATCAGTGCCCCTACATATACATACACCCCCCCTGAATCAGACCTTTGTGGGCTGGATATGGCTCACAGGGCATAGACTGTTCAACCCTGTGTGAATAGGAAGCGTCATATAGACATGAAGAACAGAGGCTAAGGTGTACTTGAATAAATGTTAATGCTTACTTGTAGTTCTGATATCACTAAATAATTCAAAGTTGACATCTTTTGGGGAAAAAAAAAAACCTATTTATAGAATTCTGCTAAGATCTCACATGATCTCTTCTATACATATATTACACCATGCTAGATCTGGTGCATCAAACATACAGCCCACTGGTTGGATATGGCCTGTGGAGCTGCTCTATCCAGCCTGCCAGACTAGTGGGGGACATGGCCTGACATGGAGTCTGGAGCCCTATTGGACACAGGTGTCAGTGGCACGTGGGTGAACAAGGGCAGTGTCAACACCCCCTCTCCCCCCAGAGTCTTGGCCATTCACCACTGACACTTGTGCTACCTGCACCATGACCAGTGGCTACTTGGCCTGTGGCTATTTGTCCCACCCCCTCCACCACTGGCCCCACCTCAGACACTGCTTGCCCCATGGATACAGCCCATGCAGGAACCCTAGGGTCCAGCTCTGGTCCAGGGCAAATTTGATATGCCAATGCTAGATGAAAGGACTATTAGGAAAACAGGATGATGCTAGAGAAATTCAGCTGCTTCTAAGGTTGGCTCTTTAAGTGGCATCATACTCTAACACTGTAAGTTGCTGTTTGTACCACAAACTGAATAACTGAAGGCAAGTAATGAGCAGCTGGTCAGCTTTTAAGGACTATGGACAGTATTTGCATACAAATATTCAATGTTGAAAAACAAATAAAAACCCCAGCATCTATACAGATATTGCATAAGCTGGTATCTTATCACGTGAAAGACTTTGAAGAAATGCAAGATCAAGGAATCAGGAAAGACTTATTTACACACACAAGTTACAATAGTTTAACTCAAGGTGCAACCACTTCAGTTAAACTAGTACAGCTTAGTGTGTGCCCAGTTACCTGGTTCATAGATCTTTAATTAAACAGAAGCAAGTTGTGCATCGTGCCCAAATCCCAGGAGCATTCATATTCCCTACATATCACTGTTACCGTGTCCGCAGGGTACTGTCTGTTCCCCTGGTTCTCATCTGCCATGACTTGATATATTATCTCTTTCCTCCCATTTTGTTAACAAGATCAATCAGTACCCATGGAATGACAACGCTTGACCTATCACATTATTTAGGGTGCTTTCATTCTTTCCTTTCTTTTACAGAGACTAGGATTATAGGCAGCAGCATGTCCAACTGGCCCCCCTGGATCACCCTTAGGCTCAGGAGTGGGTCCCCAGCTTCAAAGTCCTTAAGGTAAGTGCCGGCCAATGTCCTGCGGTGCCAATTACTTCATTAGCAGCCCACACACGGCGTCTCTTGCTCCCCACATAAGTAGCTGGTGTGGAATAACCCCGGTTAATCCCCCTCAGTTTGCAATAGGGATTTACAGTGCTGATTTAGTCACTCCTAAGTTTCAAAGTGGCTAAGGGATTCCCACACCCATACCTCAGTCTATTGCCGCTAATTGCCTCATTAGCAATTTGTTAGTAGTATCCCACGGTCTCTCCCCATGGCTTGCGCCAGCATGGTTCTGGGAATTCCCCTGCCATCAGAGCTGGCCCCGTGGGCCCAGGAACAATTTTCCCCATGCTCCAGGGTTGTGGGCAGCTTCTCCTCCCGAGTCTAGCCCTGAGGCTCCTTCTCTAATCAGGGACTCCTTGCCTCATCACCGCACGAAACCTCAGCTTTTCCCCAGACTCGCTGAGGCAGCTGCAGTTTCTCCGTAAGTAATTGACGGTATTGCCGACTTGTCATCCTCATAGACCCTCAGTCTCAGTGTCACTCTGGGCCTCAGATCCTTCTGCTGAGGTCCTCTCCCTCTGGGGTCTCGAGCAATCCCCTCTTCAATTCATTGGTGCCTGAAGGCATCTTTCCCAGGGCTTTGTCCTCCTTATATCCCCGGAAGCCGAGCCCCATTGGCTCACCATGGGCATGGGGAATCTCCTTGCCCTGCCCCAGCCTGGGCATTATTACTGTCAGCTGTGGGGATTTCCCTCAAGTAACAGGGCTCCAGTCGGGAACCCTGTTACAATCACAATAGGTGGAGACCAAAGCAACTTTAATGTTTCTAAGCGTAATGGGCTCAGAGACTTTTCAGAAGGGTAGTGTTTCACCCAGGAAATATATACAACTTCTCCTCTCCTCTGGCTGGAACACTTCAATTGCTATGGCTGTACGCAGTCACAGGTCTCCAGCTGGGGACAGCAGAGGGAGCTGAAGATCTCTCCCAGGATCAAAGATCCAGGGGAGAGAGGTCAGCGGGGTTGCAGAGAGCAAGTCTGTGGCATCAGTGGGGGCTCCCTGCTATTGGGACTTTGGTTCTGCATCTTGCCAGAAAGGGAGGTAAGAGAGAGGCTGGAGATTCTGGTTCCAGTAGCAGGCACAGGAGTAAGCAAGGATTGGTGGAGGAGAGACAGGGATTGGAGTCCCCCTGGAAAGTTGTCAGTGCCCTGAACACCAGAGTGGGACCTAGCAGCTGGACAGCTCTGCAAAACATCACTCAGCACACTGTGGGACTCTGGAGGACCTCTGGGTTCCCCACCCTATACACATGTAACAAGAACTGAAACACTACAGAATAGCACCTCACCCCAAGAGGTACTATTTTGGAGTGCTTCAGCTGCTTCTGTAATGTTTCAAAGAGCATTTATAAAATGTTAGTTGTTTCTTCTGTCTCCCCACCTTTTTTCCCCCCTGGAAGTACTATATAGTTTTCATTTTCCTCAATAAGTATCAAAATCAAAGATCTTTTGGAGCCAACAACCATTAATAATATATGCAAGTTTCCTCAAGCCATGGAAGGGAGTGATGTAGTTACCATTGTATTCAGCCACCTCTGGGTACCTGATTATTTAGGTTGAAGGGTCATTTACAGCTGGGATGACTAGAGGCAGCCTTCAACATGAATTTAGAGCAGGAGTGTCAAACATGCAGCCCATGGGGAGCAATTCTATCTGGCCCACCAGACTAGCAATGGGATACGGGAAGTTGGGGACATACAGAAGTGGCAGGGAATGTGGTGACAGTGGTAGCAGAGTACACAGTGCTGACAATGGCACCTGCAGCAGCAGCTCCAGCCCCTGTCATATAGGCCCCATGCTCAAGCCAGAGCTGGAACTGCCACCACATGTAACAGGGGCTCCTGTTACTTTAAGAGGATAATGCAGCAGTTTGGGTAAGCAGCTGAGCAAAAGATAGCTGCACTGCAATAAGCACTAAGGGGAGGATCTCCAGACAGGCAGGAAGTAAAGGCTGCAGACAGGAGGGTCAGGCTGCAGCAGAGGAGGGCAGGTGAGCTGTTAGACAAAAGTGGGAAACCCCTGTGTGTGACTGGGAAGTCACATAATTGGACAGGGTGGTGCTTTGGGGGCATATAAGAGCAGTGCCTGAAGCAAGACTGGCAGTCTGGCCCTGCATGCCAGAAGGAGCTCTGAGGAAGAGAAGCTGCAGGAAGCAGGACCATAGGCACCCAAGCTACCTTAAAGAGCCAAGGGAAAAATATGGCTTGGGACACCACATTGGCCCACGGTAGAGGTGAACCTTAGTTGGAAGTGGTCTGCTTGTATTTATGATGTGTTTAGGTTTGACACTAACCCAGACATAGTGGGGCTCACTGAAACGTAGTGGGATCCAACGCATGACTGGGCAGTGAATATCAAGGGCTATAGGATGTACAGGAGGGATGGGACAGGGAGGAAAGGTGGGGGTGTGGCACTCTACATTAAGGAGGAATACACATCCTTGTCAATTAGCAAAGAATCAGAGGAGGGGCACTCTGAAGTGCTCTGGGTTAGAATACAAGGCAGTCAAGGGCAAAGAGATTTAAAGGTGAGGGTCTGCTACAGACCACCCAACCAAGGGGAAGAGCTAGACCAGGAATTCTTAAGTCAGCTCACGGAGGTAGTTAGGTCAAAGGACATGGTCATCATGGGTGACCTGAACTTTCCAGACATCTGCAGGGAAGAGCAGTCAGCCAGGTTGGACCGCTCATGTAGGTTCTTAGACAGAGTGCAGGACCTTCATCTAACCCAGGAGGCGCACAGCCCCACCAGGGGAGACACCTTGTTGGACCTGGTGCTAGCCACGGGTGATGACCTGGTGAGGGGGCTGCAGGTGCTTGACCACCTGGGCGACAGTGATCATCACCTGCTGGAATTCACCAACCAGCGCAAGGTGGCACAGGCCTACAGCAAGGCAGCAGCCCTAGATTTCAGGAGGGCGGATTTCAATGAGCTAAGAAGAATAGTCAGAGAAGCACTTAAGTCCCAGAGGGGAGGGGAGCCAGGTGTCCAAGAAGAGTGGTCGCTCCTTAAGGAGATGATCCTCCAAGCCCAAAGGGAGGTAATCCCAACACGGATCAAAGGGGGCAGGAGGGTGCAAAAGCCTCCATTGCTCACCAAAAGCATCCAGGAGTGTCTCCTAGCTAAAAGGGAGGCGCACACCCAATGGAAGGGAGGGACCATCACCAGGGAGGATTATACTGTGGTTGCTCAGGGACGCAGGGGGGCAGTCAGGAAGGCCAAGGTGGGGATGAAACTGGGACTAATTTCCTGGATCAAGCACAACAAGAAGTCCCTTTTTAAATATATAGGGGCTAAAAAGAAGGTTCCAGGTAACATGGGACCCCTGCAGGATAAGCTAGGAAATTTGGTCGTCACACCAGACAACAAAGCTAACCTATTTAACGATTTCTTTGCCTCCATTTTCCTGAGCAGGGACCAGAACAGCCACACCCCTCCCTTAGACACCAAGGGAGGCACACCTAGGCCAAGGGTTAGGGAGGAACTAGTTAGGGAATTTCTGGAGGGACTGGACGTATTCAAATCAGCTGGTCCAGACAATCTCCACCCTCAAGTACTGAGGGAATTGCCTGAGGTCATTGTGGGACCCCTGGCATGGCTTTACGAGCACTCATGGTGCTCTGGTGTGATGCCAGAGGACTGGAAAAGGTCCAGTGTGGTTCCCATCTTCAAAAAAGGGAGGAAGGAGGACCCGGGGAGCTATAGGCAAGTTAGTCTTACCTCAATCCTAGGTAAGCTTTTTGAGAGAATTATTCTGGCACATGTCCACGAGGGGCCAGCAAAGGAGATTATGCTTAGGGGCAACCAACATGGGTTCATTAGTGGCAGGTCCTGTCAAACCAACCTGGTGGCCTTCTATGACCAGATCACCAAATCCTTAGATGCAAAGGTAGCAGTGGATATAGTCTTTCTGGACTTTTGGAAGGCCTTCGACACTGTCTTTCACCCTGTTCTCATTAAGAAACTGAGGGACTGTGGTGTTGACACCCACACAGTCAAATGGGTTGCCAACTGGCTGGAGGGCCACACCCAGACAGCGGTGGTGGATGGGTCATTTTTGACCTGGAGGGATGTGGGCAGTGGGGTTCCGCAGGGCTCGGTCCTCAGGCCCGCGCTCTTCAACATCTTCATCAGTGACTTGGACGAGGGGGTAAATAGCACCCTGTTCAAATTTGCTGATGACACTAAGATGTGGGGGGATTTGGGCACACTAGAAAGGAGGAATAGGCTGCAATCAGACCTAGACAGGTTACAGGGGTGGGCGGAAGAGAATAGGATGGGATTCAACACCGACAAGTGCAAAGTGATGCACCTGGGGAAGAACAACCAGCACCATACCTACAGGCTGGGGAACTCCCTTCTTGTCAGTACAGAGGCAGAAAAGGATCTTGGAGTCATCATTGATGCCAAGATGAACATGAGCCGGGAGTGTGGGGATGCAGTCAGGAAGGCCAACCATACCTTGTCATGCATCCACAGATGCATCTCAAGCGGGTCCAAGGAGGAGATCCTCCCCCTCTATGCGGCACTGGTCAGGCCACAGTTGAAGTGCGGAGCCCAGAACTGGATGCAGTACTCCAAGAGGGACGTGGACAACTTGGAGAGGGTCCAGAGGAGGGCCACTCGCATGATCAGGGGGCAGCAGGGCAGGCCCTATGAGGAGAGGCTATGGGACCTGAACCTATTCAGCCTCCATAAGAGAAGGCTGAGGGAGGATCTAGTGGCCCGTTACAAACTAGTCAGCGGGGACCAGCAGGCATTGGGAAAGTCCTTGTTCCCCCGAGTACTACCAGGAGTGACCAGGAATAACGGTCACAAGCTGGCAAAGGATAGATTTAGGCTAGATATCAGGAGGCGCTACTTCACTGACAGAGCGGCTAGGATCTGGAACCAACTTCCAAGAGAAGTGGTGCTGGCTCCTACCCTGGGGGTCCTTCTTGAGGAGGCTAGATGTACACCTTGCTGGGGTCGTTTGACCCCAGCGTTCTTTTTCTCCCATGGCAGGGGGTTGGACTTAATGATCTGCTCAGGTCCCTTCCGACCCTAGAAACTATGAAATTATGACTGGAGGACCACATTGTGGCTGGAGGAGAGGACAAAAGCCATAGCCAGGTGCCAGGGAGCCCCCTCCAAACTGATGCCAAGTAACACCTACGAAACACAGGCACAGCTACAGGGACAGCAAGAAGCCAGTTACAGCCCTGAGGGCCACAATCTAGTACCTGAAGGGCAAGACTAGGATCAGTTGGGCATAGGAAATGCCAGCTGGCTGAAATGAAGTGAGGCTCATGCTAGGACCCTGGGGCATCCTGCCTAAGCACTGTAAGATCCATCAAGGCATGGCAGAAAAAGTAAAAAAAAAGGGAGGGTACCACAAGGAGTCAGAGTGGGGCAAGAGGTGCTTGGCCACCAGGGGGCCTCACAGCAACCCTTGGGGTCAGGTTCTGTTAAGCATGACACAGCGCATGTGGTGGGAGCAGCTCAAGGTCCATCATGGGGCATGCTGCAGAGGTGGCCACCACCGCCACCATATGCTCTGCTGCCACCATCACCGCCACCTTCTTGTGCCCTAGGATGGATCTGACCTGCAGGGAGCCTCATGATCTAAGGCATAAAGCTAGTTTGACAGCCCAATCTAGAGCAAGGCTCAAACTCATACCCCTGGAAACTCTCTTACGAGGTTATGAAAAAGTATTGTTACTTTATATAGCTATTTCCTCTTTTGAAAGGTAATTCCTTGTCTTAAGGACAGAGTGAATGCCGTACTTACAAATGTATTGGACAATAACTACTTAACACAAAATATGTAAGCAGCATTGGGAGCAGGAAGTAGAACCCAAGTCTCTCTCCTTCCCAGGAAGTGCCCTCCTGAGTCAGAGCTAGACCTACTTCTTGCTTGCTGTTCCCCAGCCCCATTATTCTTGCATTCCTTTCAAACAGTGGGTGCAATAGACAAGGCTATGGGCAGTCTTGTCTAGTGGTTAGACCACCAGAACAGAGTATGATAGGACCAGCCCTGAGAGTGGCTACGGTGCTCCCTGGTGACCACCTTAATCTTGCCCTACTTGCTCACTCTGGCTTGTCAGGATCTCACTTGCCCCATGTTAATGGTAAAATACAACTCAGGATTCTGCCCTCAGCAGTCAATGAGCTCTGGGTCCCCCATCTAGTCCTGCTCCCACTCAGGGTTTGCCCTCTGTCCTGAGCAGGACTCCTTCTCTTTATCTTGGTCTTGGCCCAAACTGGCCCACTTGACTCAGAGCTCCAACCCTGTTGCACACCAGCTCTTTCCGGGGCCCCCAACCACACCGTGCACTGGCTCTCTGGCACTGAGCTCTATCAGCCCCAACTGTAACCTGTGGTCCTACTTGCCTTAAGGGCCATAATTGTAGCCTCTAGCCTCCCTTATGGCCTTGCCCATGCCTTGCAGGTATTCTGTCCTCTCATGTACTGGATCCTCAGATCCTGTCCTCACATGCACCCTGCCCCATAACCCAATACTCTGTCCCACCCTGTACTGGGTTTACCCCCAAGACTCTGACTGTGCAGGGTTGTTCAGCCTCTAACTCAGTGGTCTCCAACTTTTTAAAGCAGGACATCACCTTTGGCATTTAAAAGCACCCCAAGACCTACCACGTGCTACCGCCACCCTGCCCTCCCCCAGCAGGTAAGTCTGTGGAGAAGGAAGAGGTAGGCAGAGGGGCGAAAAAATTATTTGGGGGCATACCTCCCCAGCAGGTAAATCCCATGCAGCCTGGGCCCCACTCAATTTACCTCTGCTCATGCCTCTCCGGCACTGTCCCTCTCCACAGGGGACTCAATTTAGCCCCCGTCCTTTCCCTCCCCTACAGACTGATCTGCCGAGCTGGGGTGCACACATGCATGCACATGGGCACTCAGGCCCCCATCCCAGCCTCCAATTGATTTCAAGAGGCTCTGAGATCTACTGGTGGATCTAGATCCACTGGTTGGTGACCACTGCTCTAACTGCTTGCCTTTAGTCCCACACAGCACACTGGTTCCCAGACCCTTACTGGGCTCTCACTCTGGGCCTTAGCCTCTTCTACAGCAAAGTGCCTCCCAGGTACCCCACTTGTAGCTTCCACACAACCCCTACAGCCCCAGTATCAGCCAACACTAAAACACAAACCTGTCTTGGAGCTCCCAGCAAACTCTGCCTTCCAATCTATTGGCTCCTTGCAGCTTATCTATTAGTCAAGCTTCCTCATTTTAGCAGTACAGGCCTTCAGGAGTTCTACTGTCAAAGGTCAGGATCCAGGCTTTTAGTATGCTGTGGCTCCACCCTTTCTAGTCTAATGGCCTTGACCCTGCGCCGTGGGCTCCAATCAGCCCAGCCCTCAGCTTGCTGTAGTCTGCTTTTGCCCATACAGTTAGCTCTCAAGTAGTCACCTGCTACATGTTAAGCAGCCAAGGTAGTTAAAGAAAGCACCTATTTCTCTGCAGCTAGCCCTTGTTCAGCTACCTACCTGATTGCTGCCCTCTGATACTAGCTTCCTATTCTCCAAGTTGTAGGGGGTGCAAAGGGCCAAAGACAGGATCAGAGTCCAAAACACAGGCCAGACTAAGGTCAGGAAACAGATACTAAGTTACTAGATCAAGGGGGAATCCAGAGGCAAAGTCCAAATCACAAGTCAAGTCAAAGTTCAGGAGTCAGAGACTGACTTACCAAACCCAAAGGAAACTTCAGAAACCAGAGTCCAGGAACAGAGTGAGCAGAGTCAGGGAAACTGGAGTACTCCATCACAGAGAGCTGCAGGGCAAGCCTTCAGCACGAACTGCTGGCTGGTCTGGAGTCTGCTACTACAGCTAAAACTAAATGAATAGACTGCTCTTCCAGAAGCCAGTCAAGATGCCTTACTAGTGGCCAGCTGGCATCATCAGCTGGGGTAGAGCTGCCAGTCAAAGCCCCAAACAGATGTGGCCTGCTAGGCCATTATCCCAGGCTGAGTTGCCTCTGAGGACACCTGACAGTGGGTCAGCTTTAGCAAGAACCATAGATGCTCTCAGACCTGTCCAGCCATAAACTGGTTGTTAGGAAAGTGAAAGGTGTGGGTTCAAACCACCTCTGGCTGTTTGAGGCCTAGAACCAAAGCCTAACTATGTTTAAGTACCCTAACACTACATTATTGGGCAAAAGGTAGGTGAATCCTCTGCCTTCCAACTTCACTTGCTCAGTGTGCTCTTTTCTTTCTAAGGAATCTGGACTTAGGTGGATGTGCTTCAGCCGAAGAACTGGTGCTCAACAGATGTCTCAGTGGCTGTTCTGTATCTTTTCTCTTCGTGCACAGCATCCCAAATCTACTACCTAAGGATCTTTTCAGGCCTAATTAGAAAAGCAAAAGGAATCCAGAGGCCTTTGTGGTTTTATGACATCCAGTGGGATGGAACAGGACTGCATTCAGTAGGATAGAGGAGAGTAAACTGGGTAAGTTTCAATTTGATATCTTAGAAGAATGGAATCTGGGTTATAATAAACGCTAATACTCATGAGAAGACAAAATCATATTGATCTAAGCTCAGCATAGCCAGACATTGTGCAATTTCCAATGAAATCCTGGGCTGCAAGCTATCCCTATTATGAAACATCAATATTAGTTCAATCTAGGCTTTTTTTTGGTTTTGAAATTGACAATCATACCAAATCATGTACATATTTGACACTGAGCATATGAGTCCAGAGTGAAAAGTCTAACTTGGACCGCCAGAAATGAAAAGGCACCAGGACACTAACACAATGGACCACAGATTCTTCTTTCCAGTAATAAAGTTGTGCTACCTTTTTCCCCCTCATGATATTGTACTAGATGTCGATGCTTAGTGTGCCAACATGTATTTGGGGGACTTCCCATACCGCTTCTTGAAAAAAAAATATAAATTGAGTTTCCAGGATTACAGATACAATAAGGAACTATGATAGAGCTAAAAAGTGCAGAGAAAATAACTTAGAAGAATCCTGAAAAGGATGCCATGTACAGCAATGGAAAAAAACTATGTTTAATGCTTACAATTACATTGAACAGTTCATTTATAAATTAAAAGGTATTATTTGTTATATTTATGATACAACATACATATTTTGAAAGCATTCTAAGACCTTCCTATTTGGGTAGGCATTTAGTAGTTATGTTGAGACATTATTTAGGGGAGTTCTGTTTTAAATTGATTCCCTTTTAAGTTGGTTTGCTCTCTTTTATAAGTAGCGATGTACTCAATTCGCTCAACTGGCGATACGTAGGAGGTACAAGGGGGTGCACATGCACTCCCTGACGGGCCACGCTCCCCACTTAGGTGATGGGCGGGGGGGGCCCGGCAGGAGCACCCGTGCCTCCCCTGCAAGTGCTGGCCGAGGGGTGGGAGCGCTGGATGTAGGCTATCGGAACCACCACGGCTGCTTTCGGGAGCAGCACAACCACTCATTGGTCTGTAAGTTTTGCCGTGGGGGGATCCCCCCACCTGGTCGGTGAGATTGGCCATGGAAGGACCCCACCCCTGGTCAGCAAGATTGGCCACTGGGGGGCCACATGCCCCCCCCAGCTAAGGTGGCACCAGTAGCCCATGAAAGTCACAAGTTAGTAATTTTCACAGAAACCAGGAAAAAAGGCAGTTTCCATGATCACTGTGAAAACAGTTGTTCCCCACAATTTTGTGTGGGATTGCCAGAAGAAAAAAAGCTTACTAAAAATAAAATGTTAGCTTCCCAGTGGGAGCCAGAGCCCAGCCTTGCAGCCAACAGGTGGGGGGAGGGAAGCTGCTGGAATGAAGGGAGGCAGCCAAGATGGTAGTCACCCCCTCTTCTCTCCACCACTAACTGGCAGTGAGGGCTGCCTTTTGTGCAGCCCGCCCCTCTCCACTAATCAGCAGTGAGGGGAGGGGCTGCATGAAGGGCAATTTTCTCTGCCAAGCAGTGGCAAGCAGCAGAGCTGCATGACAGGCAGCCTTCTCAGCTAATCAGCACCAAGGGGCAGGGATACCAGGGCCCCTCTGCCAATCAGCAGCGGGAAGGTGAGGGGGGGAGGGGAGGCTTGCAAAAAGTTGGTGAAAATGGCATCAGGCACCACAAGCGGTCTGCAATTTTTACTTCCCTTATGCAAGATTTAAGTAGATCCTTATTTATAAGTTATTCTGTTCTCTTATTGTAAGCTGCCCTGAGCTTTTGTTGGGTAGTGTAGCATATCAATGAAATAAATAACCATTCTAGTGTCATTTGGCTTATACTGAACTACACAAATGCATTATAACACGTGGACTATTCTTAAATTTTACATTTATAAACTGCAAAATATAATAAACACAATTAGACAAAAGGTCATCTGGTTTATGGCAGGTTTTCCCTAACGACATCCAAAATGAAAGCTATTAAACCTCTAGTTCAGGGGCATACAATTATTATGTGTTTGTGTAGTGTACATAGAGGTGCACCATAGTTTAAAAGCAAGCCTTAGTCTTGTATATTGTGCAGGGAGAGCATGGAGGGTGGATATAGGTTTGTGGGAGGGTGTGGGTGTTGTGGGGTGGATAGGTGTGGGTGTGTGGATATGTGGGCTCTGAGTAGGTATGGGGTTTGTGGGGGGTTGTATGTGGGGGCAGGGTGGCTGGGGAGTGTGGGAGGTGTGGGGGTCTGTGTGTGTGACAGTTCAAATCAGTGTGTGTGGGACTCACTCTACGAACACACACACCTACACACACACTCTCTCTCCCTCCCTTACTGTGCATGTGCACACACTTCCTCTCTATCCCTCCCTCATTGCGCTCACTCTCTCCCCCTCCCTCCCTCATTGTACAGACACACGCATGCACACCCCACCCCACTGGACCCGGGGTACCGGCACATGTCCCATGCTCCCGCAGTCTGCCAATGCAGCCAGGAGCCACATGGTGCTGAAGCAGTGGGTGGGCAGGCAGCAGCAGGCAGGAAAGCAGGAAAATGGCAGCTACAGGCAGGGGGAAGGGGCAGCAAGTGGGCATGAGGGAGCCCAGCAACAGCTGGGTGGGAGCACAGGGCCCACGCTGGTGTCCCAGAGCCAGGGCCAGCTGGAGCCCAGAGTGGGGCAGCAGAAGTCCAAGCCAGCAGGGACTCTATGAAGCCAAGCCATCCCCCCCACCCCCATGCTGGCACAACCCAGCCTGACTGCATAGCCCCTGCCAGCCCAGGCCCTGGGCCCCCACCGGCACTGGCCCTGGGACACTAGTGCAGGCCCTGATATCCCATCCAGCAGTTGCTGCACTCCCGCGCACCAGCTCGCTCCCACTCCCCCGAACCTGCCACCACTTTCCTACCCAACACCACTGCGCTCCAGCACCATGTTGTTCCCAGCTGCATGGCTGTAACCACAGGACTCAGCAGGAGCCAGCCTGGCCCATCCCCGAGGACTGGAACAATTTCCCGTGGTCCTTCCCTTCCTTCCTCCCCTCCCATTCTTATCTGGATTTCCCTCTCTGGTAGAGGGAGGCAGGAACAGCCCCATGATCCCAGGCCAGGAGCCTCCACTGAGCAGAGGCTTCCGGTTGAGGGAGTGGGGGGGGCTGGAGGTGGGGTGGGGCCTGACAGGCCTTGCTGCTGGGTCCTACTGCTCCTGACTCCTTTCATCTTTGACAGGCAGCCAGGAGCAGATAAATATTAATTTGCTAAATTTTTTAGGGGCCCCACAGGGCAGCGAGAATGGCCTGGTGGGCTGCATCTGCCCCACAGGGCATATATTGGCCACCCCTACTCTAGTCATCACCTCATAGAGGGAATCACATGACCTAAAATAGATTTGCCTTAGCATGGGAAAACTTAAAATGTGCAGTGGCATTAATGTAAATTTGTTCCCAATTTTTTTTTGTTTTCTGTTACTGAGTTTCTATGTTTTATTTACACTACACCACACACACAAAAATCAAGAATAGAAAGCTAAGAATAATACAAAAAATAAAGTTAGAAACTTCCAGAGGCATACTGAAGTCCTAAACATATACTTTAAATTTTACAGTTTAAAATGCAAAGGATAGAAACTGAAGAACTGAATATTTTTATTTCATAGAAGATAGTTTCTATTACTGTTGTGTAGAATCTTCTGAACTTGTGAATTCAAATAAAAACCCTCAAAGTTGAAGCTGCAATGAATTATGGGTATATGCTTTTAAAAGTTATTAAAAAGATACAGAGTGAAGGTTTTTATTTCACACAAAAAAATACAAACTGTTGGTGTGAAACCCTTGATGTTTGATGAAGAGCAAGATTTTTATATAAAACTCCAGCTACAGTCAATACAAAGACAATATAAAGTAAGGGAACATATTAAAGAACTGTGCAATTGTATGGCTCAAGGGATGTAGATAATTTCACTTCAAGGTCTGCAATATTAATGTATACTATATTAGTAACAGTCTTCATATATTACTAGATCTGACAGCTTTTCAGTGCTCTGCGAAATGAGTTTAAGGGTTTAGCAAAAATTCCCAGTAGACAAACATTCACATCACAAACTACATACACAACAAAAATACAACTCATTGCACTTGTTCTCAGAGGTGCCAGCAGCTGCCTTTTCTTTTCTTCTTAGCAGTCCTTCTTCCTTCCAGGTCAAGGCCAAGGAACAGTAGAAGGATTGCCTGGAGAAGCTGCCACTGCTGCTGTCCTTAGCCTACCTGTTCTGGAAAAAGGCACATCAGTATCTTGGCCTATCGTTTCAGAACCTTCACCAGGATTCAAATTCTCACATGCACTGAACATTTTTAACAAGCAATGTTAAGCTAAAAATGAAAACGCGAACATGTGTTCTGAATGCAAACTGGGCACAGGTCTCGTGAATGATGCTTTTATTAAAACATGCATCTTTGTTGAAGAAAACAGTCAAATTGACATAGAAAATGCCTAGTGAGTTTACTTAGGAAACTTTCATGAAGCGGTTTTGTATTAAGGTTTCTATATGTGCCATAAGGACATTAACATCAGCAGCGCAGACCTGATGTTTCTGCATCTCATTCTTTTTCAATGTCTCTAACAGGCCTCGGTGGACTGGAGGCAAAGGGCTGTAAGAACTCAGCAAGTGAAGCTGACTTAATGGATTCTGTTTTATTTCTGCAATCCTCAGAGCCCGCAAAATAGCAGGTGCAAACTTGGAATAATGAGCTGTAGATGAAATGATAACTGGGCAGGTTCTATCCTGTAATCGATCTGCAACGACTTTAGCAACAGCTGTGTGTGTGTCCAAAATATACCCAGTAGTACTGTATACAGAGTGAATAGCAGTTAAACAGTCCTCTTCAGAACACCACCCAGCCACCAGGTCCTGCTGAAGCTTCTCAAGTAGCTCATTCTGCAACTGAAAGTGGCTTTGATTTTCCAGCTGATTAAACAATAGTGTCACCAGCTGTCCATCACCATTAGCAATCAGATGCAAGTGTCGTTCAAGGTTGGAAGACTTCAAAATATCTATTGCTGGTGACAACGTACGTATTAGTCTTCTGCCCCTTAAGTCATAAAGGCCTGTTCTCAAGAAATTGGTCAAAATGTTATTTTCATTAGAAGCACAAATACATTTCCTGATAGGTATTCCCATCTTTTTTGCATACAAGGCTGCTAATATGTTGCCAAAGTTTCCAGTAGGAACACATACATCTATTGGGCTCCCAAAAGCAATAATACTTTGATGAACGAGATCAAGGTAGGCAGAGGCATGATAAATCACTTGAGGAAGTAGTCGAGCCCAGTTTATAGAGTTTGCTGCACTTAAAGCTGTTCCATATTCTGCAGTAAGAAAGCCAGTATAATCAGAATTGGTAAATATTTGTTTTATAGCCATCTGGCAAAAATCAAAATCAGATTTGACACCTATTGCCCAACCATTTCCTCTTTGGCAGCCAATCATCTGAGATTTTTGAATCTGGCTCACTCCATCCTCAGGAAAGAGACTGGCCACAACAATTCTCTGCTTGTCGGCATCGTTAAGACGACTAAAACCATCTAGGACAGCACTCCCTGTGTCTCCAGATGTAGCTGTTAGGACCAAATAATTGCAGCTTGTGGGAACACAGTAAGCAAAGATATGAGGTAACAGCTGTGATGCAAAATCTTTAAATGAGGCTGTTGGTCCATGAAACAACTCAAGGAGAAACTGGTTGCCTGACAAGTGCCTAATAGGGGCAATTTTAGAACAGGTAAAATTCTCTCCATAAGCAATCTCAACAATTGCACCCAGTGTTGAAGCAGGTATATCAGCAGGATGTATACATTTTTCCAATATAATCTGGGCTCTTTCAACATAGGTTGCTTCTACTAAGCTTTGCCATTCTCCAGCAGTTAATTCTGGAAGCCCCTTCTCAGGAACAAAGAGTCCACCATCAGATGCCAGGCCCTCAATCACAACATCACTGAAATATTTAGCAGGGTCTTTGTGATCACACGTTTCAGATTTTACATATCTGGTTGAAATAAAAGTTTCTGCTTCTGAGTCTTGATACCTCTTCACTGCATCAAGTACTTTATCTGCTACAGCCTCTGCTGTAATCCCACTTTCACAAAGAACCCGGATATCATACCACTTTTTATAAAACTGTTTCCTATACTGAAGTATGTCTCTCATGGAAATTTGAGGCCCCTGACCCACAATACGATCCAGTTTTAGGAATTCTAGTCTATCTATTATGTCTCTTGTGGGTACATCCAGATACACAACTAACCCATTTTTCTTCATGTGCTGCATACTTGCAGCATGCATTGGATTGGATCCAGTAAGGGAAATTACACTTCCAGATGCTGAAATCTTTAACAGGGCTTTTCCTTCCTCTTCTAAAAATTGTTCATTACCAATATCCTGCAATTTTTCTGACACACTCATATTCCAGGTTTTTTCAAGGACATCGTTGTCTACATCTATGACAGGACAGCCCAGTTTCTGACCTACTATTCTCCCTACTGTTGTTTTCCCAGCACCAGGAGGTCCCATCAGGACAATATTCTGATCTGCAGCATAAGAGTGATTTGAGATCCATGACCTTCCCAGGTGTGCAAATGCCAGCGTTCTTGGAAAAATCAACTTTAAATGCACCTTAGAAACAGTGTTCTGGGTTATTAGTTTCAGATGCTGATATCGAACAATGTGATACATCTTCTTTTCTCTGATTTTTCAAGACAATTTTACAAGTGACTCAAGTGCTTTAAAGAGAAAAAATATATACAGAATTAGTCATTTGTAGAAATAGATACATGAAATTAAACAAGGGAAAAACCCCAATCCATTAGAATGGAAAACTAATCATGGCTGTCTGCTACAATATCAGAGGAAAACATGTTTTTCAGCAAGACAGTTCCCCCCGATCTCCTATACTGAGCCTTCCCATTTCATCGACAAGTGTTATAATCATGCCTGAGCTTAATCCAAGAAACTATGAGTTTACTATATCTTCATGCAAAATATGGTTTTATTAAAAAAAATGCTGAATTCATGCAGAGCTTCTAGTCTACCATTCATCCAAAACCTTTGTTTCTCTTATCCTAGAGAAATGGAGTCTGTATTATACCATATCAGAAAGCTGATATGGTATGTCCCATAATGAACAGTGGGCTTAGCTAAGGGTTGCCTTCTGAACTACTCAGAACCAGGTCCAAAAGAGATGCTGTTGGGTGAATAGTCCACACCGCTAGGACTCCTGGCAGCCAACATTCTCAGAATAAGAACTCTTGGTGGAAAAGATCCCAGAACTTCATAATACTATATTACCATAAGAACTAATACATACTTGTTCAGACACTACGCAGATCCTAAATAGTGGTTGGTTCTGTGTCATTAACATCAGACTTATTTACAAAAGCATACACAAGTCACCCTTATGAACAATATACAATAAAAAATTATCCTCTCCAAATCCTAAAAACCAACCTAACAGTTCTGGCTCTGATTTAAACAAGCAAAAAAAAAAAGCTAGAAAACTCACTTAAATTTACAGAAAACTCAGACTACTGTACCAGTACTGGCAGAGGCTCATCCAATTCTATTCTGCATAATTACAAATGGTATCTCAAGTACTCCTAAGATGGAATCCTATTTCCTCTGCAGTTGACATGGATTGAGTGAAATTGGAGAGAATACCATGAACAGACTCTATTCTCAAAACAGTCATTGGGCTAGGGGCTCTCCAATGCTGATAAATCAAGCAGTTCCCAACAATGAACTATTTTGTTTGCTCTGGGAAATCAATGTCAGTGTCAACATGAACTACAGAACAGGAATGGCATGTAGTGTTCAAGGGGGCAGTCAAAATCTGCACGAGAGAGGAAATGATCAGCAAAAATCTGCACAGAAGCAGCCCTTCAGGACCACTTTCCGTTTTATGCTGGAAAATAAGTCTGTCACTTTATTATCTTCTACTTAATAGCTAAAAAAAATGCTTATTACTTAAAATAACCAGTACTGTTGCAGGATTTTATGGAAAGCAAACTTTTTGTGCTCTATAAGCTCAAGAAGTCAAAACATCATTGCTTGCATATTGCTGGCTACAAATGACTTGCATGGAAATTAATTCCCTGAAAGACTGTAGCCTTATTGGGTATTAGAGTAACTACCACAAGAGTCGACTATCCCTAGAATAAAATATTAGAACTGTCAAAAACAAAAATACCCAAATAAACAAAACAAAAACAATCTCTAAACATTTTCCAGGGAAAGTTGTTAACTAACTTAACAGGATTACTTTTTCAAAGTTATCCACAGCCTGTACACAGTTAGAATATCAAGCCTAAACCCAAGTCATCTAAACCTACAAAAATGGCAACATTTTTAAAAAGTAACTGTTACTTGCTAAAATAAGCCAGGGTTGCCCAGGATAGGTGGGTTGTTTTTGAACAGGCCTAATGATTCAAAACCAAAAATGGACGCAGTCCTTCCTAATAACTAGATTTTAGGGATTCATTCTGGTAGCTGGAATTCTGACTGCTTGCATCTCATGTTACACTGAAACACTTCATTAATTTTTAAACAACTTGTTTTTTACCCTTTACATAACCTACACTGCCAATCAATTTCTGATAAAAAGAGGTGTTTTGCTCTTCTTTTGTATTAGCAGGATAAATTAAATAAACTAACTTCCTTGAATCATTCACTACATATCATGTTTTCCAATCCTTGAATCAACCTCATGAGTATTCTTTGCACTTTCTCCATTCTTGCAACTCTCAGACTAAGGATAGAAGAATTGTGCACAGTATTCCAGTAAGAGTTGCACCTGCACAAATGCAGACTTCCTAACTTCTACCAGAGATTCCTGAGTATACATCCCAGGATCACAATAATCCTTTAAACTCTGTACTCAGCTAGCTCCATCCGCACTGAAGCACCATCCAGATCTGAACTTACGTGGCTATAAGTGCAGAAGTAGCCACTAGATCCACATTGGTTCTTGGAGTGAACAAATTCTGCAGTATCCATGTTCCTGTCATTCTTTCTTCCATCTTCCAGGCTCATTATCATTGAAAAGATCAGTCTCCAAACCTCTGGTATCTATTATTTCACAAATCAAAGCAGCCACCTTTAACACCTTTATGTACAGTTTAAATTATGGTTTGTATGGGATGGTTTGGATAGGGATGATCCTGCCTCAGGCAGGGGGTTGGACTAGATGACTTCTGGAGGTCCCTTCCAGCCCTATTTCTCTACAACACTAGCACATTACAATTTCTCCTATCAACTCACATTTGTATAGAACAGTGATTCTCAACCAGGGTGCTGCAGCACCTTGGGGCACCATAAAATCCTTTTAAGGATGCAGCAGTGTGCCACACATTAACACTATTAGGTGAATGAACACCTACACAATTCACAAGATAAACAGAGATTTAAAATAGAACCTTTTTTGACACCACGGTCTTCTGACCTGTTGTGGTCTTTCTGAGTTCAGTGCAACAGAAGAAATATTTTATTTCTTTTCCACAGTCAAAAAATTATTAAAAGCTGAGCCTGCATTTTCCAAGGAGTGCCTCTAGTTTAAAAAGGTACAGTAGTTGTTGTAAATAAGGGTCGCCCAAATGGCAAACTGCAGACCGCATTTGGCCCCCAAGGGATTAACCTGCAGCGCCCAGGCTCCTTATTGGGGCACCACTCCCCCACTGCTCCCACAATGGCTGCTGCTGGAGTCTTTAGACTTCCCTCCTTCCCCTGGCTTCCTCTTCCTGCCCCTTGGGATGGGCCAACACAGCCTGCAGGGGTGAGGGAATCCACAGCCTGGCATTTCAGGGGACACCCAGGGACCTGACACAGCATAGTTGTATCAGCACAATACAGTAGGGGGAAACTCATTGTGGTAAGTGGTGTGGGAGCCAATGTAGCATGGCAAAGTATGCAGTTCACAGTGTAGCATCTATGGTGGAACACGCATGGCACAGTGCAGTACTTGATGGTGGGGGGGAAGCACCTGCCACATAGTATACCGCCCAGGGTCACACCCCCAGCCACTCACACGTTGGACAGCCCTGTTTTAAATAATTAAATCCCTCCATGGGAAAAATGGATGGATATGTATGTGGAATACATTGCTTTTTAATTGTTTTAAAATGTGAAAAGTAGGTTTAATATTCATTAGAGGCACAAAGTTGCATCCTGCTGACTACAAAGATAGAAATAAGTTTATTTGTGTAAGTTTCATAGATTTCATAGACATTAGGGCTGGAAGGGACCTCGGGAGATCATCGAGTCCAGCCCCCTGCCCAAGGGGCAGGAAGTCAGCTGGGGTCATAGGATCCCAGCAAGATAAGCATCCAATTTACTCTTGAAGGTCTTCAATGTAGGTGCT
>NW_017728886.1:30128507-30131421 GCF_001723895.1 Crocodylus porosus
TGGACGCAGTACTCCAGCTGCAGCCTCACCAAGGCCGAGTACAAGGGGAGAATGACGTCCCGGGATTTGCTCGAGAAGCATCTATGGATGCTTCAATTCTTATTTTCCAGTTTCAAATTTTTCCTTTAACTACAGACTTCAGCATATTTTTATTTCCTAAATAGACTTCATCACTACCTCATCTGCATTTCAAAGAACTTTCTATGCATCATATAAGGAGCCTATATGCCTAACCTAGGCTGTGGATTCCACTTGAGTCACATGCCTAAAAGTTAGGTGTTATAATATTTATTCTTGAAACACACAATTATGGACCTCATCCTTGCCTGATATGATACAGAACCGAATCGAGGCACCTTATGTTCAGGGCAACGATCCATTAACGAAGGCCTGGTGCACACAAAGTTGCAAGTTTTACAAAAAGTTTGTTTTAAAAATGGATTGAGAGACACTGGTGCACAGAAATTCCTCATTCAGCTTAAACAAGTCTCTATCAATTTTGTTCGTTTCAGTGTAAGCCCCATTTATACCAGTATGTATGTCTACAAAGGGGGTTTAAAACAATGCTGTAAAAATTATTTTAAAAAGTTATTATCGCTTCTGTATACAGGTAAGTCCTGAGTTAGGCCTGGTCTACACTAAAAAGGCTTTGACAACAGCATTCAGCTGGCAAACCAACAGAACTGATACTGGCCAGAGTGTTTCTGGGAGCATCCTTTATACCAGCTCCCAAACTAAATAAGTGTAGAAAAAACACCTTTTTGCTAGCAGGCCTTTTACAATGTAGAAATACGAAAGCATCCACATCGTCACGTCACTTCCTATACCAGCAAGTTCTCCGCAGACACAGCCTCCCTTATCAGGCCCTTGCAGAGACGGTCCTGAACACATGCACCATTAAAAAAACAACTCATGGGCAAGGATCCCTGCCAGAGATCAAAGCCAGGCCATGACTGACTGCGTGAGTGAGCTTCACAAGGAAGCCTGGAGCCCTGGACTAGGCTTGTGCAACTGGTCTAGTCATCTTTCCTCTTCCGCGCAGAGGCAAATGCCAGAGAGAACACGAAGGCAGGGACCATTGCGGAGTACACGGGTGTTCTGCCATTACCACCCAGGCACCTGGACCCACATCCTCAAAAGGAGCAAGCTGTCCATCTCCTAGTCATTTCTCTGCCTTGAAGGGCCTGGGCTGCAGTCCCCTGCTCAGACTCCATGGGGCAGCTGCGCAGATGTCACCCTCTAAGGTCACATCAACGCGGAGTGGCAGGCTCATGGGGCAAGACGCGTCCGACTGCGGCCACCGGGGCGCCCCCTCCCCCAGGCCCGCGGAGGGCGGGAACGGGCCCCCGCCCCTCCGGCCCCGGCAGACTGGGGCAGCCCCGCGGCAACGCCCCCCACCCCGTTGCCATGGGAGCGGCCGCGGGCGGGGAGGTGGGGAGGGAGTGGTGTCGGCAGCGGAAGGACCCGGCGCCCCTCCTCCGCAGCGGGGCCAGCACACGTCACGGCGGGGCACACGTACCCGGGAGGGGCGGGGCCAGGTCAGCGGGGGCTCCGCGTGCAGGTGCTACCCGGACCCCGGGCGCAGCAGCCGCTCTGAGCCCTCGACCCCGCCCACTCCTGGCCTGCGCATGCGTATCAGGCAGGCGTGAGTTCAGGCCCGGTGCATGCGCACACGTCCTTTCCTCGGGAGATGCTAAAGCTTCAACTCCCCCCCGTCCTCCTCCGCCGCCCGCCCCGCCCCGCCCCAAGTCCGCCTAGTGCGCCTGCGCGGCCTCTTGCGCACGCGCGCCGCGGCGGGCTCCCGATTGGTCCGTTCCCTGTTGGATCCCGCCTCTGCCATTTGCTGCCGGGCCATGGGCGGAGGAAAGGACCTTTCTCTTCCGGGGACGTGTTGCTAAGCAACGGGTTCCCATAGCAACTGCGTTGTTGTAGGCAAAACCCTGGTCTCTTTCTCTGAAGAGAGCCTGAGCCGGGCGGTGCGATGGGCGCGGGGAGGGGCAGGGGAGAGCGGGGCATGCGGGGGTGAGAGTGTCTGATGGGGGAGAGGAAAAGGGGGTGACACGCAGAGGAGGAGGAGGGATGGAGGAAGAGAAAGGAGCCGGTTCAAAGTGGACTTAAGTGTGAGGGGAAATAGAGGAGGGGGGAAGGGAGAGTGGAAAAGGAGGAGGTGGGAGGCAGGAACCGGCATGGGGAGTCCAGGGAGGCAGGAGCATCCTGACATGCCTGTGCTTTCTGTTCTCCACAGAGCTGAGGATGACACAGGTGTGCGCCCAGGAGAACCTCTACAACCTCCTGCCCCGGTTGGAGGAGAAGGCTGTCAGGCCTCCTCGGTACGTGTGTAAGGGCTGTTTTCTCATCCGTAGAATTGCTGTGACCAAACACACGTTTTTTCAATAAATAGCAGAGGAATGTGCTGGGCCTGCCCTGATATAAGTGCCGTTAAGGTATAGGAGCACTGAGACAGGTGGATTTGATTTAAATCAAATTGATTTAAATCACAATTTAAATCACTGGTCAGGAAGCCTGGGTTTAATCATTGTTTTCTACAAAATGCATTCTTGTCGTTTGATAGCCTTTATTCATTTAACTTCTTGAAACTTTTAGAGAGGGCTTGACTCTGTGTATGTACACAGACTTGCAGAGAGACAGTAGGGCAGATGGGTAGGTAATGAGGTCTGTTATCTCTCATCTCCATATACTGCTATTCACAAGGATGTTATCTTGCTAGTCACAAGGATGTTATCCATGCAGTCAGATGGCTTGCAGATTGGCTCAAGGGTCGTACTCAGAGGGTGGTGGTGGATGGGTCATATTCGACCTGGGGGGAAGTGGGCAGCGGAGTCCCCCAGGGCTCAGTCCTGGGGCTTGCGCCGTTCAATTTCTTCATCGGCGATTTGGACGACGGGGTGAAATG
>NW_017728886.1:30132011-30146092 GCF_001723895.1 Crocodylus porosus
AATTATTAGAGAGTAGATTTAGATTAGACGTCCGCAAGAACTACTTCACAGTTAGGGCGGCTAGGAGCTGGAACCAACTTCCTAGGGAAGTGGTGCTGGCTCCTACTCTGGGGATCTTTAAGAAGAGGCTTGATGACTACCTGGCTGGACTTATTTGAGTCTAGTCTTTTTCTCCTGCCCAGGTGGGGGGTCAGGCTTGAAGATCTACAAGGTCCCTTCCGACCCTATTTCTATGATTCTATGATTCTATCTCTGGAGACACAAATCCACAGTTTGAGACCTAAAACGAAGCATGACAGAGATGCTTAATGGGTCCCGTTGGGCAGAGTGGTTTTCTTTAATTTTTACTAATCTATAGAGGAGCCTCCGGGAACCCCATAAGATTGGGCCCCTAATATAGTCCATGGCCTGTTGTGACCAATGTTGTAAAACTTTTCTAAAAAGGTTACATGAATATATTGTCTCAAATAGTATATAATTAGAAGTTATAATCCCTATTCCATGATGATATTTTTGAGCTTTAACATATTTTAAATTAAAGCTATCTTTATATCGGTTTTTAAAAAAGCAAGCATCTTAAATAAAACTACAATTAAATAAAAAAACTGATTTAAATTAAAAAATCCATTTTTTTATTTAAATAAATAATTGCTTTTTATCCACCCTGCACCAAGATTTCATACAGATAGCCCTGCCTGAGACCTGAGTGGCTGGCGAGAAAATGGGATCTTGCAGATGGTTCTGTTTAGCAAAAGGAATTGAGGAGGGGGTCAGGAGTCTTGGATGAAGTTCTGTTTATTCACAAAGAATGGACAAAGCACTGTTTTCCTTAGCAGAGGAGGAATCAAAATGATAACTTCCTTGCTTGCACTTCCAAGTCTGTTTCAGACAGTACCCAACCCAAGAGCTCTCTTTCTAGGCTTTGCCAGGGTCATGGTACCAGTAGTTCTGTTCCTCCACCTGACTTGCTTCTCTGTCCATGTCTTTGCATATTGTTTCTCATGTTTCTCCCCCAACACACACATTTACTTAAAACAATGCCCACCAAATCCCTCTGCTCACACTATACTAATACTTGAGCATATTCACATATGTCCTCTGTTTGGAGAATGATGTGTTTGTTTGTTGTGAGGCATGTGTTGCTCCTTGTATTTATTCTGAATGAAAAGTAGCTGTTATGCTTGTCTGTTTCATTAAACCATAACACACTGCTATCAAAGTGAATCAAAATGTTAGTGTGTTTTACTAGAACAAAGATACTCAATTTTATTTCAACTAAAAGGTCCACTTTGCTACTTCACCAAATTCTTAGAAGTCACTGTAGGGATATAGCTGCCATATCAGGATATCTAAGTAGTGACAGGTAGGGCTGGCCACAAAAGACAACAAAGAAAACACCATACGCCACACCCTTCCTAAACTATCACACTCTCCACATGCAAGGACCTCACCCACCCTAAAACTCATCTCCCTCAGAGAGAAAAGTCCTCCTCATTTCTACAGTCATTGTTTTTTTCCTTCCCATATCTACACCATCAAAGTGGCCAAATGAAGAACATTCACATATCTACACAGTCTGTTACAAACATGGCCTCCACATCACTAACCCTCCAGTCATGGAATTGCAGAAGGAAGATTCCTTTTCCCTCATAATCACAGGTGCCTTACACAGACAGGTACTATCACTAGCCCTCTGTTTCCATGTACATTTTTACTGTTGCTGTTATAGCACCTACTCACCTGAACCTGAATGATCAAAGTAATTCCTCATCTTTGTGTTTCAGGTAACTAGGCTATACTTAAAAAAATCCTATTAAAAGGATTGCAAACTTTTAAGTAACATTTTTATGGATTATTTTTCTCCATTTGGAAAGGCTGCTCAGTTTGTTCCAGGATTTTGGCTAATATACTCCTTTATGTTTCAACTTTTACCTCAGTGATGTCCTGTGGCAAGGTCAACAAAAATATAGATACTATAACAACTTACCTACAAATGTAGTCTTCTTTTTTGTTTCACTTTAGGTTTTTGATACACATTTATTTATGCTTTTTATCAAAGCAGGGGCAGGGTGTCACTCTGCCTGAGAGATGTAGAGACCAGAATTGTAAGCATACAACATACAAATTCTTCTGGGTATAGCTTTTTATGGGCTTTAACTTGCACTTGTTGAAATCAGTAGCAAAACAGCTATTTCAGCATTTCATAATCTCCCCCCTATGCTGTATTAGAAATATGTGATACAGAAATAAATCATTTTCTTTATTGCCTTATAGTAATGATCCATCTAGTCTATTTTCCAATATTAGCTTGTAGTATGTACTTCAGAGGAAAGTACAAGAAGCATAGCAGATGAAAATGTTATAATTTATAGAGAGATACTTCTATCAACTCTCATCAGTACTCAGTTGGCATATTTTCTGAAGAATGAGATCTTATATTAGAGTCAGCAACATTTTTTGGGCAGAGTGCCTAAAATACCCACAACCTCAACTTGTAAGATATTGGCATGCCAGGGGCAGATGGCAGAGGAGACACAAGGGGCCTGATCCTTGTTGTGGCAGCACAGTCCCAGCCTTTCTCTGCCATTCGCCCTGAGGCATGCAGATACCTGCCACTGGCAACAAACCAGGCTGGGGCTCTGCAGACCCTGGTGCAGCTGCTTGCAGCCTCCTAGCTGCTCGTCATAGCCGGCCCGGGCTCTGGGCAGACCCCTGCTGCCTGTCATAGAGCCTGGGTTGCTTGCAGCAGGGAGGCTCCAAGCAGCTGCACTGGGGTCTGCGGAGCCCTGGCCTGGCTCATTTTCAGTGGCAGGTGTACATGCATCTCAGGACAGATGATGAGGAAAGGGCCTGGGCTGTACTACTACAACAAGGATTGGGCCGCTTGGAGCTCCCCTGCTGACCACTTCAAGGCATACATAATCAAGCAAAATACCTTCACGTGCCAGGCTCTGGCATATGTGCCAGGAGTTGCTGAGCCCTGTTTTATATACTTTAAAAATATATTTTCATCCTATTGAATGTAACTATGGCTATTTTCATTAACAATAAAAATGTTTAATCCTCTGCAAAGTTTGATAAGCTTAATGTGAGTTGTTATGATGACGTCCAAGGTATGGCTTTGTGTTTTGTCCATTGAGAAAAGCTGCAACATCTGAATTTTAACAACTTCCAATAGTGCAGGTGCACTAACCTGAATTGGGAAGGGGTGTAGTGGTGAAGTATGGGAGGGCTGACATAGCCACTTCTCCTGAGGAAGGGGCATGGGCACACGTGCCTTGGCTCTGCACTGGGCCTGAGCTCATGACTGCCTGATATGTATGTGTGGACAGGAGTGGGTGGGGGCTGAGGGGCTTGGAGAGGTACTGTATATTGTTTACAGCCTTCCCAGACTCTGTGTTCAAATGTGGAAAGTTCCATGAACGTAGCTGAAATTTTCATTTAGAAGCATACTAGCACCATATTTCCAATAATAATTGTACAAAATACAGTGAAGCCAACATGCAAATTCTAGTGATCAGAAAACTTTCAAGTACCATTAAATATAGCTGCAAGAGGCAGGTCATTTAAAAAGAAGACTCAGCAAAGTATACAGCACAATATAATGATTTATCATGATGATAAAATAATGTTGTAATGTCTAATCATAGTTTTAATAATGAAAAGCTCAAGTGCTTTGAGCAACAAACTATGCATATATATAGGTTTATATAAATATTTCCTATAGTAAAGACTTCAAAAATATATTTTCAGCAGAACAATAATTTTTAACTGGTAGTCTGACTTTTAATTTTTTTCTGTCTATTTTTTAATATTATAGATATATATCAACATTTAGACCATCTGTGAAGTATGAGGCACAGAAAAATAAAGCTCCTTGGAAAACCATTGGACCAGAAAAAATTGAAGTACCTTCTCCAAAAGACTTTCTTCGGAAAGGTTCAAGGGAACCAAAGCTACTACAGAGTATGTATTTTTAGGATTGATAGTCTCGGTATGGAAAACATCATTACTAACTTGAATCTTCTTTAAGAAAGTTTAAAGTAGCTTCTATATGTTGAAACCGTTTTGTGTGCTCCCTTCAAACATTCGTGATTTTACAATGTCCTCTTTTTTAAAAATATTTTTCTTTCTCCTTTCACTGTTTGGGCTTCAGGTACAGAAAATAAGCCCTTCTATGGGCTTAGCTTTGTTTGTAGAAAGAGAGTTCCTGGTGACAGCAGCTTTGGTTTGCTGTTTGGACATAGGAAATAAGGATTCACATTCTGGCTCTGCTGCAGACTGCTTGACCTTAGACAAGTCCATTAAGTCTTAATTTTCAGAGTTGTGGGGCACTTCCAACTGCCGTTGTTTTTAATAGGAGTTGAAAGTACTAGGCATCTTTGAAAAATCAATTTAGTTTTCAGGTATTGTTGCTGTGAGGGTTATAGAAGCACTCAGGGAAATAGGGAAAAAAGTAGGGTAGCCAGCAGTCTGAATCGATCTAAGAATACTTTGCTTGAAGAGCAGTGTACAGTTTCACTAATCATGTATTCTTGTCTTGGTGAGGTGTTTCTTCTAAACTTTGCCACTACAAAAATCCTTAAGGCTTTGCTCAGAGAAGAATTGAGACATTTGAGATCCAGTCAATCTTTTTTTTTTTTCACACTTACTTGTTGGGCAATGCTGTCAATGAGATGAGTATGACTAAGGATTCACATTACCATTTCTTACTAATGGGAGCTTGGTAACTGAGATATAGGAGGTCATGACCTGTCTTTTCCTATCTTCCACTATCAAATTCAAGAAAACAGCTTGTTCTATGAACCTGAGGGATGTTTTAATCCTGGTCGCTATATATCCCTTCTGATTTATTGTTACATGACTTGTGTTGCACATAATCTTCCTCTAGGAGTAAATCCTCTTTTAGTTTCTCAGGCCTACACTTTTGAAATAAAGAAGTTTTAATTCTCCATTGCTTAGAACTGTTTCTCCTTTCAGAATGCTCAAAAAGCTTGGCCAAATTTTGTTTTTTAGTACATATATATGAGGCTCTTCATATTTATCCCTTATGTTTTTGGAGGTACCTGAGCCCACTTTTCGGATATTCAGAAAAGAAAAGGCAGAAAGTCTATTGTTGGTTTAGTTAGCATGGGCAGACACTTTCAGCCCTGACCAGTGCAGTGTATATTACAGATCTCTGTATTAGAAGGGACATCCCTCAAGATATTTACTCTCTGAAAGTGCAAATCCTAGATGATGGTATCTTTGAAGATAAATTCTCAGTCACCTTGTAATTCTGCTTCTTTAAAGATGTTCCTTTTTAGGATTCATGCTCATCCATCTGCTTCCAGAATTTGGGAGCTTCAGAATATTTTGCCTTTAAGGTTGTACACAGGTGAATATTTCCTTTGTTGCTCAAAAAGGACCGACAGTTGAGTACTCCACTACGTTGCACCATACACACTTGATCATTTACCTGCATTGCGGGGTATGGGGAGTGGGAGAAGGTGAAATCCTAGAAAACTTTGGAGCTTTGACAGCTCCCAGCCAGTCTTGCTCTAGATGTTTGAAATCTGAGAGGGAGAATCCTGAGACAATCAAGTCAAACAAAATTACAAGAAAGGTATGTATTATATGCTGTAATATGTAAAAAGAATCTGTTAAGAATTGAAGATATTACAGTATACATAAAACCATTAATGTCTTCGGTGACAATACCGCCTTATTCTTTAGCAAAAGACAACTGTTATTCTTAGCTTCTTACCATTTAAGTATATTAAATAGGATCATTCTACTGCAGCTAGCAGAAAATGTGTGGAAGAAGTCTTACAAGGTGTTACTTATACATGGATTTTACCATTCAAATTCTGACTAGAAACCATATAGCTTTTCTTAGATTTAGGACTTTTCTTATGTCCAAAAAACTTATAGTAGTTTTTTTACTTCAGTAGTTCCCTATTTATTCTTATGCTGCTAACTAACTGGTTTACATCTTTTAAATGATTCTGTTCATTGTTGTTTTCATTTTTAGTTGTTTCAGTCTCTTGAGACATCAGAAAATGTAAACTCTTTATAGTTGTAACAAGGATCTTTATATGCTTAATTCCACAGGACAAAAAGGTCATGGTTCTAAAAAAATCTCAACATTACCACCAGTTCCACAGAAGACAGATCACCCAATTATAGGTGTGCAAGTTAAAAAAAATTTTATACGTACAAATGCAGTTGACGCTGTTATGGGAAAGCCAAAGACATATCAACCTGTTTGTGTTGACAGGAGACTAGGAGACAAATATCTCCTTGAAACTTCAGGACTTGTTCCAAAATTTATTAAAAAAAAGGTATGTTTTGTTAGATTACCACAGAAGTACCTGTTTTAGATCACCTGTCACTTTTCATTATAAAAGACATTTGTGATGTTTTTGATAAGTTCCAACACCTCTGTTGTTTGCATTAGACTTTTGCCATTCATCAGAAAAATACTGGGATCAGAAAGGTGTCTTTGTCTATGATTGTTTTTTTCAGGTTTGTTCAAATAAAAGTTTGTGAAAATTGGCATTGCCCTTCCTTGCTTCCATTGTCAGAAGAATGTTGGCAGCATGCAAAAGTAACAGCTATAGAATTTCTAAAGTTCTGGGCCTGTGCAACTGCCAAAGCAAGCTTAAACACTGGGAATTTGAGGAATATACATTATTTTCAGGAGGTAGAGATAGATAATACATCTAGATTTCCTCCAACAATTTCCTCTGACCTAACGCCCCCAGTTAGCTCGTACCCCCATCTGAAAGAACAGTATCAGGAAGGAGCACCCCACATCCAAAACAGATGATAAAATAGACCACTAGGATCCCTCTAATGTTCTTTAGGTCAACAGCCTTCTTCTATAGTCCTCTAGCTCTGCAGTTCAAACCTTGCAGATGATGTAGTAGACATCTTTTTTGCCCATTGTTTCTTTTAAAACCCTAGTAAATTACAGACCAGAACACATTCCAACAGCATTCTTTAGCTTCGGAGGAGATCTTTGATGTGTACGTCCATAGCAAAAGAGGAATATGAAAGAGGGAGGAGCAACTTGCTGCTTTCTTATAGCACTCATGGGCCAGCCACTCAGGCATGGTCACAAGTCAGTGCCTCATTTATGTAACCGTTTCAGATGTACTAAAAGCTTTTCACTCGTATTTGCTCCATTTCCCAGGTTTGGCTCTATAATGGTAGTTTTGATGTAAAATAACTGCTTACATTTTACAGTAACTAATACAGTTTCTGTGTTCTATGTAAAATTTGCAAAACCTACTCTCCTGTGGAAAACAGAGTTTGCTCACACTTGCTCAGTCTCCTTCTGTCCTAGGCCAAGAATGAGGGATTGTTGCCAGTTAGTAAAGAACGAGTATCTCATATTGTGCTACAGAAACATCAGGCTTTATAAGGCATAGTAGTGTTAGGTTTACAGGATTACTCCAACTTTTATTTCACTGGAAGTATAACTAACATGTCAGAACTTTGGTTGATGGGTGGAAGAATAAAGCACAAAAATGTCTGTCACCCTCTGCTTTTATAGGACCTTTGCGAAAAAAAGAAAAAATCCTAATTTAGATGGTTATAGGTTTGCTATGTACAGAATCTTCACAAACTGTAGTCTGTCAGAGTGCTAGTAGCATATACCTCATCATTATATATTAGCCCACTGTTCATAAATATTAGTTCACATATAAATCCTTGGAACTTGATGAAAGGATCAGGATTAATATCTTCATAGTCTCCCTTCACTTACGAATTTTGGATATGGCTAAGAAGTACAGTATTCAGTTTGTGCAGCTGTGCATTTTAGCCAAGCACACCCATCTGCATACAGATGAGCATCTGTGATATGTCTGAAGTGGGGAACAGGTCATAAAGCTAGCAGAATATGCGAAGTGACCTCCATTAGTATATAGAACAAAATATTAATTTGAAAAGCCTTACAAATATACACAGTAAGTTGTATAAGTTATGATTGTTTAACCAACCAGTTTCTGCAGGATTTTATGTTTGACATTAATATTTCTAATATCTTTGTAAGATCCTTTAGCAATTATAGCAGTAATTCTCAACCTTTTTGGACTCAAGGCACCACTGGATAGATTTGAGGTACCCCTCAGAAAATGCCACCTCTGATTTTTCACTTGTTTTTTTGACTACAGAGAAAAGTTGCGAAGAAATCAGAAAGATCACAGCAGAAAGATCACACACAGAATATTTTTATAGCTTCAGATCCTTATTTTGAAATCTGTTTGTTATGTGAATCTTGCTTATACACCTCGCAGTGCTAATGTTGTGTGGCACCCCACAGTACCCTTGAAAAGAGCTCAATTCACCTCAGGGTGCCACATCATACTGGTCAAAAATCATTGGATTATAGTTCAGTTCATGAAGTCACATTGACATCAATAGAATTTTCATCTGTTATGCATAATATAGAGAGAACTCTAGGGCCAGAGCATTCCTGATTGCTTAACAAGTGAGCAAATATAGGGAAAGGTGCTAAAAATCCTCCCAGGCCTCATGTCACCTTTGTGACAGTGAAGCATAGTGGTAGTGCTGCCCAGCACCCCTGGGGTCACAAGGCACCCCAAATTTGGTGTGGAAAAGCCAGGACCATGATCCTGCCTTTTCTAGCAGAGCTGGCTGCCTGCAATGAGAAAAGCATAGTGCATCATTGTAAAGGATGATGCAGAGGCTGCGTTCACCCTGAACACCTGGGGCCTTCTGAATGGATTTTTCCTTCTTGGAATTCAACCCTACCCAGTGAAACTAATAGTTTAGTCTACCGCCCCCAGTGCAACACTGCCTGTCAGTCAGAACTGAGCCCATCATTAGCACACATAGCATATTAAAATATGTAAGTCCTTTTCATGATATGTAATGTTTTAGTAAAGAACTGTGCACAGGAACGAAAACAAATAATGTATCCAAAAATGGATGTTACAGTGTGGCATGTACTGTTAATGTAAAAAAGTTAAAAAGTGGTGCTGTGGTTAGCAGATACAAAGCTGTTCAATATGCCAAGCTCATAGCGGTCCTCAGAACGGAAATTTTGGGGTTTTTATTTTCATACATTTCAAGGCCCCAAACATACAGGTGAAGAGACACGTTCAAAGTCTACACAAAAATAAGGCTTAATGCTTCTCAGATGATACCATTGACATGTTTTTTCTTGTACAATGGTAATACATAATATTCCAAAATAATACTCAAAACCAACTTTGATTGTAACCTTAAATATCATTACAGATAATATTTGTTATATAACTATCTTTGATTTTTTTTTTTTCTCAGATGTGTCAATGGGATTTTTTTTTCCTTTATCCTTACAGGATTATGGTATTATTCCCAAATATATAATTAAGCGAAATGAGGAAGTAAAGAAAGCACAGGAAGATTATAATGCCTATTTCAAAGAGGCTGTCAGAGAACAAGCCATGGAATGGATCTCTGATGAGGAAAGGGAAAATGTCCTGCAGGTATGCATTGTGTAATAGGTTACACAGTGATACAGACAAAAAGACAATTTAGATTATTATTTCCGTATAAATAACATGAAAATATATAATGTACCAAAGTATTGTTTTATGTAGAAGCAGCTATGCTGTTGGGTTGGCTACTTTCTCACTAGATGGAGCTCTAGAATAGCGATAAGTAGGACTGGGCAAATCGGACCCGTCTCAAATTTCATATGTTTAAGATGTTCTAAGGTTCAGACTTATAGGTGCTTCTGATCTGGGACTTCAGTTCTGCCCTGTGAGTGCACCTCTTTGCCTTTATGGGACTTAAGCAAAGTCCATAAAGCTTCTGAGAGGCACAGAACATCTAGCTGCAGGACAGAAAGTGCTTACTCTGAAATCTTACAGAAAAAGGAACTATACTTTTTTTTTTTTTTCCAAGTTCATGTCACTATCTTCTTAATGTCCCTTTCTGTCTTTAGTGTAACCAGTGAGGTCACCATGTAAAGTCACACTCTTAATATGTGGCCAAAATAGTAGATAACATTCCATTGCAACATTGTCAATACTGGAAAGATTATATGTCAGAGAGACAAGAAAGCCAATATTTTTTCTCAGTTTTTATACAATGGATGATAGAAATGGTGAATTTTTTTTTAAAATCACATTAATATATATTGTATTTATTGTTGAGAAGACAGTCATGTCAACACCTGTTCACTGGCACTTGTAATGTGGTTCAGAAAAGCACCATTTTCTGGAATGTCTCATGCTTATTCCTTTGGTTTGATCAAAATTATGTTCTTACATTTTTTAATTATGGGAACATGAACTGAAACGTGTTTTAGTTGGTTAAAGTATTTTCAGATGTTATTTGGATAAAACCCTACTATATTTTAAATTTGTTCCAAAATGTTTGCAGGATCATGGCTCAGATGATTTATAAAGTTACAGTGTCAGGAGTGATTAGCATGCTTAGATTATATGGTCACTGCCCCACACTCACATGCAGATGCACATGACTTCTTATCTTGAATGGACTATCTTAAGATTGGGTTGGATGTACCACTATCAAGTTTTACATGATATGTGGTGATACATATCTGAGAACAGAAGCAAGGTTTATGATCAAACAGCAAATAAAAGGAATTAGCTGGTTTTTAAAAATCTGAAATTCCACACAGTTATACTTGCTTTGGGTATAATGTATGTGACAAAGGCTAGAATTTCTATAATATATATGGTATGTACAGCTCACAGATGCAGCCTTCATTCGCATTTTTATATAGCGTTAGAGCTTCAGTTTGCAACCAAGCCTGTGGGTCAAGCACAATTGCATTGTGTCTAGCACCTTTGGAGGGAAACTTATATCACAGCCAGCCTTTTGGTTTCCCTACTGCTTGTGAGGGAGAAAGTAAATTGCAGTAAGCTGCTATTCTAGTTGGTGTTAAAACTGCCTTTTTTCAGTGGTTCATGCTGTTAAAAAATCCAAAAATGACATAAATGAATGCCACATAAAAGTTTCAAAAATACTTTGTTATCATTATTAAATGCAAAAAAGTAAATAATGTCCTGTCTGCTATGCTAGAAGCTACGTGCAAATATTCTGCTGCCCTTGTTTGTAAAGAAAGTAGCATTGCAATACAGCAGATAAAGTTATGCTCAAATTGTGTTCTCAGAATCACGTTGCTATAATTTTTTTAAAATTTGTTTTATGTGTATTTTTAAAATAATCATGCAAACATAACACAACCACACACAAATACACTATCTGAGCACACAAAGTTTTATAATGCCAGCATCTGGTAAAGTGCTATACATAGCTGATTTAGTTAGTTTGTGCTATACATAGCTGATTTAGTTAGTTTGTAAGGTGCAAATCTACCGTGCCTTCTGCCTGACATGACCAACTACTTTTCTCTGCTGATAGATAACTTCTGAATGTCATTTTAAAGCCATAACATTAATTTTCCATTAAAATGCATGCCTCATTTAGGTCATTCATTGTATTTTAGTATAACGGGCCAAATTCCTCTTTGCTGTAAGTGTGTTGACTTTTAAAGGGATTAATAGATTTGGCCCAGTTATTGAGCTCAATGAAGTTTATCCAGATGTTTATCAAGTATTTTAATGTCTATTGATTGTGTTGAGGGAGGTTATCACTTAAGAGAGGGTAACGTGTCTGTTTATATTGCTGTAAATATAGTATAAGTTACTTTCATAAGCTCCCTTTTCATGTAATATATCTAGGATCTGAAAAAGGCCTGGGAAGAGACACACCATGAGTTTCAGTGCCTTTCTTTAGAAATAGACACACTTCCAAAGAGGATGCATAAAGAACGCCTGGAATCACATCTGAAACAGCTGGAGCACGACATTAAGCTAATTGAGAATCCACACTGTATCTATATTCCAAAGAAATAAGGACTGTCTTGCATAAAATTCTTTTTTATCAAGAAGCAGATGTAAGTCCTAAAAGAAGAAGATGACACAAGTCCTAGTTATTCAAAGGAAGAAATTAATTTATGCAAGCATATTAGAATCTTATCAAGTTGTAGCATTTAAATAATTTTTCATCTGGATAATTCATATATTTTTTCAAATAAATTTTCATTTAGATTAATCTTCAATAAAGAGCTATGAGTTTTACTTGTTAGTTGTTATTTTTTATTGCTTTCCTTTGAGGATTTTATTAAGTACTGAGAGAGCCTATTTCTTATATGCATAGAGAACTTACATTTTGCATGAAAAATCTCTAAAGCAAATTTGATGAAAAAAATGAGAAGAAGTACCCTAGATAGATATTAAAAACTGCTTTAATGGAACACTTTTTGATGATCATACTATTTATAAATAATTTGGCTTTTACATCACATATATGTATTCATTTTTATTACTAAGAACAATTTACAGCTACAGCATGGCAAGTACTTTTTGACTGCTTTCATTATATATCTTGTTCAACTGAAAGTGAGTCATATCTTGAGCCCAGTATAATGTTGGCACATTCTAAATTTCATACATTTACAATAAAACTTTGCTTCTCCACATTAAAATGTAATGCATTGTTTGTAGCATCACAATCATTTCCATTGCAGCTACCAATTGTGATGTCACAAGTAAAAACAGGTAGCCTGATTCAAATAAACTCTTAAGAGCTTGGTTCTATCTCTTATACTAAGCCCTGCCTGCACTGGACTGGCTGTATAGAGGGAATTTGAAGGAAGTACAAAACTCCAGTAGTATTCAAAACCTGATCTTTGCACATTCAAAACTGCCCATGATGTCTGTTAGGGAGTTTTAGCTGTGTAAAGAATATAGATTTGTATCCAGATAATCCATTTAAGCCACTGTGTTTATTAATGCAGGATACATAGTGTGGCAACAGCTTTTTAATGAGTACCCTACATCTAATGTATATTCATAATGATTACTCATACTATATATTTTAACAAAGAGCACAGACTACAGTATGTATTGGATGGCATTGTATTTGTGAATGAAGTACAGAGGCCTTCAGTAAACAGTTTAGTTTTATTGGGATAGATGTTTCTAATTGCTGTAAAGAAACAAAAATGGCATCCTGTTTCAAAATTAAGTACATTTACTGTACAACATCCCAACTTCTGGTTATTTATAGAATTTTGGACTGGGCAGGCCTGTGGATTAGGATTTGGTTCCCTCATTTGGCAGTATATTGGCCCATCACTAATCTGTTTAGGCTGCCCTGATTTTTGCTGCACAGTCCAGTATAGCATTTTGCAGATAACTTTGTTGGAGAGTAGGACATTCCCTTCTTGACACACAACTTTTTTCATTTATAAAGATTTATACTTTTATGAGCATTATCGGATCTAATTATGGGAAAATATGTTATTTTGAGAACAATAGAAATAAAAGACATGGGGAAAACATGTTTATCCCTTAACTCTTTCTGGGAAGAATGTAGCTTTGTGTTTATATGTTCAGGAAATGCCAATGGTTGAAGCTGCAGTATTCTTGAGTAAGCTCATATGCACTGTCAATGCAATTAATGGAACAAAGGTGAATAAGCTCAATTGTTGCGTCATTAGAATTCTTCCTTTATTAGAGTGAACTAAATAACAGGAAGAGCAAGTTCTGAGCAATTTTTATACAACACTGTCTTCAGATATGTATGGCACATCTTGACTTTGTATAATAATATGCACCTCTGCATGCACAAACCTTCCAAGAGAAGAGACTGTCAATGTTTAGACCCATTGGGTATGTCCAGATGAGTCCGCACATGCCCCTTGCAGCATCTCAAACCCCTTTGGGATGCTGCAAGAGGCACGTGCAGGAACAGGAAAAGGTTCCCCCCCACTGCAAGTTTGCAGTATGGGGGCAAAATTAGACCCCTGGACATCCAGGGGTCAAAAAAAAAAATGGAGCTAAAAAAAGCTGGGCAGGGCACGGTCCCAGACCATGCCCTGAGCAACCAGAGGCTGGGTCCTCCACAGAGGTGCTGTGGCTGCCAGAGTGTCTTGGTGGTTGGTCCTTGCCCGGGTGCTGAAGTACACTGCCTGCCTGTGCAGGCCAGGCAGTGTGCCAGCAGCAGGGCTCCAGTGCCAGTAAGTAAGGGGTTGGGGGAGCTGGAGA
>NW_017728886.1:30146192-30148406 GCF_001723895.1 Crocodylus porosus
CCCCTCAAGCCCCCCTGATCCCTTCCCTGCTGTGTGGGGCCAAAGTTTCAGAGATACTTTTTTTTTTTGGTGGGACAACTAAGGAAGAAAAAGGTAGGAGTGACATGGGGGTTATAAGTTCAAAATGTGAAAAGAAGTTCGCCAGAGGGGGACACCAAGCAGAGCCCCATCAAGCTGCACCCACCAGTCCTCAAAGGCATCTAAAGAGCTGATGGATGCACCCACTGGTGCTCTACCCAGAAACATACACAGACAAGGGAGAGGAAAGCAGCCCTGCAGTCTCCAGCCACCTTTCTGGCCAGAGCCTTCTTCCTGGTCAAGTACAGGGCCCACTTGGCCAGGGCCAGGAGGTTGACCAGGAAGTCCTGGGACTCGGTAGGGTCACAGACAAATGACCAAAGACAAAAAGGTGGGGAGCTGGAGGTGAAGGGGCTGCAGCCTGGCACACTCGAGGATCATGTGCACCAGGGTCTCCCTCTGCTTGCAGAAAGGGCAGGAGACTAGGGTGTCTGTGAAGCTCACCACATACATGTCCGTGGCAATGGCTCCATGGAGGAGCCACCAGCTGAGGTCCCCAGTGGCTCGTGGAAAGAGAGTGGAGTACAGATGCAGCCACTGGGGTGCCCCAACCATGCCCTTGCTGAGCAGGTCCTGCCACTTGGTGTCTAGGTGAGATGCAAGGGCATCATGATGGACAGTGTGGTGCATGAGCACGTAGGGGTGGCAATGGACGGTGGAAAAGCTGATGGAGTCCTCCAGCTGGCTCAGGTGGTCGAGTAGGGAATGCCGTGAAGCTGGGTCCCCAGCTCTTCTAGAGGCTCAAGGGGGACATACACACTCTCCACCACCTTTTGTACAGCGGCCTCCGAAGCAAGGAAAAAGACCCCCTTGCCATGAAAGCAGGAGACTGCCACAATCTTGCAGGCCTCCACTACCCAAACCAGGGCCTGCACCCAGGTCTTAAAGCGCAGATTCTCCTGCTTGGGCAGTTGGCACTTCACCCTATGCCTGCGGGTGAGTGCCAGAAAGGAGGCCCCACTGCCCAAGCTGGAAGGGCTGGCAGTGGAGGGTCTAGGCCCCCTGGCTTTGGGTCTCCCTGCAGCTGCCTATGCATAGCCCTGTCCACCCCTGGGAACCATGTTGGTGGGGCCTGAGCTAGGGACAGCGACAGGTTGAGTGTGTGTGCTGGCTAATGTAGTGTACCTGGTCCCCTCAGGCACTGGTGGTCTAGGCTTCAGGGCAGGGCCATAGCCCTTCCCACCCCCAGCTGTGGAAGAGGCTGAAGAGGAGCCCTTCCCACTGCCCTTGCCCTTGATCCCTGATGATGACGGGAGAGGGGGCTTGGGAACCCTTCAGGGGGAGGGAGCTGGCATGGCCAGGGGTAAGCCCCTGGTCCTGTTGGCTCCCTACCAGAGTCCCACCCGCCCCTGCAGCAGAGGTTGCAGGCTTCTCCACCCCTGGAGGAGGTTGGTTGGACTCTGGGCTGGAGGCTGCAGGAGCATGCATCCCCTTGGGGACTTGGCTGGCATCCACCCCCATAGTGGGGGCTGCAGGAAGCTCTGTGGGGGCATCTGCCCACGCCCCTCCCCCGAAGGTTCCTGCCCTGCCATTGTTTCACATGAGCGCATGGAAGACGATAAAGAAACAAAATATCCCATGGTGCTGATGAATCTAGTAGGGGCAGGCTGGGGTTGTGGGGCAGAAAGGGGATGGGGAGGAAGGAGGTTGAAGCTCACTGAGCCACAGCCCCCCAGGAAAAAAACCATGAGGCTTATGCTTTGCGAATGTTGGGGAGGGAGGAAAAAAAAACCTCAAACCACACACAAGATCTGGGGAAACTTGAGCTGGCTTACTCAGCCACACAACAAACACCAGGTCAGGGGGAGTGGACCAAAGGAATTACCACACAAAGGGAAAAAACACACAGGAAAGGCTGCTGAGGCAGGTGTAAAAGATGGCTGGAGCAGTGGGGGGGGCTTTGTTTGTGGAAGATCTGTCCAGAAGCCCCTCAGGCCTCCAACTAGTCACTCAGCTACAGAGCAGTCAGCAGGAAGACAAATCAGATGCAGTGAGGTAGCTGTGGGGGAGGGTAGGAGCAGTCAGTCAATTAGAAAGTGATGGAGTGCGGGTGTAGTGTCAGGTGATGCAACAGGGAATCTCCCTGTGGCTAAAAAGGAAAGCCTACAAAGGATGGAGGACGGGATTCACCTCCAA
>NW_017728886.1:30148506-30155549 GCF_001723895.1 Crocodylus porosus
CTGCCAGCGGAGGTGGTTCAAGCACCTACATTGAAGACCTTCAAGAGTAAATTGGATGCTTATCTTGCTGGGATCCTATGACCCCAGCTGACTTTCTGCCCTTTGGGCAGGGGGCTGGACTCAATGATCTCCCGAGGTCCCTTCCAGCCCTAATGTCTATGAAATCCCTCTCTCCTGAGAGAGGGCAGCAGCAGAAACAGCAGCAGCAGCAGCAGCAGCAATAATGGTAGGAGCCATCCAGTTCAGCCACTCAGGGTGTGCTTCTGGTGAAAGTGGAGGTGAAGGTGGGGGTGGCCTGCCAAGGCACCTTTAATCTCAGGTAGTGATGGTGAGAGAGGGGCCCACAGGCAGCGCAGGCTCTCCCCCCAGGCTGTCCCCTGACTGTGGCTTGGCAGCAGGGCAGAACAGGGGTACAGAAGCTGGGGTGTGATGCAGTGCAGTGGCCCCCTCTTTGAGGGGGGGCTGCAGCATGCAGCAGAGCCCCCCCCCCAGGAGGGGGGAGCAGCAACAGCAGCAGCCCAAGGCAGGAAGGTGTGCAGCCAACTTACTCCAAAAGCTCTGAGAACAAGCCAGCAGCTAATAGTAGCCAGACGCAGGATAGGTCCTGCCCATTTTCTCCCCAGAAGCTCCTGAGACCAAACTTGCAGCAACAGCAGCAGCAGCCTGGAACAGGAAGGAGTGTGGCCAACTTCCTCCCAGAGGCTCCTCCCCCAGAAGCTCCTGAGGGCAAGTAGCCCTGAGCTACTTGCCAGGGCAGCTTTTTGTACTGATGGGGCCAGGACAGGTGCTCTAGCTCCCTCTGGCTACAGATCCAGGAGGAGCTAGGTAGGGTTATTTTGCCCCAAGTGGCACAAGTTGCTGCACAACAAAGTGCATGTCCGGGCACATGTGCTGAGGCAAAAAGCCCTGGCTCAAATTTGTACCGCTTCTATTTGAGCTACTGCAAACGCACGTGCTTTCATGTGTGGATGCGCCCATGATGTGCATTTGAAAACAGAATTTTACTCACAAACTTATTGTATCCTGTATGTTAAAAAACTGAAAACTTTCTTGCTGGTTTTAAATTATCAGTGGTAAAAAGTAGGACCTCAACAATTTCAGTTCAGCATCAAAGTGCTTCCTGTTGTTTTCTTTTGCAAAGGAATTAAGGTCTTCAGCAAGAGCATGCAACCTTTCTCACCTGAGTACCACTATGCTCTTTTGCCTATTATCAAAGATGTTAGAGAAGTGCTGAAAAGATGCTGAATGCCTCCCACATCTTAATAAAAGTTCTCTTCCGACTGATCGAAAGCTATTAAATTATTCCACCAAGAAAGCCACAACTGGATAATCTAAAACCCTGCAAAGTCAGTAGTAATCTTCCTATTGACTTTACTGGGCTTTGAATGGAGCCTTAAGTGAGTAACTGATGGAACAGTAAAAAGAAAGAGAGAATGGTAATCAAGAACATGAAAACTTTCAGGTGCCAACTCTGGTCAGAATGGAAATATGTGAATTATTGTTGTTTCTATTTTTGTATTCCTCAGTCTAGGTTGATACATTCCATTCCACAGTTGCGCAGAATAATTAAACTATCCTTGTGCTGGAATAAAATTCAGGCTTTAGAAATTCGTTATTTATTTGTAGATGTCCAGCTACTATTTCACCAGAATTGAGTGTTGTGAAATGTGGCTGTAATAGAGCTTGTTCATACAAGGTCTTGGATTTAGAACTCACTACAGCCTTGTCTAATACCCTAAAGAGTTTGAAACAATCTATCCTCAGTAATTGTGCAAAATCATTAATGGTGATAGAAGTCCTGTCCACAGGCTGAGAACAGTAGTAGTAGAAACTGCACAAAAGAAAAAAAATAAGATCAATATTTAATACATGTGCTATAATTACTTTATTCAATGAAGTTCTCTGAACTAGTCTGATAATGACTACCAATGTAAGAATTGGAGAAAAAGGAAAACATTCAGACTGCACTAGCATATAATATTTCACTGGCCATCAACTCTGAACATCTCTTTGAAGTCAGGCACGACAAAATCATATAATTTTTTTAAACAGCAATGTGAAATAATTACAAATATCTAAGCAGCTGCTCCTCCAGAAGGAAATGATTTATATTCAGGAAATAAAGACTTAGCTGTGGCATCATCACAAACGGGGAGGGGAGTTCCTGGTAGCATGGTTCTGATAGTGCTGACTAAACCAGGAGTCAGAGCCAATGAAGAGGCATATGGCCTCCATGTGGCTGTGCATATATCCCGTGCATATAGAATCTGCATTCATGCTGTAATAAAAATAGCTGGCTGGATTGTTGGGCTCAACGGGTAATGATTTGTGGCTCAATGTCTAGTTGGCAGCCAGCATCAACTGGAGTGCTCCAGGGGTCAGGCTGGGGCTGTTTTTGTTCAATGTCTTCATTAACAATCTGGAAGATAGGATGTATTGCACCCTAAGCAAATTCATGGATTTTGGGGGGGGGGTGTAGCAGATATGCTGGAGGAAAGGGCTAGGATTCTGAGCAACCTAGACAAACTGGAGGATTAGGCCATAAGAAGACTCATGAGGTTCAACAAGGACCAGTACAAAGTCCTGTGTTTAGGACAGAACAATCCCATGCACTGTTACAGGCTTGAGATCAATTGGCTAAGCAGTAACTCTGCTAAAAAGGGGGTTACAATTAGCAATAAGATAGATACGAGTCATCAGTGCACCCTTGTTGCAAAGAAGGCTAACAGCATACTGGGCTTCATTAGTAGGAACATTGCCAGCAGGTCAAGGGAAGTGATTATTCCACTCTATTCAGCACTGGTGAGGCCACATCTGGAGTAGTGTCCAGTCTTGGGCCCCCCCACTACAGAAAAGATGTGAACAAGTTGGAGTCCAGTAGAGGGGAACAAAAATGGTTAGGGGACTGAAGCACATGACTTATAAGGAGAGGCTGAGGGAACTGGGCTTATTTAGTCAGGAGAAGAGAAGACTATGCAGGGATTTGATAACAGCCTTTAACTACCTGAAAGGCGGTTTCAAAGAGAATGGAGCTACACTGTTCCCAGTGGTGACAGATAACAGAACAAGGAGCAATGGTCTCAAGTTGCAGCAGGAGAAGTTTAGTCGAATGTTAGGAAAAACTCTCACTAGGAGGGTGGTGAAACACTGCAACAGGTTACCTAGAGAGGTGGTGGAATATCCATCCTTGGAGGTTTTTAAGGCCTGCCTTGACAAAGTCCTGGCTGGGATGATCTAGTTGGGGCTGGTCCTGCTTTGAGCAGGAGGTTGGACTAGATGACCTCCTGAGGTCCCTTCCAACCCTAATTTTCTATGATTCTTGGGGCTTCATTAGATTTAGGGATGGTTCTATATAACTTTTCCCCACAGGAGAGCAAACAATGTGGAATAAGGTGGGAAGAGTTCTATGAGATAATTATCACAGAGATTTCATTCAGTCATAGTCCTTTTATGTAGGTTTTATAACATAAGGCCTGATCTGGTAATTTGTATAGTTTGAATAATCAGCTATCTCTGGCTGGCCAACTTTGGTTGAACAGGTCATTGTGCCAGTGACTGTTCCGCAGCTTAACAGGTTCTAGCTAGATCCTCCTAATCCAGTCTGCCCATTGCATTGATCCTGGCTCTGAATTAAAGGAGTCTTTCTGCCAGCTGACCTATGCTGAACATGGCTTTTGATCTTCAAGTATCATCTATTTGTGCCTTTATCCTGTATCCTTCTCCTGTCCTAAGTCCTAGTCTTTGACTCCTGTTTCTTGGCTACTGACCTGGTTCCTTATCCTTTGCTCTTGACTTTTACCTTGATATTCTGGCCCTAGACCTTCAGCGCCTGACCTCAGATTTGTCCCTAGATTTGTCTCCTGTTCCTGCTCCTTGATTTCTCAATTTTAGACCTGTAGCAGCCAAGCCTACCCAAGTTCCTTGAGCCTGCTTGTTACTCTTACCCTTTTCGATTTGGCTTTTGGGGCCAATGATCTCTTGCTAACTTCAAATCAATCACTAGGGCACTTGACTCCAGCCATTAGTCTGAGCTACAATTATTGGCTGTGACAGCAAGAAAGCCAGGATCTAATTTTTTATTGGCATGTTTTTCATAGAAAACAATAAAGCTAGTGATTTCAATACTAAAGATGAAAACGCTTCCTTTTTACCATGGTTATGCCAGCGTAGGGACAGTAAGCAATCTTACTGTACATAATATAATGAAATATATGGTGGCCCCTGATTCATGGCCACTACAAAATAGGTTAATATCTTAACCACTACCAATTCAGACATTTATCTTAACAGTTGCATATAAAATGGCTGCTGAGAACAGGGAAAAATAAGACATAGAAGATTCAGTACCTCAGACACATCAAAATAACAAAAACAGCAAATTTAGATTGACTTCCAATTCTCTTATCTCTCATATACCCCAGAATTCTGAGCTATTGTAGGAATAATATTTGCAGAAATTGGGTGGCAAATTCCGAGCATACCGAAGTGATTGCTGAAGACTCCAAGTGCAGCAAAACCAAAATGTTATTCTGCTAGAAAGTAGGCAGGGTGTGTGCTACTATGGAGCTCTGTTCCAAAAAGTTTCTCTGCATTGAAGAACATGGAGGACATTTGCCCAGAGCTGTTCAGCTAGGCAAATGGGCTAGAGTCAGCATGAGTGTTTCAGCAGAGCAGCTATAGAATGCCTCTGTGGCTTAGAATTAAAGAGTACAGAAAGAAGTGACAATTTTTGCCTGATCTGGCCATGGAAAGCAGTTTCTTGCCATGACCAAACACAAGTGCATGGCTGCAGACAGCTTCAAAAATAGCTTATCAGGTGAAAATCTGACTCTTCATTGCATGAAATCAGATGAAGATATTTCAAAACTGTGTAATCTGTAACTTCTGTCTGTGCTGCCTCCCAGCCTGTTGTAGCAGCTGGGCAGAAGCTGCTAGGCGCAGGGAAAAAGCAACCACCTCCCTCTCACTGCTACCAGGCCCTCCTTGCTACATCCAGCTGGACCCAAGCCCAGACTGCCCTGTGGCTCCTCTCCGCTACTGTCACCACCGCTTCCAAGCCACCCAGCAGTGGCAGTGGGAAGGAGCCACAGGACAGCCCGGGCATGGGCTCTGGGTGGCTGCAGCAAGCAAAGCCCAGCAGTGGTGAGGGGGAAGCAGCCACTTTTCCCCCATGTCCAGCAGCAACTTTTGCTCAGCTGCTATCACTGCTCAGGGCTGGGGTTGGGGCTCTGCATATGGGTTCTGGCTGGTCCAGAGCTGGTCTGCTCCAGCCAGGGCAAGTTCAGAGTGGACATGCGGTGGGCCGGGGCTCGGGCTGAAGCTGTTGGCATCAGCAGTGGGGAGGAGCTGCAGAGCACGTGGGCTCTGGGCTGTTAAGCGGGACAAGGGAGTCCTGACTGGTAGGGCTGAGCGAAGCTTCAGGTGGCAATTTGATTCAGAGGAGATTCAGCCTCATTTAGGGCTGAATCTCTGAATTTGAATAGAATCAGGGGACTAATTAAAAGGTCCAAATCAATTCAAAGCTTTCCAAATCTTCAGAAAAGACTTGGAGAGCTTTGATGATTCAGACAGTTCCTGGTGGCTGCTGCAGAGAGCTGCAGGTAGACTAGGAGCTGGTAAGGAGGGGGAGCTGAGGGAGGGGACCATGGGGGGACCCCTGCCAGGCCCCATCTTCTGCCTGTTCCCCCAGCCCCACCACCTGCTCACCCCCCCACCCATGGCTGCCCCACCTGCCCCAGCTCCTGGTGCTTAAAAAAAAAAAGCCCTACTCACCAGGTGCTGCTGGGTGGGGCGATCCCCACTGCTCCCTATTGCCTCACACTGCATGGCGGGCTCTGTACCCAGCCCCCCATGCCTGCCCCAGCTCCAGCCCTTTAAGAAAAAACAAACAAACAAAAAAACCCCGGGACTCACCAGCTCCTGTAGTGGTCTCAGCGGGGCTCATGCAGAGCCCTCCATATGGCGTCAGGCAGGAACTTGTGAACTGGGCTTTTTTTTTTTTTTCTCCAAAGTGCTGGGAGCTGAGGTGGGCAGGACAGCCATTGCTGGGCTGGGAGAATGGGTGGGGGATGAGCATGGGTGATTTGGCCAAATTGATTCAGAACAGTGATTTAAATCGCCGAATCAAATCACTGTCCCCTGAATCAGCCAAATCAGAATCCGAAACGAATACTAGCTGATGCTCACAGGCCTCCCGAATGGCCTGCAACAGCTCCCTGAACTGCCTATGTGGCCTGTGGGCCCAAATAATAGCCTGCTCCTGGTCTATGGTAACCTGTCACCACTACTGCAATAGAAAGAGGACATCTTAAATTCAAGAAATCTATAACATTCAGATTTAAAAGTAAAAGTAAACTGCATTTGATTTGTTTGCTCCATGATAAGCATCTTTTATATTAAATTATTTTTTATTAATCTCACTTTGCTAACTTAGAGCAATTGGCACCCTTACTTCGCAATTTCCTGGCCTCTTAAGATACTGTTTTTGCTATATATATTTAATATAATGTTCTTGATAGCTGACATCTAAAGTTTGCTGTTAAAATAAAAGACATATTTTGTTTCCATATATTTTGGTCATTTCCTGTAAAAGGTTGAGTAAGTTATTTCCCCATCTATTGATAAGCATTTAAATCTAATCATACAGCATTATTTCTATTAAAAACTATTCATGTCATATCCTGTGGTGAATTATTCACATAAGACCCTGGAAAATGGTCAGGAAATTGTACTTATATTTTGGGTTACATCTTATGTATTGGATTTAACTTCTAGAGACATTTTACAGAAAATTCTCATGATTTTTTTTTTCTGTTTTTCCTCTCACTAATGCCCTTTAAAATCTGCAGAATACAAGAATCCTGTGCATTTTAAGAAAGTGATTGCCAGTTTCATAGATTTCATAGACATTAGGGCTGGAAGGGACCTCGGGAGATCATGGAGTCCAGACCCCTGCCCAAAGGGCAGAAAGTCAGCTGGGGTCATAGGATCCCAGCAAGATAAGCATCCAATTTACTCTTGAAGGTCTTCAATGTAGGTGCTTG
>NW_017728886.1:30160269-30191135 GCF_001723895.1 Crocodylus porosus
AGCGAGGAGTTAACCCCTTCCCACCACGAGTCCGCTTACCTCCGGCTGTGCTGGGGGTCAGCAGGGGGCTCGGCGGCTGCTGAGGGGGTGTCTGGGGGGCTTCAGGGGAGCGGGGGCGCAGTGGGCTTCACCCGCGCAGCTCTCACCGCTCTGGAGCCTAACTGAGCCTTTTTTTTTTTTGAGTTTAAAGAGCTTTGTGCTTGCTCATAGTTCAGCTTTCTATATGTTGTACTTTTGGTGTGCTTCATATTTTACCTGGAGGAAACAGTGACTAGAAGTATATTGGACACCAGAATCTAGTCCTTCTTCAAGGGTCTGATGCATCACTGCTTTTTCATGTCTGGCCACCTCCTGAAGAAGACTGCTGAACAGAACCTTCCACCCCCTTCCTAGCATCAGGGTGGTAACACAGGAGTAGATCCTACCCATCTCCTTCAGCGAGTAAAACAGATTTCTCCCCGACAAAGCCTTTTATGCTAGTATCCTCCATGCTATTTATAGTACCTGTAAATTATCTGAGATAACCTTGTCCAGGGCAAAAGTGGTAATTCAAGTTAATTGTCTTTCATTCCAGGGACAAGCTAGGTGTGTAAAATGCTACGCTGCTCTCAGGTTTTGACTCAGATTAATTAGAGCCACAATCAGTCAAATACCACATCTGTTTTTACCCAGAGAAGCCAAGATTTTAAAAAGTCACTAGCAACTTTTGACTTCCCAAACTGAGACACCTGAAAGAGGCCTGAACTTCAGATGGCAGGTGCTAACCACCTCCTAAAAATTAGGTGCCTATAAGGGGTCACAAGTTAGGTACCAACAATTACCAGAAACATCTCAGCCAGTGTGCTGCTCACTGAAATAGGAATAAACAAGTTAATAAACTCCACAGAGGTCTGCTACAGAGGAGGAAAAAAAGGGGTTCTTTCAGTTCAAAGACAATCATCACCAGAGACGTGATTGGGGTAAAAGAGGGGCATACCAATGCAGCTGCAGCACTCATGACGCAGGAGATCCAATGCAGTACTCGACCGATAGGAAGATCCTCAGAGCATGGTACTACTGCACTCAGGCCTGCCTCCATGTCTCGTGTATCAGCATCCATGCTTCAAAATGGTGGGGGTGGCACTTGATCTAAACACAAGTAAAATAAGCTTCAGTTCAAGTCCCTCCACTGCCATTTTGAAGCGTGGGTGTTAAGGAGGAAATTCAGGCCTAGAGTCATGGAGTTTGGTATTAAATAGGTCAAGCTGTGAGCTCGACCCACCCCCACTGGTACCAATGATGTCAGCCACCTGAATAGGTGTCGAGGCAAAGTACCGTGTGAATTAGAGAGCCATAGGCAGTGGCATAGCATATGGGGTGCAGAGCACCTATATAAGACTGTGCGATTGACAGCTCAGCACGTGACTGGGCCTGTCTGGTGTGTTTGGGCATAACCAAACTGTCTGTAGCCATGAAGGTGTGTGAGGTGACTGGGGGAGAAGGTGTTTGAGGTAGCGCGAGGAGTCATCAGAGAAACTAACCAGAGTAGTCGGTGTGCCATAAAGACATACCACTTCGGACCCTGGCATCCTGCAGGGCTCCAGCCCTTCAGTTTCTCCATCTGTCGCAGTCATCGTTGGAGTAGAAAGGGTTGGCTCCCCAGCCTTCTGTCCCTGCCCGGTGTGCTCTGCACATAAAAGGTAGTAGCCCTCTGCCTCTCTGTCCCACCTACTCTATTTCTCTTTCCTTTGTTTTGGCAGCGGGTCACCCCTTCCCATAACAATAGTGGAAGGTAAGCCACCACCAGCAGCTGCTCAAGGCCTGAGACAACATAGACCTGAGTCGGTGATCACTGGCCCAAGTACAATAAACTTCTTCTCCTTTAATAAAATTCACCTCCCTTTTGCCTGAGTCTGGATTATACTGTTAATAATAAGAGTGCTTAGATCAGATAAGAGTTATTATTTATATAAGAATAGGATTATTGATAGTAGAATTTGCTATTGGTATTTGTAGCATGAGAGTGTATTTTGAACTGTTATACCTACCTGTTGCTTGTGATTTGTGTGATTTGACAATAAACCGTTTCTATTAGTTTCAGTTTACATCCTGTGTGAGTATACTAATTATTCATATCCCACTAATAGCCAGGTTAACTAGGTGGTGATTAGACACACTCTGATTAACCCATTAACTGGCCTAGGGTCAAAAGCCATCCCTCATTGACTGGGACTCACTAACACTATGAAACTATGAAACTATGAAATAGCCACTTAATTAGTCCTAATTAAGTCCAGGGTCAACATGGGGATGCTGATACATGAGACACTGTGATGCTTTAATTAGAATGGTTCTCAAAGACGCTCTTATTAAAGTGCCACCCCTGCATCACCAGATAGGGTTGCTAACCCTCCAGGATTGCCCTGGAGTCTCCAGGAATGAGGTACAAATCTCCAGGAGCTACTGAGAGTCCCCCGCAAGATAAGTGATAGGACATTCATATGTTGAATCCAATTTATACAGTAGTCCAGTGGGTTTTTTAAATTTAATGCCTTCCTGACAAAGTCTATATACCATAATCCATAACTGATTATATGCAAGCCCGTAGGCATATTTGTATTGTGTCATGGGCACACTGGCATTTTGGAAATCTCCCAGAATAGATTCAACCACAGTTGGCAACTTTCCCCCAAAGCCCATGTAAAAGTGCCCTATAACGTGATGGAATGGACAGCCTTAACATTTGGGAGTTGTGGAAGTTGGGCAGTTCAACACGCTGTCATTGATTGTTACTTGTTATTTGTTTTGTAACTTCATCTCAGCTGGTTTTTCTGCCAAATATAGTGGCCTGCCACAGAACCTGTGAATAAATCTTACATGAAGTTTGTACAGCATTTGATTTGAATTTGGCCCCTAGGAAAATTGAGGGAAACCGGAAAAGGAGCTCAGTAACAGAGACCTTATCCTGTGATCCATGTTCAACAGCCATTCTAAAAACCATTCACTGGAAACGTGAACACCAAGAAAGTCAATATTATACACGTAGCCCTACGTGAGTAAGAACTAGTCATGCGAGTAGTGCCAATGACAAAGGAGCTGTTCACATGACTAGGGGTTACTCAAATGAGTGAGGCTGATTAGGCATGTCAAGAAGATAAAAATGGAACATAAAATAAAAATCATAACTTACTAGACAATAGTAGCATCAGTATAATGACTTAGAGGTCATACTGCCAACCAGGATTCAGATACCAAGCCACTGAGAAATAAATACTGATTGCATTTCAAATAAATATACTATGTGGCACAGACAATATGAATAAAGTATAAGAATAAACATGCCAGTTAATTGTGCAGAGTTTATTCCTATTATAAATGTATGGTAATATGTCAAAAAGGAAACATTCACCAACTTGCAAAAGCAAAAAGTAATTTATGAAGAAAAAAACCTAGGATACATACGGTGTGTACAGAGTGTCCCATTAACTGATAACCATTCTAAAGGTCTGAAATAAAATGTACAGGTTTATACACTTATAGCTTGATAAATTGCATATTAAAGTGCTTGGAACCTGTATGGCTGAGTTAATCATATTCCTAATCATATTCTAAAAAGCAGATATATTTAATCTGTTAATATTTTACATAATTATTTGCTCTTTTTTATATAGAACTTTACCTTATGTGTAAGTAACAATACTAACATTGCTTCTTCCTTTCATTCAAAAACTTCACAGTGATTTACAGAGATGGTTCAGTATTAGTATTATTTCATTAATATTATTATACCCATTTTTTCAGAAGTGGATAGGTGGGGAATAGATTTTTTTTTTTACCTTCTCTAGGTCACACAGTGTAAAGACACTGTAATTAGAAGAATCCAAAGTTCCTCATTCCCAGTTTCCTACTCTAGCCAGTAGACACTGTCCATTTCCTATTTTTTCTTTTATATATGTATATATTTCATATGAAAATATAGTAAAAAGAACATTGCTAATGTCACAAAGTCAAGCAGATAAAATTAGGAAATGCCAGAATGAAGGTTAACTGAACTATCAACATGCATGTATTTTTTTTTATTCAGCCTACAGTGGCATGATAATATACTGTTTTTGTCAGAGGATTCCTGCCTCATTCTGTATGCCAGATGGATATTGCTTATGTAATGACCAACTATTCAGTATTTGTCTTCTTCCCATTGTCCAATGCATAGCCTGAGACCTATTTGCTTCTGGAATGGATTGTGATTTTTCCAAAATACTTCATTATACAGTATGTATTAGTGTTCCAAGATATACTTCTATTAATACAGTTGCAGCTGTGAGTCCTGTGTTTCTGCAATCCAGATCTAAGGCTCAACTCTGATACCCAGAAAATGAAGAATGCACAATTCATTACTATAGGGAAATAGTTTAGTTTCGATATTTTGACTGGCAACACATAGGAACTTTGTAACAAAGACCTGGATAGAGTTCGTTTCTTCAGAGAATGACCCAGTTGCCTTAACTATCACATTGTCAATTTTTTTTCTTCAGTCCCCTACTCCACTCACTAAGTACCTTCCAACTGCTGTAACAAATGAGAGTAAAGATCCTGCATACACCCTAGCAGGTCTCTATCAAAAACTGAAGTGTGAAAACTGTAACATGACCATATATGGGTATATTAATCATAGGAATGGCAAAAGGACTATCCTTGACAGAAAGGCTCCCTCCTCCCTTCTCCACCCACCAAAATTCAAATCCCTGTTCCAAAGCATTGGGAACGCTCTGTTTGGACAACTCAAAAGATCTCTGGAATTTTTAACATGGGTAAAATACTGTATTTTTCCTAAGTCTTATTCTTGAAAATGGCTGAACTACTTTGGCTGAAATATTTCACAATATTTCACCAACCTGAATACAACTTCACCCTGAAGGAGACATACTACATGAAACATTTCAACCAAAACGGTTAAAATTATAGACAGATTTATAAACAACCATAATCAAAGTCTATTAATGGGAGCCATCAGGCAACCTTAATAATTGGTGATGCTACCAGTCCCACATAATTTCATTGCTAATATCAAAGTCATTAGCAAAGTAGGTGAGGGAAATAAAGCATTGGGTTTGGATTGGTGGTTCATTTTTTCTTCGGACTATCATTATTCTTTCTGTTTGTGACTTTTCTTATCCAGAGATGGCTTCCTTCATTATTATTTAAATCCAAACTTAGTTCTAAATGATGAGGCTTTTGCCACGCTCTTGACATACCCTGGATTTCTATGCTTTCTTCATTTTTTTCCCTTTTTACTTAAAAATCAGTGAAGATAAATCATACCTGTGATCCCTGTTACATACTAAACTGGATTGTTAAATGTTTCATGCTATATTGTCTTTAAAAGAGTCTCTAAAAATTATAAAGCCTTTAGTATAAGAACTCAGAATGGAAATGTAGAGATTACCATGTAATTAATTTTCATCTTTTGCTACTGATGCTTTCACCAACACTGCAATTTTCTTTTTAAATTTAACATATGGGTGCAAAGGTGTGGAGGCTGTATGTGCTGCTTTATGACGTCCATTAATGGAGCAGAAATGGAAGAGCTGGAAGTGAATTAGATTGCTCTGGGACAATCCATAAAAACACTATTGTCACAAAAGCCTTTCCTACAATACTAGCATTGCATATTAGTCACATCTCTGCTTATACTTTCTTTCCTTGTATGTTGTTTTTTCCACCTGCTGCCTTATGTTTTTGGCTGTGTGTCCAGATCTACTTGTTTGTAGGAGTTCACTATTCCATCCTACTTTTTCCCTCTTGCTACTGATCACTTCCCTTAGGAGGAAAAGAATAAACACCATTAGATACACAACTATGTTTAGCTTACAAACAGGTAAGAAAAAGAAGAATGGCAAAGTGTATTCAGAACTGAAGACAGTCACAGAGTTAAAACTAGTAATCTACATGGAGAGGCCCTGACATGCAGTAATATCACTGTACATCAGCTGACAAATTACTTAACAGCTATTATAAGCATTTTTTCTCATATGTAAAATCAGTTGCAGCCTTCAGATCTTTACAGGAAAAAGCCCTCCATACATACCGGACTAAATTTATTCTTCTTATTCTATTGACCTGTATGGGCTTACATATGTGTAAGCTTGTACCACTGTTTTGGTACCCAGATTAAAAAAGACATTTATTAGAGGATATAAATTTTAAGACAAATACATTGCACTAAATAAACCCAAAGTGCAAAAAGCAAAATGTGATAGACTGAACTGGCTGTCTTTGCTGGTAGCACTACTCCTTAAGTTCTACTTCAATTATATTTAGCTATGATTCAACAGTTCCATTTCTTTTATTTTCTGGCAGCAGTGAGAAATGACACAATTTAATATATTTATGAAATGAACTCTGTAAAACTATAAAATTGTCCTGAGAAAGAACATGATGGGATGGCTATGCTGGAATTCAGCCAGGGAAGGCAGAATAATTAACATTTCTTGCTTAAGTTTATCTTCACAGTATTAACAGGCATTTGTTTTCTGGTTTCTATTGCATGATAGTCTCTTGCAACTCTTTAACCTTCTGTCCATAAACTGCTGTAGTTAGAGGAAGGATGATCTCTTTTGTGTTGGTTTGTGCAATCAGAAATTGGTTATATATGACGACTTAAAGCAGAAGAATAAAAACACTCCTTTGAACTGGTACATAGATAGTACCAACTGGTCCAAACTAGTGGTGCTTAATCTATAGCCTGCAGGCCAGATTTAGTCTGTGGTGCTAAATCATTCATCCCACGGGTTTACCCCACAGGTCCAGAAATTTACCTGCAGGGACCCAATGCAGCATCTACTTACAGCATCACGGGAGTGGTGGCAGCATTGTTATGGAGAAGCAGCCACTCCTCCCCTGCTGCCAAGTTTCTGGACTGTGGGGAACCAGGCCAGATGATGTGGCTGTAGCTGGAGAGTTTTTGATCCAGCATGCAAATGGTTAAAAGTTGACATCTTAAGCATGCCCTGTAAAATGTTGCCATCCCAAGTCTCCAGAAGACCCGAACTTATGACTTGCTGGCACACTTTAACAAGTCTGGCATGCACATAAAAGGTCAGAATGAGTGGCGGAAAGGCATGGATGGTCCTAAGGTAAAGGTGAGCCACTGAATTTGAGTGACAGCTGAATGCATCTAGTGGAAGAGTGAGCCCAGTGAGAGGATTCGATGCTGTCTGATTGACGGTGGTTGACAGGCCCTTTATCTCCGATGACTGATAGATGAAAATGGCATGACTGAGGCCTTGAAATATCTTGGTACTGTTTTGTGTTCAAGTGTGTGCAAGTTGGTTTGTTGAGCTGTTTGGACTGTGTGCACTTGTTTGTTAGTGTATGAGATTTGTGTTTGGCTGTGCTGGTGTCTGACTCAAGAGACTGGGGCCGATAGGAACCTTATCAGTCCTTGTGGAGAGTGAGTGAGAGGTAGCCCTGCTCAGAAGCCCAGTCCTTTGAACAACTTCCCAGCTCAAGGGACGGGAAATATTTTACCATCATATTTTGAACTTTTGGAGTGTTTACTGGATTCTGACATTGGTTTGTTCTGCAGACCTGTTTGCTATTGCCTATTTCATTCTTGCTGTTCACCATCTGTACTTGCCATTACCAGATTGCTGTTTGTTCATAGTTGTCGGTAAAGTATATTGCTTTTGTTGTTAGTATGTATTCACCCATCTTGGCATCATGAATATTCTCCTTTTTATCTATTCCCTATTTAACATTTGTTTCCCAGTTGTCAGAGCAAATTTTTGATTAGATGCTGCCAACACAGAAGATTGAGACTGACATGCATATTGGACTCTGCGAGTGGAAAGTTCCAAGGCTCACCCAGCCCGTGGGGCCTGGGTGACCTGCGGACCTGTCAATCATTGTTGACCTACTTTCCCCACAGACACATGCTCAGATTGTGTCAGCTCCTGACTGAGAGCATGCTCAGTCAGAACCTGACATGAGGTAATCTGACTAGAAATTTCTCTGCGGAGAGCATTCTGATTGGCCACTAAATTCAGATAAAAGTTCAGTGAGCCCCTCCCTCGGGGGGAGAGATCGCACTAGCTGGAGACAGAGGCTGGTGCTCCAGGGACTGTCTCTCAGTCAGGCCCTTAGGCCTATTGATCTCCTCCCTCGATTGGCACTCCGTGTCCTTAGTTGATAGTAATTGCGGTTTTGATTATTCGGCTTTCGATTGATTTATTCGCCATCCTTGACTACCATTTGGATTCTCCTTATCCTGTCGATTCTCTGGTTACTGGACTGTTTTCGCTTTTGACCTTGACCTCGCCTCCAGATCACCCTTGGTACCTCGACATGACTCTACTTACCTGGCTTTCGACCTCAGCTTTCATCATCGACTATCCGGTTGTCCATCTTGGACTGGCATCACGACCCCAGTTATCGACCTATGTGTTACAGTTTTGTCTGTTTGATTACTCCCGTTTATGAGCTGTTGACCAGCCCTGGGACTAACAACGGGTGGCCGCTCATTGTGAACCTCGTGGGCCAACAGACCCCTCTGTTGTTTATTGTTTACATCTGTTACTGTAACTGAAGATCCTACCTATGCCATCAAAGCGTAAGTGCAATAAACCATTAATTTGGAACTATAAGCATGCATACCAGACTCGACCGCCGCTAATCCCAACCTGTCCATTTCCAAATTGCCAGCACTCGACCAACCAACCGTGACCGAGACCATGAGCTTGGCTTGCCAGCCGCGGCTCCGGATCCTTGCACATGGCGTCACGAACAGGATCCACGGGAGGCGAAGAGTCTGAAGTGATTAAAAGCTGCCCATGGCGCAGCGGTGTCCACCAAATTAATGGTCCAGACGATTTAAGGGCCCGTAATATTTATCACCAGGCCTCGAACTCGGCCGAAAATGTGATTAAGGGGCACCTATCCCTCAGAGGGGCGAAAGATCGCGAATGGGCCATTCAGTTGAACACCGGGGCATACCGCTGCATCATGCAGAATCCTCAGGCCATTTACTGCCCTGAGGAGAGTGGGAGCGTGCCCCCGGCCCATCCTCCAGCCGCAGCAAGCTTCAGCCCGGCTCAGGAGCTGGCTCGCAGTGTAAAATATGCAACAGAGGGTGGGAAGGAACCCCTCCCTCGTCCATTTCAGTGCCCAAGTGTCCCAGCCGGATCAAGGGGCCACGAGCTTCTGACAAAGCTCCGTGAAACTCTGGAGCAGGACGGAAAAAGGGCCAACTGGACAGGCCTTCGTAAGTGGAAGAAGGGGCATATAATAAATATACTTTTCCAAGAGTATGTTTTATTATTGGGGGAGTTTGTGGTCAGCAAGAGAAAGCTGGAGGCCGCAACCAAAAATTTGGCCAAGTGGCCATTACAAGATGGCGCCAATCAATCCAAGGGCGCGCAAACCCCATAGCCTACGTCACCACCTGCTCTGCCCACCAAGAGCCCCCCTCCCGCTACGACACCACCCGCCGTTCCACCCACCGGGAATCGACGTCCCGCAACAGTGCCGCCTGCTGTACGCATGTCACCGCCCCTGTACGTCAGCCAACGCCACCTGGAGGACGTACGGGAGAAGAGCACCCAAACAAGTCATGAGAATCATAACAAAGTAACCGATGCGAGTGTGGGAAACAATAGAAACAATGAATGAACCTAATACCTGTAACACAAACATAGGGAGATTACGGATAAGAACAGCTGGAACAAGCACGGATGAGACATTAATGAAAACGAGTAAACAAACAAATAAAGGGAGTTATGTAAACAAAACCACGAGTAACTACAATAGCGAAGATGAAATTACAAAACCGATGCAGAATGAATTACTTCAACCTGACGGCAGCCACATTGACGAGCTAGCATCGGCCTTTCCTATTGTGGTTCAGAAGAGGGTAACCGATCCTCAGGGCCAGACCCGACAAACGATAACGACACGATCTAGAACACGCTCCGAAATGAGCGAACTAAGAAAAGAGACTGGGATAAGAGATGATGAAACACCCATCACTTGGTTGGGACGTCTGGTGGCTGAAGCTGGTAGTGAGACAATTAATCAGGATGAGGCAATGCAACTAGTGCGTAACTCAGCCTGGAGCTGTGCTAAGGTAGTGGTCCCAGTACTTGTGCTAGCAAATTACTTCTGGCCAATACCTATACCAGCCTTAGTGACAGAAGCACTACAGAGGAAGATCCATACTTGGCACGAAGGACATACAGGACGTGAGAGTGCAACCTCACTGGTATATGCGGTGATAGGGGCATCATATGCCATGTGGAATCCGGCCCATCAAGCCTTAAATTTGACACCCGTTCAGGTGCAGGGGGCATGGCCTCATAGGTTTGTCCAAACATCTGGAGATGTGCCCTGCGTGCAGGAGGCCGTGGACGCTGCCACTGAGATATATGGAGGGAGTCAGAGCATAACGGCCAGGCTGTTACTAAGCACCTAGGTAAATGGACCCGTTATACATACTTTGGGTCAACTTGACCAATTGCAGGGAGCAATGGAAAAGCAAAAACCTCAAAAGTTTGTACACTCTGCAAAGGAAGAGGAGCAAAAGGCAAAGTAAGTCTATCAAGGAGAAAGATCGGGAAACCACCCAAAAGGAATTGAAAAAAGGGAATATCAGCAGAAACCACCTCGAGCATCTCCCAAAGAAACTAGAAGATATCAGGCTTGATTCTCCCCACCGCCACAGCAGAGAGGCTGACTGAGTTATTCACCGCCCCGAAGATGTCCTACTGAAAGGGCAATGTTTGGTTTCCTGTTAGAGAAATCTGGGTTAAACAAAGAACAGTTAAGGGGCCTGAAAGACGAGGGGCAGAGAGCCCTTGTGAAGGTGTTAGGATTTGTCGAGAGGACAAAAACAAAAAACGAGTAACCGCCATCGATGGAGGTCCAGCAATTGGTGGCTCAAACAACTCAAAACGACGAAAAACGGGCTTCAAAATCAAGACAATACGACAGGAACCTAAACAAAGTGAACCCGAGCAAGAACCAAGCGAACAAGAAACGAAACAAAGTACAAAGTCAACCCGAAAACAAGTGAAACAGATCAACCTTGAGTGTAACGGACCACAACAAAGTGAACAAACGGAATTGAAATGATGTAATCCTGAAAAAAACTAATTAAAATGAAGCAGAGCAGACAGAAACGAATCGCAACAAAGTGAAATGAATCGAAACACGAAGCATAACGAACAGGGCAAATCAGGAATGAGACTTTGCGAAACCAAAGTTACTTTGACTAGAAGGGTGCAGGAGAAAGTTGAAGCCAAGCAACCAAACCATCTTGAACCAAAAATCGTAGTAGCTACAAGCAACCTAAGAGTCCCTAACAATGATCAAAGACCATATACACAAATCGAGATTCAGAATCCTGAGGACCCACTAGTACAACGTACTCGAGATTTGTACTGGATACAGGGGCTCAGGTGAACGTGATAAAGCCTTCTATCCCTCATGTGAAAACAAATAAAGTGATGATGGTGCAAGGGTTAAATGGTGTAGAGTGAAATTTATAGTGAAAGGTTGTAAAAAGTGTCTGGATGCTGTTCTCGGAGGCGTAAATATTCTGGGAATACCGGGAATTTGAATCTTAAATTTGAAACAGAAGGTCCTTGAGGCATTACCGATATCAACGATTCCCAGAGAGGAACAACATCGACCCGCTCTGAAGATTAATTCGATGTGGAGATACACTCCAATATCGACGAAACCACATCTACAAGACCCGCTAAATAGTTTACTAGAGAGATTGGAGAAAGAAGGGTCGATAAACCCCATTCATGCAAGCGCCTGACTGTCACCAGGGTGGAGTATTCCCAAACCAGGGCGACCAAGCGAAGTGAGATTGGTGGTTGACTATCGGGAAGCGAATAGAAGATGCCAAACCCTAGCCCAAGCAGCTCCATGTACGCTGACACAGGCGATACGAGAGATGGCTGAATATCAATCGGAAAATTGGGTGGGTATTACAATAGACTTGAAGGATATGTTCTTCTCTATTCCAATAGATGACAAGGAAGGAATATTGGATATGTGTATAAAGGGAAAGATCTTTCATTGGAATGTATGTCCGCAAGGATATTGTAATGCCCTGGCACTGGCTACAAACGCCATGAATAATAGTTTAGAGCAATTCGCAAAGACCAACCTCAAGAGTCGCGCCATTCAGATTTGGAGTTATATCGATGATATAGCAATAATGGGACGGGGAGAGACGGTAGTTAAAAAGGCTACTGACGACTTAGTAAAGCATCTGTCAACCGATGGCTGGACAGTAAACAAAAAGAAATTGCACTTAGAACCTGCAGAAGAAATTACTTTTCTAGGAACTGTATTTCGTAAAAACGTACGATACGGGGTAACTCATAATGATATTGAAGTGAATATTTGGGAAAACAGAGCACCCGCGACAAAAGCTAACTTCCAGTCACTACTAGGATGGCTGAATTGGTTCTGAAATTACATCGGACCGGAGCATCTTCCCATATTGGCTCGAATTCAGCGTCAGATACAGGAAAAAGCCAGGAGAAGGACACCATGGGACGAAAAGGATGCAAAATCCTTAAAAGGACTCTTAGACTTGGTAAAGAAAACTTCCCTGAGTGCCATTGACTTAACATCTACTCTGATGGTAATGATAGGGTTTACGGAAGAACATCTTTTCGCAACAGTGAAAAATGAAAAAAAAGAGTTGGTGTATTTGACTCACCGCACCATAAATATGAACCAACACCGTTACGGGACCATAGCGAAGACCCTACTGGCAGCCCAACTGGTTGAATTCCTATCCCCTGCAAAAGGAAAGTTGAGAGCAGTAGGGGCTACTCTGTTACCCAAGCTGACGTACGATTGCCCGGACCCACAGTTCCATGGGGAATCACTGACTTGGAGCACAATGGTACTAAATCATCTCTACCATTGGTATGATTGGAGGCATGAGTATTTACCACCAGTCCTAATCAACACCAACAACGGAAAAATCATCCTGTATAGAACGACTGAGCCCGCATGGATGGCCTCCGATGGTACTACACGAGATGGAGGGAAATACGGGTTCTACTGCAAACCTTGTAACGAACATGACATCTACCCTGGGAGCGTCTCCGCCCAGAGAAATGAGTTATTAGGTTTTAAAGAAATAATCATGCACTGTTTAACATATCATGACGGAACCCTCCCCGTTCCAGTAATAGCTACAGATTCAATGTATATATATAAAATAATTACCAGTATAGCGGCACCCACCGAGAACATCAAGGTGTGGGAAAAGATCTACAGCCTGCTATCCGAATTCACGACACCGCCATTAATTAAGCATACAAGGTCACATCAAATTGATACCGATCCGGTACATGAACATATGGACAAACTATTACAGGAGCCGAATCACACCGAGCATGTATTAACAGCCCAGGACACCGATAAGGAGGTACAAGCTGATCCATAACTCATGTGGACGTACAAGAACTGGGGCCACCCAAGCTCCAGGAAATGCTATCAAAAATGGAAGAACAAAGAGAACAAGGGTGGAAGATATGGAAAACAAAAAGATTGGGAGAAAGTAGCTCAGGCGTGCGAGGCCTGCGCAAAAGAGAAATGTAACTGAACAGAGAATACTAAAGGAGTGTTCAAGAAGGAAAAGTTCGAGCCAGGGAAAACGTGGCAGATAGATTTCTTAGGCCCATTACCAGGAGCAACGACACCTAACAAAGGCCTAATTGCCGTAGATTTGGGTACCCAACAGGTTGCAGTGGTACCCCAAGAAAGACCCATGCAGCAGCAGTAATTACTGCGTTGACGGGAATATTTGCCATGTGGCAGACACCTCATACCATTCAGTCGGATGGAGGACCCCCATTTGTTTCTATGGCCATTGAGAGATTCGCCGCCTTAAAGAGTATCAGATGGCACCACCACATCCCCTACCATCCACAATCGAATGGGGTAGTGGAGCAGGCGGTAGGGATTTTTAAAGAGGCAATCAGATTAAAGGGAAATGGCTCTTATAGGGGGTGGACAAAAATTTGCAACGAGGTATTAGTAAATATAAATGAAGGGAAAGAATTATGGGCTGAGAGAGACCCAATCCCTGTCAAACCTTGGAAAACGAAGTTTAAAAATGATGAGGCCGTATGGGTCACGCTTCCTGACCCCAAGAACAAACATCCCAAGGTTCTGAAAGGGACTGTTCGAGGAGCTGAGGAATATCTGAATACTTATTTGGTGGAATTGGAAAGTAGCAAGCAAAGAATATTAGCCCATCATAACTGGTTAACACTGAGGGCCATTGTAAACAATGCCAAATAGACCTAATCATTTCATTTATCTTCAGTTTCACCTGATGCAGTCTGTCTGGATAGCAACGTTGATTTAGTTTCACCTATCTCTTGCCACGTCGCGTTTGTGCAAGGATTCTGTAACGGACGATGTCAAAAACATTCCAGAATTGATAAAGGAACTACCGAAAGATTACACAATAACCCTCAGATATACGAATCAAACGACATTTATGACCGACCAATGTTGGTCCATAGCAATGATACTTCATTTCGCAACGAGTCTAAGTAGCTTGCTTTATAATTTCCCACCAGTGTCTTGCCACTATGCTATTCTTAACAGTCTAAATAGGACGACCCATGATCATATAGGCTGCCTCGAGATAAATACCCATAGTACTTACCCATATAAAAAATATAAGCTTAGTCCTGCGCAATATTTTACCCATTTCACAGATGTGATAAAGAGTTTCAGAACATTCTCATGGACACTATCGTGTAATTACATTCCAGTTCTTACTACGTATCCACAAGTATTCGAGACAAAGTTGCAAGCAACCAGACCCACTCAATGAGCAACAAGTCTGACGTTATCGAATCTGCAAAACGCAACGCAGTTTCTATTCTCGACGACGAAGCAAAGAGGCATTCAAGAAATAAAAGACCTTGAAAAGGCCACAAGACGGGCCTGAATTGCTATATTTGGCCTGACGATAATGTTATTTTTAATCAATATAATCTGCCTATGGATTGTTCAAAAATCTTTATCCCGATGCATAGACGCTTTATCTACATTTATTTACATTAAATTCCCACCTCACCTCCGCATCCAGTTCCAGGAGGAGAGTGACAGGGGATCGAACGAAGTATAGGCCTGCAAGTAGTATGTAAATAGTTGATATTACCGAAACCGGTTCTGCCCTGTTTATTTTGTTTTATTCTAGACTTATCAACCCAACTGCAGTAACAAGCTGAGAGACATCATTTTACTGCTCGTCCTACACATCGGAAAGATGGCAGTGAAGCAAAAGGACTGTGTAATGACTCTTGTATTTTTTTGTATATATTGTATACATGTAGCAAAGGTATCTGAGTTGGACCAATCGAAAAACACGGTACTCCAGCTGCTCTCGTTATGGGCCAACGCCACCGGGGATGAGGAGATAGGGGATGGGCTGACTGCCTGCCTATGGATACCTACCTCCGTGGAGGACTCGGTCCTCGACCCCTATCCTGTCCCATTCGACATCGTTGACTGGTTTTCGAAAATTTCTAGGGGACGGAAAACCTCTATTAACATTTCAATACCGTTAGAAGGTGGAGGTTATGCGTCAGCCATTTATACTTGGCTTCTTTATTTTTCATTAGAGACCTTAGCTGACGATAGCTGGCCAGTTCGAAAGGAGCGTCAAGAGTTAAAGATGTCATGTCCTTGTTCCGAGATCCCATGGGGGATACATCCTCAGGGCAAAGAATGGACTCGGCCAGATGTATCCCTATGATGGGACCCAAAATCAATAGACCCATCCTGGTATATTGATTTGAAACCCAAATGAAGGAAAATACCTTCTGATTTCACTCTTGCACCGCTCATAAAAGCTGAACCCCTGGTGCAGTGGAATGAATCGGCCATGGTTGATCTAACCAAATTAGGGCCCTGAGGGAGAAATTCTTGGTTCGGGTTTTACTACCCAATCCTCCGAGCCACTTTGTTCAGTACCGCAGATAAAAGTTCTGTGAGCCCCTCCCTCGGGGGGAGAGATCGCACTAGCTGGAGACAGAGGCTGGTGCTCCAGGGACTGTCTCTCAGTCAGGCCCTTAGGCCTATTGATCTCCTCCCTCGATTGGCACTCCGTGTCCTTAGTTGATAGTAATTGCGGTTTTGATTATTCGGCTTTCGATTGATTTATTCGCCATCCTTGACTACCATTTGGATTCTCCTTATCCTGTCGATTCTCCGGTTACTGGACTGTTTTCACTTTTGACCTTGACCTTGCCTCCGGATCACCTTTGGTACCTCGATGTGACTCTACTTACCTGGCTTTCGACCTCAGCTTTCATCATCAACTATCCGGTTGTCCATCTTGGACTGGCATCACGACCCCGGTTATCGACCTATGTGTTACAGTTTTGTCTGTTTGATTACTCCCGTTTATGAGCTGTTGACCAGCCCTGGGACTAACAACGGGCAACCGCTCATTGTGAACCTCATGGGCCAACAGACCCCTCTGTTGTTTATTGTTTACATCTGTTACTGTAACTGAAGATCCTACCTATGCCATCAAAGCATAAGTGCAATAAACCATTAATTTGGAACTATAAGCGTGCGTACCACTCAGACTCAACCGCCGCTAATCCCAACCTATCCGTTTCCAAATTACCACCACTCGACCAACCAACCGTGACCGAGACCGTGAGCTTGGCTCGCCAGCCGCGGCTCCAGATCCTTGCACACCAGTGTGTATTATCCATTATCAAGTAATGTCAGGCCAGGAACCCCACCTGACAGTGTGAGGAAAACCCATGTTGCTAGGCAGCCTGATTCAACTTTCCAGAGAAACCACTTGTACCATCACATTTTGAGGTTTGCCAGCCTTAAAGTTTGTCCTCACAATGGTTTATGTCCCTCTGCAGGCATGATTTTGAAAGGGTTTAAATTTCACTAAAAGTTACTAATGGTTTGGGCTGTTGAGACACTAACCACTTAACATACTAATATAATACATTGGATAATAACCATAGTTTAGCGATAGTGAAGGTTGAAGGAAGTTGATACTGGATTTTGGTAGTATAGTTTTGTGCAATTTTGGATTTAGAGGTTGTAAATTGTTATTAGTTGAGATTGTTGTTGGAAATGCAGACCAGTTGTGGAAGAGGGTACTGGGAACAAGAACTCCACTGTGAAGACATTCAAAGATTGGATTGAACTGGTCATGCCAAATAAGAATTTTTTGGTACTAGACAGTGGTGGATACAGTTTTGAGATGCAGATAACTTAAAAAACAAGAGTATGCCTATAAGTGCTTAGCCAAACAGTGGCTTGTGTGGAAACAATCAGAGCAAGGAGACTTGTAAACAGCTAGCTTCCTTGGTATCTTTGTTTGCAACCAAGAACTGGCAAAGAAAGCTAAACAGGAGGTAAAGTATGTGACTGCACTGCAAGCACAGGTGAAAAGGCTGGAACAGTAGGTAGAGTGTGTCCGAAAAAATAAAAACTTTGAAACTGACAGGTTTAAAAGTCATATTTGTGCACTTCAAGCCACGTTGTGGAAAGATGCCAGTTACACAGCTGAATTAGAAAAGCAAATGAACCACTGTGAACAAGAGATCATTCAGGTTGAAGGAACACAAGGCCTGGCACCATAAAACTTTAAAATTTGCAGGCAGCATTCAGGGTGCTGTGTGATGGAGTCTTTTAATGCACAATTCAGAATGGATCCTAGTACATGTGAAAAGACTATAAAGGATCTTAAAGCAAAATTATCTGGAGTGCAAGGAATGTTCTCTGTATAATCAGAGAGGTCAAGGAGCTGGTGGTGTCAGCAGCATGAGCAGTATAGACAGCAGCCTAGCTACAGCTCATTTGTGACATTTGATGAGAATGCAGAAGTGAAAGCCACTTCTGCCAGTTAAGGATGCTGTGGATTTGTCACTGAAGCAGTCTGATACCCCTGGGGTATCCATTAGAAACAAGGAGGTGACACAGACAGGAGGTAGGGGGTCTCAGTCTAAAACTATTAAGACTATGGCCCCATTCACACCTGAACAGTTGAGAGTGACAGGCTGGAACCTCTCAAATGAAACAGCAGTGGCTTGGTCTAATTTCAGCAGATACAACCAGCCAGTATACAGTAAGTGACATAATAGCCCTCCTGCAGGAATGCGTGGAGGGGACAGACTTTGCTGTTTGCCTATCCAGATAAGAAATCAGACTACTGTGGATGAGGACATGAGAGATGCAGTATTGGACCTCTTTTCTGGGGAAACTTGCAGTGGTCCTGTTCTATGAGGAGAAGCAGCAAGCAAATTAAAGGCCTGAACCATACAATCGAGCAGAAAAAGCTCCTTTACCTTGCAGCAAAATTGCCACTGAATGACATTTTAGAGACTTTAAGTGTACATGATTTTAAAGAATCATTTGTGCATGGCTTTATGGCACCAGACCGAAATGTGCCTGGAGGAGGTATGGCAGAGTTAGAATTAAATGACATCATTAGATGGGCCAAAGATGGCTATGAAAGAACTCAACATGGTCTGCATGCAAAGGAGAAGCGCAGAAGGATTGTGTTGATACTGACAGGATCACAGATGATTATTGTCCTAGGTGAAAGAGAGTTTATAGAAAGAGAATAGATACTCATCAGGCTAGAGAGAACAGAGAGCCTAGCAGGGAAAAGAACCAAGAGTTTCTTTCGTTAAGGACTCCAGTACTCTTAAGAAACTGATCACGTAGATTACCCACCTGAGTCAGGCAGAGAGACCGAGCCCAGACCAAAACACACAAAATTCATTATCAGAAGGGGAGGTTTGGGACTGCATGATGGAGGTCTGGAGGGAATTGTTGAAGTACAAGAACAGAAAGGACATAAGGACATAGATGGTCTGCAGACCCATAACTTAATGGAAATCTTGGCAAAACATCAGGCCAGCGCGTATGCTAAAGAGAAGCTGAAGGAGATCAGGACAGAGTTACCACCTCCACCAGTACCTGTCTCCAATTCCTTATGAGAAAGCCCAGTGTCTTCCCGACTCCCTACGACCAAAGTTATGACTATAGCAGGATACAAGATGATTATTGGGGATGCCCCGCCATTGTGGTAGATTTTTGTGAGATCAAATGGAAAATACTGTGGCGCAGCCAGTGAATGCTGATTGAAAAAAAGTGGCACCCATATCTAATGTTGATTTGGACCAAAACCATGTTGTGATTAGGCACTGGGGATGTCCAAAAGGCTAGAGGGTTTTGATGGGCACAAAAGTGACAGTCCATTTTCGGCATCAAAACAATTTTGAATTGGCAAACAAATTGGACATTTGATATTTGGCATGATGAAATTAGATGGTGTAGGGATATAATTGGATCTGACATCTCACGGAAGTTAGCGACTATAATTGACTTTCCGAACTGAGAATTTTTGATTGGACACACTAAATTGAGTGATGAGGTAGAGCAGTGGTTCTCAGGCTGTGGCCCAGAAAGAGTAAAGATTGCTGCCCATAGTTTGTTAGAGTGGAGCTGTGGAGTAGATTAGACAGCCTTTAGACATAGAAAAATGGATCACTTTGTATTTCACAGACAGAAACAACTTTGCATGGATTCAAAAAGCAATGAAGGTAAAAAGGCAGACAAAGGAAAGAAACATTGCAGTCTGGCAGCAGAAGGCGGAAAGATATGTTTGCTGTCACTGAAAGAGACAGGAAGCCATTTTGCTTATTGTGTCACACATCAATGTCAAAAGATGCTTCAAGACAAACATCAGACAGCTGTGAGGAGATGGCTGAGTGGAGCTGAGGAGGGTCTTGCCCCTCCCTGGCTCCTACTTGGCCCAGCCCCCCAGGGAGACATGCGACCGGAGCCTCGCAAACAGGCTGCGCAAACAGGCACGCTTGTCTGCCCAGTGCACAACTTAGTGTGGGGGTTCACACAGGAGGGTGAGCCGGAGGGCCCAAGGCCCTGCAACTGAGCCCTAGGGAAGGCAGTCCCAGCCGTAGCCGGCCTACCAGCAGCACCATGCTGATGGGCACGCATCACACCCTGGGGGTCCCCTCCGAGTCTGCGGCCCCCCCGGAGCCTCAGAGGCCTCCACCCAGACAGAGCCCATGGTTCTGGGCTCCACGCAGATGGAGCCTCTGGCTCTCGGCTGCCTGTCCCTTTTTCAGGCTCTGGGGTCCGGGAGCATGGCCACCTCCCCTTGTGGGGTCTGCTCCTTTTTGAGGTCTCTGGTGCTCCAGCTAGAGAGCTCCAGGCCACAGTCCAAAGACTGAGTGCCATCAGGGATGGTGAGAGACAGATAGATTCCTACTGCCAGGCCCTTCTCCCCCTGGAGGCGGTGGTTAGACCAAGGCCTCCTTCCAGGACAAGGGGGGACTTGGGGACCTCCCATTCTGTCCAGCCAGAGTGTTGGACCAAGGTGGTCAGGGGCTTCAAGGCCCGCCGCACCAAGATCCCCATCCCACTGGAGCTTTGCAACAGGTATGAACCTCTTGCAGCCCCAGCAGAGCCTGCCAAGCTGCCAGCTCCTGCAGGCAACACAGACTCAACTGTAGCAACTGCCCCCACTGTCCCTAAGACAAAAACGCAAAGTGTTTGCCATGCGAGACTCCATCCTGAAAGGGGCAATCTGCCACCTGACCCCTTAGCCTGGGAAGTCCGCTGCTTCCCGGGAGCCCGTATCCAAGACATTGCAGAGAAGATCCCCAAGCTCCTCCAGCCCACTGACCACTACCCTATGCTGCTTATCCATGTCAGCACAAATGTCATGGCTTGGAGCAATCCCAGCTGGGTCATGAAGTGCTACAGGGATTTAGGAGCAGGGCTTAAGGGGTTGGGGGCACAGGTGGCGTTTTCCTCAATCCTCCCAGTTTCAGGCTATGGGCTGAGGAGGGAGAGGAGAATCAAGGTAGTAAACCAAAGACTGCAGCGCTAGTGTCATCAGGAAGACTTTGGCTTCTGTGACCACAGTCTGCTCTTTGGCAAGAGACACAGTGAGCTTCTGGGAAGGGATGATCTCCACTTTTCTCCACTGGAGAGTGTCCTAACAAAATCTTAAGGAATGCTGGCAACACAGAAGTTAAGTTCCCAGTCATGCGCAGATAACATCTAGTCATGGAAAATTCCGCAGTGTGCTCAGCACGTGCCCCGAGTGACCTGTGGAGATGTCGATCAGCCATGACCTACTTTCAGCCCTGCGCATGCTTAGTCGCGACACAAAGCCTAGATTCGCATGTGCTCAGTTTATCATAAGCATGATGTCAGTGTCTAGAAAATTCCTTCGTCTAAGCATCCTGACTGGCTGAAGGGTTGCTTTAAAAGTTCTCTGACCCCCACCTTTGGGGTGGGCGCGTGAGTGTTGGCGTTAGTGTGTGTCGTTGGTGCAGTAGGAGAGAAAGGAACTGCTCTACCTGAAGGCAGAGGCTGCTTAGGCAGGGACTGTTAGTGAGAGAGAGTTTGGAATCTAATTTCCCACTTCCATTCTTGAGTCCGCACATACTATTTTTCGTGTTTGATCTTTCGGCTACGAACTGTATACTTTCTGGTTTTGACTACGTCTCTACGATTTCTGCGATTTGGATTCTTCAACCCGGCTACTGTTTATCTGGCTCTGGACTGATTTTGTTTGTTTTCACCGACTACGGATTTGAAATATCTACGATATTCACCGACTACGATACGAAATATCGTCCTTCTATTGAATACTGCATTCTCTGGTTTTGACCTCAGCTTTCCTTTGACTACCCATTGTTGTCCTGACGGGGCTGGCGTCACGGATTGACACCGAGTTACAGTTTTGTTATAGTTTGTGTGTTCTCCCGTTTATGAGCTGTTGACCAGCCCTGGGACTTATCCAACAGGCTTGTCTTGTCGGGGAACCTCGTGGGCCAACAGACCCCTTCGTTGTTCTCTGTTGTTTAATGTGTTAATACTGTAACTGAAGAATATCATACCTACACTTCATCAAAGTGTAAGTTAAAATAAACCCACCTTGTTGTTATCCGCTACGTGTCCCTTCCTCTGAACTCCATGCCAGTAATCCCACCTGTTCGTATCCGATTGCCACCCCGATCACCGTGACCTTGGGGCCCTGTTCCCTGACAGGGAGGAGGCTCTTCTCAGCCAGACTGGCTGACCTGCTCCACTGGGCTTTAAACTAAGCCCTCTGGGGGATGGGGGGGACTACCGCCACTGCTGGCCTGCTGAGCAACCCTTGCAAAGCCAGCAGGCCAAGGCACTTAAGGGAGTCCACCCCTGCCCCAGCCCTGGAACAATCTGTAGGCAAGGCAAGGGCCCCCGAAAGGGACACTTGCCTGCCTGTACACAAATGCCAGGAGCTTTGGGAATAAACAGAAGGAAGTTGTCCTCCTGCTTAACACAAATAATTACAATGTCATAAGAATAACAGAGATGACTGGACCATGGGTATAGATGGCTATACCCTGTACAGGAGAGATCGAGCGTACAAAGGGAGTGGGGGTGTAGCTCTAAGTCAAGGAAAGCTATGTGTCCCTGCAAGCTGACATTGGCGCCCAGGGTGGATGACTGGAGACCCTCTGGGTTAAAATCCATGGGGAACATAGCACAGGGGACATGATGGTGGGAGTCTACTACAGACCTCCTACCCAGGCTCAAGAGCTTGACCAGGAGTTCGCTGGGGAATTGGTGGAAGCTGTACACTCCCAGGGCATGGTTGTAAATGGAAGATTTCAACTACCCAGGCATCTCCTGGGAAGACCGCTCAGCCAAATCTGAGCAGTCGCAAAGCTTTCTCTTGTGCGTGGATGAATTCTGACGCAAGAAGTCGATGGGCCAACAAGAGATAAAGCGGTGCTCGACCTGGTACTGGCAATGGGGAAGTGACCTAATGATCGAAGGGAAGCTGGGTAACCGTGACCACGAGCTAATCACCTTCACCATCCACTGTAAGGCTGGCAAGTCAGTCAGCAATACAGAAGTTGTTGACTTCAGGAAAGCTGATTTTGACAAGATCAGGAGGCTTGCCAGTGAGGCCCTAAGGAAACACGACTTAAAAAGGGGAGGGGAGTTCAAGATGAGTGGTCACTCCTCAAGGAAGCGATCCTGGATGCACAAGCAAAGTCTATCCACTCTCGGAGGAAAGGCAGCAAAAGGGCACAGCAGCCCCCTTGGCTCTGCAGGGAACTAGCAGACCTCCTGCGTCTAAAAAAAGGAAGAAAGACTTATGAAGGATGGAGGACTGGATTCACCTCCAAGGAGGAATATTCTGCACTGGTCCGGACCTACAGAGAGCAAAGCAGGAAAGCCAAGGCTGTAACTGAACTTCAACTAGCTACAAGTATCAAGGACAATAAGAAGTCCATTTTTAGATATGTGGGGAGCCAGAGGAAAAGCAAGGGCAACATTGGACTCCTGCTTAACCAGACAGGACGACTGACAACCGACATCCAGGAAAGAGCCAACTTGCTAAATGGGTACTTTGCCTCAGTTTTTCACTAGTCCCAAGGAACACCCAGGTGAGGGAGATTCCTTACCCTTCATCAATGCTGACCATGTGAAGGATCTCCTTGAGAGGCTGGATACCTCCAAGTCAGTCAGCCCTGACAGTTTACACCCCAGGGTACTCAAGGACCTGGCAGGCATCATAGCTCAGCCCCTGGCACGGATCTTTGAGAACTCCAGGTGCTCTGGTGAAGTTCCCAAAGACTGGAAGAAGGCCAATGTGACGCCGATCTTCAAGAAAGGGAGGAAAGTGGATCCGGCAAACTATAGGCCCATCACCCCTACCTCCATCCCGGGGAAGGTCTGGGAAGAGATTACCAAAGATGTCATTCTTAACAGACTCACCGATGACAATATCCTGAGGGATAGTCAGCACGGGTTTGTTGTGGGTAAGTCTTGCTTGACCAATATAATTTCCTTTTATGACCAGGTGACTTATCACCTGGACAAGGGGGAAGAGATTGACGTCGTATACCTTGACTTTAAAAAAACCTTCGATCTGGTATCCCACGATCACCTCTTGGTGAAACTAGCTAGCTGCGGCCTTGATGTCACCACAATCCGCTAGCTGGGTCCTACCGCGGAACCAGTTCCCCAGAGGGTGGAGGTGGATGGAAGTCAATTATCATAGTGTGCTGTGACCAGTGGGGTCCCTCAAGGCGCTGTCCTTGGGCCTATACTATTCAACATCTTCATTAATTATATGGACACTTGTATCAGAAGAGGACTGGCCAAGTTCACTCATGACACCAAACTTTGGGGTAAAGCATCACACTTGAGGATAGGAGGGCGATCCAGGCTGACCTTGACAGGCTCAGGAGATGGGTGGATGAGAACCTGATGGTGTTTAACACCGAAAAATGCAAAGTTCTCCACTTGGGAGGAAAAACCTGCAGCATATACTTATATGGTTGGCAGTGCTATGCTGGCTAGCACTACAGATGAAAAGGACTTGGGGGTCATGATTGACCACAAGATGAACATGAGCCAATGTGATGCTGCAGGTAGTAAAGTGAGCAAAATGCTGGCTTGCATCCATAGATGCTTCTCAAGCAAATCCCAGGATGTCATTCTCCCATTGTACTCGGCCTTGGTGAGGCCACAGCTGGAGTGCTGCATCCAGTTTTGGGCTTCACAATTCAAAAAGGACGTGGAGAAGCTTGAGAGAGTCCAGAAGAGAGCCATGCACATGATCAGAGGTCAGGAAAACAGACCTTATGATGACAGGTTGAGAGCTATGGGACTCTTCAGCCTGGAAAAGTGCAGGCTCAGGGGTGATCTGGTGGCTGCCTATAAGTTTATCAGGGATGCTCAACAGGATCTGGGGGAACGTCTGTTGACCAGAGCGCCCCAAGGGACGACAAAGTCAAACAGTCAAACTCCTGCAAGACCATCTCAGGCTGGACATAAGGAAGAATTTCTTTACTGTCCGAGCCCCCAAGGTTTGGAATAGACTGCCGCTGGAGGTGTTCAAGCACCTACTTCGAACACCTTCAAGAGAAATTTGGATGTTTATCTTGCTGAGATCCTATGGTCCCTGCTGACTTCCTGCCTCTGGGGCAGGGGGCTGGACTCAAAGATTTTTCAAGATCCCTTCCAGCCCTAATGTCTATGAAATCTATGAACACATAATTACATGTGTACATATACACACAACACAACAGATGGAGCTCCATGTATGACTGGAAAAATAGGGGACTCCTGGCTGGTGACAAAAAAGCAGCCGACATTTCACTGTATTGTGCATCAATAGGTTCTCTGCAGCAAGTTAGGAGATAGTCACATAAAGAGAGTAACTAACACAGATGTGAAAAGGAAGTAGTGAATGTCATTCATGCCCAACCTTTACTACACCACTGTTTTGTTTCTTTGCTACAATAAATTCACCTATCATGCAGTGATATACTGCTGCACACAGAAGTAAGATGACTAAATTGAGGAAAAGTTCTTCAAAGAGTTGTGGCCTTCCTGAAAATCGTGCGGTTTCTATCTGAGATTGGTGAGGAGGATAAATACTCTGAATTAAAAGATGACAGCTGGATGGAAGTCTTGTCATTTCTGGCTGACCTCATAGGGCATCTAAACAAGCTAAATTTGCAACTGCAGAGCAAAAGCAAAGTGATTAATGAGTTAGTGTGCACCGTGGCCAGTTTTTAGATCAAGCTTGAGTTGTCCATCGCTCAAATTAAAGGAGACCTTGTGCATTTCCCCAATGTTAAATGGTGCGTGTGAAGAGGCTCTGAGAAGCGCCAAAAGAGAAAATTTGTTACTACACTACAGCAGCTGCAAGAAGTGTTTTAATCACATTTTGGCAATTCCGTGAAAGTGCACAGAAAAGCACCAGGAGACTACAGGATCCTTACACCTTTTCCATTGTAAAACTGAGAGTCCTTACCACAACATTTCATGTTCCCAGGCATGAACTGGAACAGGACCCGTCAGCTTTGTAGGGACAGGAAGCAACTTACAGGGCATTGAATGCAAGTTCCATTCAGGAGTTATACACATCTGTTGCTGGACACACTTTGCATATTCTGAGTGCAAAAGTACAGTCTATGTTTGGATCAACTTATATTTGCAAACATACATTCAGAGCCATGTGTCAGATCAAGTCCTGCTGTCATGCTCGCTTGACTAATGCTAACTTTCATGCCTAGCTGCGGTGTACTGTCACCCATCTTCAGCCCAACAATGAAGGAATTACTGCTTTGAACAAAGCAAAGCAGCTTACTGAGCTAGTTTGAGCTCTTTAACCTTCTGCCTATAGCACAGGATCGGACTTGATGATTTTACAGGTCCCTTCTGGTCCACTAACTTTATCAAAGTATCTGTCAGACATCAGTGTGTGGCTGTAAAGGCATACAAGACCTTGGCAGTGCCTGAGTGGGAATGGCAGCTAGCTAATCTCACAATAGATTTTCCAGATGTTTGGGCCAGAACCAAACTCACATATGTTAAGATTGAAGCAGTGGTGAAGATTCCTGGCCCTGACTTGACACCTTAGCATCAGTATCACTTCCCCAGAGAGATGGAACCAAGCATCGAGACCACCATTCAAGCACCGCGAACAGGATGTCTTAGTAGAAACAGAGAGCATGTCCAGTGCCCTAATAGGGCTGGTAAGAAAACTGGATGGTGTTACGTGGCACCTAATAAATTAATTATCACCAGCTCAATAAAGGTAACACAAAGCTTAGTGCCAGTAGTAAGCAAGTATCCCAAAGTTTTGGCCAGCATGGCTTATGGAGCAGCCTGTTCTCAGCAATAGATCTGGGCAACTCTTTTTTTCACTATACCCATTGCACCCCAATATTGGTACAAATTTGCATTTACTTTCTGCAACCGCCAGTATTCCTTTACAAGAATACCGCAGAGGTTTCCCAGTTCCCCTACAATCTGTCATAAGCATGCTGCATGTATGCAAGACTCTCCCACTAATCATGACAGTGTGGAATGTCATATGTGGATGACATTTTGAAATAGGGACTACAGAAGATAAATGTTATGAGAGAACAAGAACAGTGCCGCAGTTAATCATGACCGCTGGATTCAAAGCCAACCCTGAAAAGGTACAGCTGGCAAAACAGGAAGTACAATATACTTGAGCCTGCAGCTAGGTCCAGAGGGATGCAGTCCCAATGCTCAGTGGACTGAACTCATAAGAAGTTTACCTCTAGCAAGGGACATGAGTACCTTTCATTCATTCCTGGGTGTAATAGGATTTGAGGGACTTTGTAGAAGATTTTGCAGCCAAAGCATCTGTACCACCTATTGAAAAAGGAAGTGCCCTGGGCTTGGACCCAAGAGCAAACAGAGTCAGTAAATGCACTAAAGACTGCACTTTTAACTGCACCAACACCTTTATGTCCACAAATTGACAAACCATTTGTTCTTGTCCACAACACCCAAATATAAAAATCAGGGCAGTCTTGTCCCAGGACACCAAGACTGGATGCAGGCTGGTGGCATATGCTTTGAGAAGGTTTTCCCCTGTGGAACAAGAATTCTCACTCTGAGAGAGAGAAATTTTAGCACTAGTTTGAGCATTACAGTATTGGACTTACTTGACAGGCATGTCCCCTATTATTTTGAGAACATGCCACAGAGTTGTATGGTAGGTGTCATCTAGAAGGATTAAGGATTCTAACATCTCAACTCTTAGGACTGCAAAGCAGACACTGGCATTGCTTAACTGCAATGTAGAAGCACAAGCAGTAAATGTAGAACTTGAGATGCTTTATGGACTAGTGATAGAGGGGAGCAGATCACGAGTGTCCCCAAATTACTGAAAATGCAAATCGATAAACCTGTGCTCATTAGCAGGGCTGTATTTATTAATTATGTAGATCATTGTGACTTTGTATGGTTTACTGATGGAAGCTCATACTACTTGGATGGTATGCAATATACAGGGTATCCACAACAGCCCACAATGTCAGGGAACAGATAAGAAAGGCTAAAGTGACAACCAAGCTTAGATCAGCAACAGGAATCAAGGACAACAAGAAGTCCTTCTTTACGTACATAGGGAACAGGAGGAGGGGCCATTGCTCAACAACTCAGAAGAGCTGGTTACTGGCACCCAGGAGAAAGCTAAACTCCTGAATGACTATTTTGCCTTGGTCTCTCACTAGACCATGGGGAAAACCATGCCAAGTAGAGTAGAGGATGAGCATGGTAGGAATAAATTGCCTTCCTGTTATTGCCACAGAACTGGTGTATGACCAATTAAAAAAAAGACATACACAAGTCAGCGGGACTGGTTTATCTTCATTCAAACATGCTGAAGGAGCTGGCCAAAGTCACTGCAGATCCCCTGGCAAAATTCTTCCACAACTCGTAGCACTGTGGTGAAGTCCCCAAGGACTGAAAGAGGGCCAGTGTTGTGCCCATCCACAAGAAAGGCAGGAGGGAGGACCCAGATAACTATATGCCAATCAGCTTAACTTCCATCCTACAGAAAATCCTAGAAAGAGTTCATCAAGGAGTCTGCAATAAGCTTGCAGAAGGTAAGATTGTGAATGACAGCCAGCATAGCTTCATTGTAGGCAGGTCTTGCCTTACCAACCTCATCTCCTTCTATAACCGGGTAACTCGCCACCTGAACATGAGAGCAGTTTGACATTGTATACCTAGACTTCCAAAAGGCCTTTGTGGGATACTAGATCAATGTCCTCACTAGAAAACTGGAGGATTGTGGGCTTCTCTCCAAGACAGTCAGGTGGGTGAGAAACTGGCTGCAGGATAGAACCCAGAGAGTCGCAGCAAACAGATCCGTGTCATCCCAGTGAGAAGTGGGCAGCAATGTCCCACAGGGGTCAGTGCTCGGTCCAGTACTCATCAACATCCTTATTAACGATTTGTACATGGGGGTGAACAGCTCACTCCCCAAGTTCACAAACAACACCAAGTTATGGGGGAGTGTGGTCATGCTTGAAGATAGGCTGCAAATACAGGCAGACCTAGACAGGCTTGCAAGTTGGGTAGACTGGAACCAGATGAAGTTCAACGTCAAGAAATGTAAAGTGCTCCATCTGGGGACAAACAATCCCTTGCACACCTACTGGCTTGGCAATGCCAACCTGACCAGTATTACGAATAAAAGGGACCTGGGGGTAAAAATAAACCACAGTACGAATGAGCTGGCAGTGTGTTGCTGTAGCCAGTAGGGCAACTAATGCTCTGGCATGTAACAAATCGATGCAATTCCAGCAAAACCAAGGAGGTGATTCTTCTGCTCTACTCAGCACTGGTGAGACCACAGCTGGAGTACTGCATCCAGTTCTGGGCACCACACTTTAACAAGCTTGAGAGAGTCCAAAGAACAGCCACTCATATGAACAGAGTCTTAAAAGGCAATCCATATGAGGAAAGGCCGAGGGATCTGGAACTCTTCAGCCTGAGAAAAAGGCTGAGAAGGGACCCAGTAGCAGCTTACCACTACACTAGGGGAGTACATCAAGGGCTCAGTGAGGAATTGTTCACCAGGGCACCTGAGGGGAAAACCAGGAGTAATGACCACAAAGTCCTGGAAGACCATTTCAGGCTCAGCATTAGGAAAAGCTTCTTCACAGTCAGGGTGTAAATACTGTGGAATAAACTCCCTCCAGAGGTGGAGCAATCGCCTATCCTTCAAGAGGAGACTGGACAATCACATTGCTGAGGTCATTTGACCCCCAGTTACCTTTCCTGCTTGGTGCAGGGGACTGGATCCAATGATCTTCTGAGGTCCCTTCTGGCCTTACAGTCTAGGAATCCCAGGTCTCCAGAAGACCGACACTTTTAGGACCCATTACCCTGTTTTAACAACTCCAGCACCCACAGAAAAGGTCAGAGTGAGTAGCAGGAAAGGCATGTGTGGTTCTGAAGTAAAAGTGAGCAACTGCATTTGAGTGACAGCTGAATGCATCTAGTGGAAGAATGAACCGAGATGACTGGATGCTGTTTGATTGACATGGAGTGACAGGCTCTTTACCTCAGATGTCTGGTTAGTAAAGTGGAGTGACTGAGGCCTCGAGATCCCTGCATCTTGGTGCTGTTTTGTGTTTGAGCGCGGTCATGGCAGTTATGTGTCTGTGCATCAGTTTGTTGAAATGTTTGGATTGTGTGCGTCTGTTTGTTAGTGTATGCGATTTATGTTTGGCTCTGCTGGTGTCTGACTCAGAGACTGTGGCAAGTAGGAAGGTTACCACTCCCCATGGTGAGCAAGAGGTAACCTATGCAAAGAAAAGACTTGATCTGCAAAACATCAACTTTCCCTTATTCAAATCTCTTATTGTTCACTGTAGCAGACCCAGGGGTGGCCATGACACCCCGCCTCCCCAGTGGCCATGCAACTTTTGCCCCACTCCAGCTCTTTGGGCTATCCTCCCTTTTCTACTTCACCTACTATGTCTTGATGGATCTTGTAATACTTAGAGAGGATGCCCAAGGGTCCCAGAGTCAGCCCCAGTCTCTCAACTGTCTACTTCTCCACATGCCCAGCTTGTACCCAGTTTTCCCCTTTAACAATAAAGCATGGCCTTCCTGGCCTTAGGGGCAATAATCGTGGCCCAAGAATTGCAGCCCCCACAGTTCCTGCCCTTGACCTCCAGATGTTCTGAAACCAGCAGCTCCAACCAAACAACCCCAGCCCCAGCAGAGCCCACGCAGTTGCCAGCTCCCGCAGGCAACCCAGGCTCGACCGCAGCTACTGGCCCCGCTCTCCCCAAGAAAAACGTAAGGTGTTTGTTGTGGGAGACTCCATCCTGTGGGGCACTGAGGGGGCAATCTGCCGCCCCGACCCCTTAGCCTGGAAAGTCTGCTGCTTCCCGGGGGCCCGCATCCGAGACATTGCGGAGAGGATCCCACAGCTCCTCCGGCCCACAGACCACTACCCCATGCTTCTTATT
>NW_017728886.1:30191146-30200651 GCF_001723895.1 Crocodylus porosus
ATGCTTATCTTGCTGGGATCCTATGACCCCAGCTGACTTCCTGCCCTTTGGGCAGGGGTCTGGACTCCATGATCTCCCGAGGTCCCTTCCAGCCCTAATGTCTATGAAATCTATGAAATCTATGAAACAGTCTCTTACAGCCACTGCTAGCTCTACTGCTCAGGGCCTGCTTTTATTCCCTAGCAGCTAGGCCTCCTACCAAACAGGTGGCCTCCTGCTGGCCATGTGACTGTCCTGATTGGGAGTGCAGTCACCCGCAGGCTGCTCCGCTGCCTACACAGGCCCTTGAAGTGGTAGGCACCAAATGTGCCCTGCCACGTACATTTTGAAAACTTTCATCATTATTGGTTGTACATTGTACAAGGGTTGACATTTTCACACAAATACGATAATTATCGTACACCTGGCAACACTGCTGCTTTGCTTCTGTCACTAGACTTAAACTACTCTAAGCACCACCCTTCCTAGTCAGGCAGCTCCTTAGCCAGCCACAGGGGTTTCCTGTGTGCTTCATGGCCAGCCTGCCCTTTGCTGCAGCCATGCACAGCAAGCTCGGCCTGCTGCACTCTCCCCCAAGTGACAGGAGCCTATGCCTCCATCACATGCACCTGAATCATGCCATCTACAAATTGCTGTAATAGTTGAGCGTGTGTAGGACTGTTTCTACCTTCTCTATCAAAAGCAAAAGTATTGTACAATTAAGACTGGTTGATGGGGCAGAACCAATCTCCATTTGACCACCTGACCTCTCTTGTACTTTTGTTTTTGTCCTTTCCTATACTGTAAGCCCTGGTAGGCAAAACAACATCATCCATGTATGAAAACAGTTTATCATACCACCAGCACCAGCAGACACAAGCTATAGTATAGCCAGTCACAAAAGTTAGTGGAAAGAGAAGTTTTTGTTAAAAGTTTGATTTATTTCCAGACATAGAGCTGAACTGGTGCTGGGAATAAAGACACAGAAATGGATATTAAATATTTTTCGTTTGGTCTAATATAGGGGGAATCTTGCTACACCAGGCAGGATGTGACGGCAGCCTGATCAAAAGAGAGTCCAGTTTATTTCATTGTCCTGAAATTTCTTTATATGCAAAAGTGTTCAAAACATAGTTTAAGACCAAGTCAAGCCAATTTCTTTCCCTGCATTTCTTCCCAGCCAGAACCTGCTTTTACCAATTTCAACTTTTCTCCCTTCAGGAACTGTTTTTCCCTCTCCTAACATATCTCATCAAAGCATATTTTGTTAACGTCTAAGATTTTGGTGTTAAGATTTTTTTTTTTTTTTTTTTGCTTGGTATAGCAATACAATACTATACAGGCAAGGGCTGAAAAAGTGTTTGCTGTAGTGATTTTTTTGTAGTAACAAATGTTTTGAGATTCACTTGGCTTTGCCCCCAAATGCACTGCACCCTCTCCCTGAATAGGTCCTTGATTTCTCCCCTCACATCCTCCCTTTTGCTTGGCCCTTGTGGCCTTTACGCTGCTGAACACCTGTGCAAAGCCTTGCTGTGTGCTGCACTGCCATCGTTGCCCTCCTGCCCATCTGCTTGTTCCTCCTGCATCTCAGCAGTCCTCCTGCTTTGTGCTGATCCTGTCCCACATCCGGCTCGTTAGCTGCTCTGCATATGGGCCGCTGAGAGGAGCTTGGGAATATTTTCATTGCGTCAGCATTTGTGAGGCAACAGACTCCAGTGTAACAAGATTCCAAGCGTAAGTGGAAATTGTTGAAGCCCTAATGTAACAAGAGCTGAATATCTAACAGGTTGGAGCAGCTTAGCTGAATTGATTCCAAAGAATTACATTCACGAGGCCTGTTACTGGCAGGTGGCAATGTATCTAAAGAGACAGGAACAGATACAGCTGACATACTGACTACCACAGCAGTGCCTGTGGCAAACGTGTGGCCCAAAAACTGGATTCCTAAATCATCTCAAGACCCATCAATGAGGGATCATCTTCCGATGGAGGGTTTGCCCACAACCAGGCATGTGAGCTTCTCAGCAGCCCCCAAAAATTGACTTTCAAGGACAGCGCTGGATGTACGCAGGCTGAGAGCGCTGCCTCTCAGGCAACCTGCGTCGCTGATGGCCCAGGAAGGAGGTTTTCTGACCTCGCACATGCACTTGCTTTGCTCGCCGCCTCTCCCGGCTGAGCCCAGGGCACAGCAGGCGTCAGGGCCTGCTTCTTCCCGGAGAAAAATGGCTGCTGGCCGGGGAGACCTGTGTGCAGTCAGTGGCAGGAGGCGCGAGCGGCAGCGCACCACCGTACCAGGCCTGGGCCGGGCTCAGACCCGCCACTCTCGCCCCAGCCCCGGGCGGCGGGAAGAGCGCTGCGGGGCGGGGCCTCGGGGCGGTGCGACACGGCCCCGCCCCGGCCGGATCCGGGGGCGGGGCCGCGGAGAAGATGGCCGGTCCGGTCGGGCTGGCGGCGCGGAGAGGCAGCGCCCGCGGGGTTGTGGTAAATGGAAGCTCCCCCCCTCCCCCGCCTCTTCCCCCGGCTCCAGCTTCATGCCGCCGGGCCTGGGCTGCGGACTGCCCTCACATCCTGCCTCAGCCCTGGCCTCATCCAGGCGCTCCCCTCCCCTGTCCCCGGGGTGCCGCCCTCATCCCCTGCATTCCCATCTCCCCCCCCTCGCCCCTTCCTCCCCACTGCCAGCGCTCCCCCATTTCCCCCGGGACCTGGGGCTTTGCACCTCTCCCTGGATAGGTCCTTGATTTCTCCCCCCACGTCGTCCCTCTTGCTTTGGCCTTTGTGCTGCAGGGCTTCTGTACAAAGCCTTGGCCCCCCTGCTTGTTCCTCCTGCATCTCTGCAGTCCTCCTGCTTTGCGCTGATCCTGCCCCACATCCGGCTTGTTATCTGCTCTGCTGTATCCTACCCTTCCCACTCTGTGACTAGCCCTCTGCCAGCTTGTCCTTCGTCAGCCCTGCCCCATTGGTCTCAAACCTGTGCTCAGTCTCCCTGTCATTTAAACCAAACTCTTTTCGGCTCTGGCCTGTGCTGTGATTTTCTCTGCCCCATGTTTCATGTGTGTGCCTGGCTGGCTGGAGAAAGAGAAAAACCTCTGGTTTCTAGATTACTCTAGTGTCTACAGCACCGTGATTCGTGAGTAGTAGAAGCAAAGTGAGCAGCGACTAGCAAAGTTGTCAAACATACAATGCTAGTAGTTTCTAAGGAAAAACAAGGCCTCTGTTGAATCATCTTGAGCGTTGCCTTTAGGGTCTGTAACAGAAGGAATGTAGATCCAGGTACACAATAATATTCAGGTATTAACATCCACTGAAGCACCTAAATAAAGGCTAGTCATCCACTTATCTGTGGGTTTGGGGCCCAATAATAAAAACCTACTTTTGAGTTCTTTTCATTTTACCCTTTCTGTGTATTGAAATTGTCTAAAACTACATGTTTTGTAAAGTTCAAGAGATTTATGAGCTTATAATAGCAGATGAAGAACCTAGGTTTCCAAAGACGTTCTAAGAAATAGCCATTTTTTATCTACGCTGTAAAAACACTAGGGAATAGGTTATCATTGTATACCAGTTGCATTAGGGTGGTGTTACCAGCAGTGTTTTAATTAGCTTCCAAAACAATACTTGGACCTAGGCATGGGCAGCCAGTGTTTCCTGAGTCTGGAGCAACACCAGATCACCAATGGCGGGGGTCCCCCTAGCAGTCGATTGCCAAGCCAGTGGCGAAACTGGAAGTGCACTGGTTTTGCAGCTGGTGCTTCTAGGGGGTGCATGGCCATTTTCAGGGGGTGCACATGTTGGCGTGCAAGAGGCCGGACAGCGGGGGAGGGGCCCAATACTTGTGGCAGCACAGCCCCAGACTCTTCCATGCTGTCCAACCCACGGTGCACACACACCTGCCACCAGTAACAACCCGGGCCTGGGCTCTGCAGACCTCAGTAACTTGCAGCCTCCCCGCCACTTGCTGTGAGCAGCCCAAACTCCTTGGGTGGCAGGGGCTGGTCTAGAGTCAGGGCCCACTGCAGCTGGGAGACTGCAATCCACTGCACTAATGTCTGTGGAGCCCTGGCCCGGCTTATTGCTGGCAGCAGGTGCACACGTACCCAGGGATGGACAGTGAGGAAGGGGTGATTCTGCACGGACACAACAAGGATCAGGACATCTGCCACCATCAACGAGCCAGGGAAGGCTCTTCAGATCTCAGTGCAGTGGCTTGCATCCTCCAACTAGCTCAGGCTCTGGGCAGGACTCTGCTACTTGCCAAGGAGTCCAGGCTGCCTGTAGCAGGTGGTGGAAAGGCTATAATCCTCTGAGCTGAGGTCTGCAGAGCCCTGGCCCAGCTTGTTGCTGGCAGCAGGTTCACACGTGCCTCAGGGCACAGGGGAGATGCGAGGGATCCGATCTTTGTGACAGTGCAGCCCCAGCCCATTTCCTGCCTGCCAGGCTCTGGCATGCATGCCAGGAGTTGCTAACCCCTGCTCTGGACTATAGCCCAAAAGCCACCATGTTGTAATTGCACACAGTTGCAGTTATAACATGTGGAGGAGCTGTTAACGTACTTTCATTTAAAGACTGGGTAGCCAGATGGTAATTTCTATGATAAGTGCCATTTACAAAGATAATGACATTGTTATGGTTCTCATATTCTTCTGGAAGACTGCTTGATGCCCTAGCCTGCCAGTTTACATAAAAGCAGAATCAGACCCGTGTTGTATACTGTGATGAAAGTTAACTGCTGTAAATAAATGCTGCCTGTGTGTGTCAGGTACAAGGAGAGAGTCCCTGTTTTTTTGACAGATTACCACTTTCCACTCCCTATAAAAGTTCTTTCAGTCCAGTGTGTTTTCATGGCATAATAAGATACTCCTGTAGTTTTGTTCCAGATGTCCTAAGTGATTACATTCAGACATATTGTGCTTTCAGACTGATTGTCATGTAATATATTTCCTCAACAATTTTTATTCAGATTGGCACACTGTTCCACATTTGAATACAATACATATCATGCTTGAACTTAATTGTTTTACTTACTCTACTATTAATATGTTTTTGAAAAGCATGGCAAACCTTTCTTCAGACTTACATGACTGACAACAAGTAAATGGGCTACAGTTTCTTCCTTTAGGTTCTTTCTTTATATATTCTTAATTCACCATTTGTCTAAGAACAGGCATAGAAAACTTTTAGCCCTTCTTTACTGAAAATTACTATGGCCTGAAAAGTAGGGATTCCAGTGGAGATTCTTCAAAATCATGTTATAGTGTTTCTTCTTTAATGCTGTAGCTATGTTTGCATCTAATGAGAAGTAGGGTCACAGATTCCCAGAAGTTTAGGGCTGGAAGGGACCTTGTGAGATCAGTTCCAAAGAATTAATTCACAAGGTCTTTTATTGGAGGTGGCTATGTATTTAAAGAGAAAGGAACCGCTATAGTAAGTTTATTGATTTCCCATTAAAATGGAAATCAGTAGGGATGCGTAAGTAAATTTCATCTTAAATTTTAAATTCATTTTAAAATGAGCATGGCCTTATTATAGGATGATATAGTTTGTGTTGTTTCACTGGTAAGAGTGGATTTGGAGAAAGTAGAACGGTTGATAGAAGAATTAGAATGCAATACTGGCTTTGTAAAAAGATGTATAGTAACCAGTAAAGATTGTTGTTTTTAAATCATTTTTGGATCAATTTTGATTTGCTTTAGTCTGCTTCTGGGCTCCATAACTAGACAAAGCATCTACTGAAGTCGATAAAAAAATGTTAAAGTCTGAGTCCCCTGTAAATAGATTTATTTAAATTAGAGTTGAAGAAGACTTGCACATAAGTTTTCTGGGCCTTTTGCAGTTATAGTAAAAAACAAACAAAAAAACTTTACAACACAACTGTCAGGATGGATGTAACTGCTAGAGCTGTGCAAATTTTCAGTCCCTGATTTGATTCGGTGGAGATTCATCCTGATTCGGTGGACAAATCTCTGAATCTGAATCGAATCAGAACCCTCCGAATCGATTCAGAAAGATCTGGCGATGCAGACATAGGGACAGCTTTAAACTTTTTTTTCTACTTACCTCTAGGTAGCAGGCGGCTTGTGAATGTTGCAATGCTGGGGCAGATGGAGTGTCCCACGAGAGCATGGAGGGTTCCTCAGCACATTCAGCAGCAAACTTGTAAGTGGATGAGAAGTACTTCCAGTCTACTTCTGCGGCGTGTGCCAAGGGGTCCCCCTCACTGTCCTCTGGCTCAGCAACTGGTGCCTCCTGGGTCTGGGGGGACACCCGGAGTCCTCCTGCAGCTGATCGCCGAGCCGGAGGGGGGTCCCCAGTGCACACCCTGGCAGACCCAGAAGTGAACCAGAAGTACTTCCGGTCCACTTCCGGGTTCGCCACCAACCACATGGAGGCCACCTGCACTCCTGTGCGACACTCCATCCACCCCAGCATCGCAGCGTTCACAAGCCACACTAGTCCTTAGAGGTATGTAGAAAAAACATTTAACGCTGTGTCCATGTTTGAATTGCTGATTCTCCGAATCAGCATCGAACCTTCAGATTCAGATTTGGCTGAATTGAGTCAGGAACAGTGATCCAAATCAATTAACTGAATCATTGTGCCTGATTTGGGCCGAATCCGAATCAAATAGGGCCCACTTCACATACCCTTAGTAACTGCTTGTCCTGTGAAAATGAGAACTACGCTGAGTAGCTCTTTTTAATGACCAGATCCAGAGCCCATCAAAATCAGTGGAAAAACACTGTACACCAGTGGTCTTTGGATTATACTGTCTTTAAATATTAATTGCCAACAAATAATGACTTTGAACGAGACAAAGCTCTACAGGAAACAGTTTCTGTTGTGCATCTAAGAAACCACGTTACAAAAGTACCATTATTAGCTAAGCATTATTTCTTCAAAGTATAATTTAGTGCACTAAACTGATTGCAGAAAAAATATACCAATGAAAAAGGTAGAAGCCACATCAAGACTAATAATATAATAGAACTAAGTAACCAAAATGATAGGATAATTATTAGAATGAAGAAGCATAAATCCATCATAAATAGGTATATCTACATGCCCTGTTTGTTTTCAAAGAGTTTTTTCCTTCAATCTGAAAGACTATTCAGCAAAGAGGTCATTTAGATATTGTACCCCAAAAAGCTATTCTTTTGTTCCTTGTTGATATTTCTGTGTCCAAACTGGAAGGGAGAAAGTCAAGATGTTTGAAGTTGTATATCTGGGGGGAGCCAAAACTGCACACAGTACTCTACCGGTGGTCTCACCAGTGCCAAGTAGAAGGGAATAATTACTGCCCTGGATCTGCTCTCAGGGCTCCTACTAATGCAGCCCGGTATGCTATTACCTTTATTGGCAGCAAAGGCACACTGTTGGCTCGTATCCAGCTTATTGTTCACTATAGTCCCCAGGTCCTTTTCTGCAGAGTTGCTGCTTAGCCAGTTGGTCCCAACCCTGTAGCAGTGCATGGAATTCTTCTGTCCTAAGTGCAGGACTTTGCACTTGTCCTTGTTGAACCTCATGAGATTTCTTTTAGCCCCATCCTCCCATTTGTAGGTCAGTCTGAATCCTAGCCCTACCCTCCAGCGTATCTACTACACCCCCCAGCTTGGCAGCGGATCTACTACACCCCCCCAGTTTGGTGTCATCCGTGAACTTGTTGAATGTACAACTCATCTTATTTTCCAGATAGGTAATGAGGATACTGAACAAAACCAGCCCCAGGACCGACCCCTGGGGCACTCCACTTGATACCAGCTGCCAGCTAGATGTTCAGCCATTGTTTACATTGAGCCTGTTGAGCCCAACAATCCATCTTACAATCCATTCATCCAACCCATACTTTCTCAGCTTACTTGCAAGAATGCTGTGGGATACAGTGTCAAAAGCCTTGCTAAAGTTGAGGTATATTATGTCCACTGCTTTCCCTGCATCCCCAGAGCCAGTTATCTCATCATAGAAAGCAATCAGATTGGTCAAGCATGACTTACTGTTGGTGAATCCATGCTGACTGTTCGTGGTTACTTTCTTCTCCACTTTCAAGTGCTTAGAAATAGATTATTTGAGGACCTGCTCCATGATTTTTCCAGGGACTTAGGTGAGGCTCACTGGTCTGGATCCTCCTTCTTCCCTTTCCTAAAGATGGGCGCTTTATTTGCCCCTTTCCAATAGTCTGGGACCTCCCCTAATCGCCACGAGTCTTCAAAGATGATGGACAATGTCTGCAGTCATATCAGCTAACTCCTTCAGCATCCTCAGATGCATCCAGCCCCATGAGCTTTTACATGTCCAGCTTTTCTAAATAGTCCCTAACCTATTCTTTAGCTGCTGTCAGCAGCTCACCTTCTCCCCAAACTGTGCTGGCACGTGCAATAGTCTGGGAGTTGACCTTGCCTGTGAAGACTGAGGTAAAAAAGGCATTGAGTACTTCAGCCTTTTCCTCATCATCTGTTTAGGTTGACTCCCCCATTCAATAAGGGACCCACACTTTCCCTGACCTTCCTCTTGCTCTTGTTGCTAAAATATCACAATGTTAAAGTCTCAGGTTCTTAAATTCTGGATCCCTTTAGGGATCTGAGACTCTTGTCATCACCTGTAGCATGTATAACACTCACAATTTTAGTTTGGCAGTATTTTTAAAGTTACCAGATGCATCAAAGTTTAATCCTGTTCCTGGTCCAATATTAAATATTGTCCCCTCTGCGTCTGAGGTTACTGTGTGTGTACATTCCACATTTGAGTTGGGGAATAAGTTCACAATGTTTTTGTGGCAGATTTTTGAAAAATGCTAACTTAAAGCCATTCAATAAGTTTTATTTGTAGAAGTAGTTTTAGGAGGAAATGAACTAATAGAAATGAAGCAGTTGAGTAGCAATTATGTTGTGCCTTTGATCGCATGATTTTTCAAATGGATACCGTTTTGAATGTGAGAAATGTTTGCACTAATCAGAGCTTCTAACTAATGTCAAATTGAGTATGGAGGGGTGTAGTCTAGTATTTATCATGTGGTACATTTCCTTATATTGAATAAAACAAAGTATTCTAATGTTATTAATCTATGTGCAGATTTCAGATGATTGGCCAGGGTACAGTTTGGATTTATTCACTTACCCACAGCACTACTATGGAGATCTGGAATATGTGCTCATACCTCATGGTATTATTGTTGACAGGTATGTGTGGTTTGAATATTAATAAATAAATACTTTGCAGTATTTTGTGGCCTTGCTTATAGATACGCAGTTGCACACCTACAAACTATATGCAAAGTTGCATGCAATAAAGAGTATTATAAAAGAGTATTACTGGGTTTGAAAGTCAAGCACTTGAAAGCTGAAAAAGATCTTGGAGTCACCACTGATGCCAAGATGAACATTGGCCAGCAGTGTGGGGATGCAGTTAGGGAGGCCAACCACACCTTGTCATGCATCCACAGATGCATCTCAAGGAGGTGATCCTCCCCCTGTGTGCGGCACTGGTCAGGCAGCAGCTGGAGTACTGTGTCCAGTTCTAGACACCGCACTTCAGG
>NW_017728886.1:30200752-30202483 GCF_001723895.1 Crocodylus porosus
TATGATCAGGGGACAACAGGGCAGGCCCTATGGGGAGAGGCGACAGGACCTGAACCGTTCAGCCTCCAGAAGAGAAGGCTAAGGGGGGATCTAGTGGCCTGTTACAAACTAGTCAGAGGGGACCAGCAGGCATTGGGGAAATCCTTGTTCCCCCAGGCACTACCAGGAGTGACTAGGAATAACAGTCACAAGCTGGCAGAGGGTAGATTCAGGCTAGATATCAGGAGGAGCTACTTCACGGTCAGGGCGGCTAGGATCTGGAACCAAGTTCCAAGAGAAGTGGTGCTGGCTTCTACCATGGGGGTCTTTAAGAGGAGGCTAGATGAACACCTAGCTGGGGTCGTTTGACCCCAGTACTCTTTCCTGCCATGGCAGGGGGTTGGACTTGATGATCTGCTCAGGTTCCTTCTGACCCTAGAACTGTGAAACTATGTTGAACAGTGCAGGCCCGAGGACCGAGCCCTGCGGAACCCACTGCCCACATTCCTCCAGGTCGAAAATGACCCATCCACCGCCACTCTCTGGGTGCGGCCCTCCAGCCGGTTAGTGACCCAATTGACTGTGTAGGTGTCGACACCAGAGTCCCCCAGTTTTTTAATGAGAATGGAGTGAGAGACAGTGTCAAAGGTCTTCCTAAAGACTAGTAGTCCAGAAAGACTACATCCACTGCTACACCTCTGTCTAAGAATTTGGTGACCTGGTCTTAGAAGGCCACCAGGTTAGTCTGACAGGACCTGCCTTTAATGAACCCGTGTTGGTTGCCCCTAAGCATAACCTCTCCTGCTGGCCCTTCATTATCCTGGACATGTGCCAGGATAATACTCTCAAAAACCTTACCCAGGATTGAGGTTAGACTAAGTGGCCTAAAGTTTCCCGGGTCTTCGTTCCTCCCCTTTTTGAAGATGGGAACCAAACTGGCCCTCGTGCAGTCCTCTGGCACCACACCAAGAGCACCACGAGTGCTCGTAAAGCCGTGCCAGGGGTCCCACAACGACCTCAGCTAATTCCCTCATCACCCTGGGGTGGAGATCGTCCGGACCAGCTGATTTAAATGCATCCAGTCCCTCCAGAAGTTCCCTGACTAGATCCTCGCTGACTCTTGGCCTAGGTGCTCCTCCCCTGGGGTTTGAGGGGGTCCCTGCTCAGGAAAATGGAGGCAAAGAAGTTGTTAAATAGGTTAGCTTTGTCGTCTAGTATGATGACCAGATTTCCCAGCGTGTCTTGCAGGGACCCCACGTTACCCAGTACCTTCTTTTTGCCCCCTGTGTATTTAAAAAAGGACTTCTTGTTGTCCTTGATCCGGGTAGCTAGTCCCAGTTCCAACTCTGCCTTGGCCTTCCTGACTGCCCCCCTGCATCCCCGAGCAACAGCAGTATAATCCTCCCTGGTGATGGCCCCTCCCTTCCATTGGGTATGCGCCTCCCTTTTAGTTAGGAGCCATTCCTGGATGCTTTTGGTAAGCCATGGGGGCTTTTGCACCCTCCTGCCCCCTTTGATCTGTATTGGGATTACCTTGCTTTAGGCTTGGAGGATCGTCTCCTTAAGGAGCGACCACTCTTCTTGGACACCCGACTCCCCTCCCCTCTGGGACCTCAGTGCCTCCCGACAGTTTTTCTTAGCTCATTGAAGTCCGCTCTCCTGAAATCTAGGGCTGCTGCCTTGCTGCAGGCCTTTGCCACCTTGTGCTGGATGGTGAATTCCAGCAGGCAATGATCACTGTCGCCCAGGTGG
>NW_017728886.1:30202693-30210081 GCF_001723895.1 Crocodylus porosus
GGGTAAGTTCCTCCTGCTTGTTTCCCATACTACGAGTGTTTGTGTAGAGGCATTTGAGGCCTCCTGAAGATGTGTGCACTGCCCCCCCCCCCCCTTTATATAGCATTTTTTAACCAATAACTGTTAGGTAGCAATTAGCATGAAAAGGTGTGATGGTGGAAATACTTTCAATTATTGTCTAATGAGATAGTGTAAGGCCAAGTTTGTTGGTCACCCTGAAAGTCTTTCCAATTCCTTTATGACATATGTATGTATTGCTGAATCTTTTTCTCTTTATATAATTAGAGGAATATGTCTAATGAGAAGTCCTAGCCTGTGTGATTATATGCATTTAGAATCTTGCAATGACTGATCAGATTGGGCATTTATACATGTGCTCCAGGAATGGGAGTGAGTGGGTGCTTTAATTAGAGCGGCTCAGCGCTGCTCTAATTAAAGCACCCGGAGTATTATGTATATCAGTGTGTCTGCATTGAAAAATTGCAGTGAGGGAACTTTGAATAAAGCTTGTTGAATGAGCTTTAATTAAAGCACCCTTGCCATCATTTGTCAATGTGGGGATGCTGATCCACATGATATTGGAGTCTGCTAGACTGTGGGAATTACCATGCTCCAGCAGATTCAATTAATTGAGTCTAATCCAACATGCTGTAATTGCAGAGCATTGGAGCATCCTCACTGTATGTGTATATGTGTATTCTTTCTTATAACACCCTCTTTGTGGCCTGCTGAAATCACTTAGAACTTGGCTTATAGATAAATTTTGGGCATGGGCTTTAGATAAATTTTGCCTGAGTTAATTTTTGTGTAACTACATTAAAAGTATATTATGCTGGAGAATCTACATATTATGTTATGCTTATCCTTAATTTTTACTTCAGGACAGAGCGCCTGGCCAAAGACATCACCCAAGACATTGGAGACAATGACATTGTGGTTCTTTGCGTCCTTAAAGGTGGCTACAAGTTCTGTGCTGACCTTGTAGAGCACATTAAGAATCTCAGTAGAAATTCAGAACGGTTCATCTCCATGAAAGTTGATTTTGTTAGACTGAAGAGTTACCATGTAAGTCAACAATTTAGTTATATAAATGTTTTATTAAGTAGTGGTTTGATTCTAGGAATAAAGGATTGGTTTGTAGATGGGAAAACTTTAAAAAAACACATTTTATGTAATGCATCTACAAAAGGTATCAATTTAAAAATATTTTTCTTTTACTTCCAAAGTATTTTATTTTTTCCCAAATAACATAAGAAAGATGTGATCATAGTCAGTTCTGGCATTTATACACATACCTTTGTCTGCTCTGACACGCCAGAAATCCAGTACATTGGAGCAGACTCTATTAATCGAGTCTGTGAAGCATGTGAGCTAGCATGCAGCTGTGCGTTGCATGCATTTTTATAAAAGGCAAAATGCATATCAGAATGCAGAAAATGGCAGCAGTGCACTTTTGAACTAAAACACCTTAGATGTGTTTTAGTTCAAAAACGTGCCACCACCATTTTCTCAGCACTGATGCACATTTCGCCATTTATACAAATGCATGCGTCAGAGCTCCGGGCACTTTTAAAAGTCATTAGCATTGCAGTGCATGCTTTTGTACAAATTCCCTTCTTTCTACTCTGATAAATATGAAACAACCTAAAGATTTTTTTTTTTACTATCCTTGTATCTATAAGTAGAAACTGAACTGAGTGTTGGGTTTTATAATCTATCAATGTATTGTGTTGATTTTCTAAAAAAGGTGAACTGTTCTGTGAAGCTTATCTATCATTTTTTCATTTCTCACCATCTCTGATAATTGTGTTGTTAAACTGAAAGATAACAAATCTGTTGCTTATTGTGAATATTTTTCAAATGTTGTCTTTAATTGAAGCCCGGAAAAATTACTGGGATGTTTTATTCAATGTGTCATCAAAAATATATGGCAAACCATACCATTACATGATGTTATTACTTTGCAATAAAATTAAATAAGATGCTGAACCACATCCAGCCTTCATACAGGAGGCCAGAGCCACCGTGAACTGGCCTATGTGTTACGTAATAGTGGTCCATTGATTTCAGAGTGGTAATGCTAGTGGGATGAGCTATTTGGAGCCATCTCTTTGTAGGTCATGGTAACAGTTTTCATTTTCCTGGGTCACATACTTGAATTCTGTCTTACAAGTTGTGGTTCGTGATGGACTAAGTCTTAGAAATACTATGGTCTATATAATGGCCAGGGCAACATACTGAAGAATGAGTGAACAGGGTGTTAGAATGCTTTTGCCTCCAACTGAAGTATGGCAATAAAGCTACTCTGGGACCATTAATGCAGCATCAAGGTTTTGGTAACTTCCGTAGCACTTACGCCTTCATTCCATGTGGAACAGTTGGTGGAGCTGCATTGCTTCAGATCCATTGGCATCATCCTTATTCCTGACCTTCCAAATGCAGCTTGCATTCTTACTACAGTAGAGTACTGATTCCACACGTGTGAAAACTTTTGCCATTAGAGTTCTGCCCAGGGACTTGGTACTGAGAACTGATTTGGGATATAAAGCACATTTACTGCACAAAGATTTCACCATTGCATAAAGTCTAAGAATTAGTGAACAGAAGTGGGGAAAGAGACGCTTGTCTGATATACAAGCACCTAGAAAGTAGAAGTGAAATTTCAAGATCATTATTTACTTATATTACGGAAATATTAGATTGTTTAAATTAGTTGTTGCTTTAGAGATGCACTTGCTTGTGCCATGTGCCTTTTTGTTGCCCTTCATTTAGGAGAAAGGTATCTCAGTCCTTTGCAGTTATCCTTTGTCTTCTGAGACAAGCTAGATCTGATTAGCAGTGTGAACCAGGAGCCAGTGAAGGATACTAAAGGCAAAAACATCACTGCAAACATAAAAACTACAGCATCACCACATAATGGTTCAGGATAGGAAGTAAAAAATACAGTATCTAGTTCATACTGCAGTGGAAATTTTGGTAGAAGAATGTAATTATTGAATTTGAAATTTGGCCAGACCACCTGGGTTAATACCCTTGGGTTGGGGGTGTGGGTGAGAATATCAGTGCTGTATATTTAGTGTCCTTTGAATGTGAAGAACCTTGGTTTCACACCTCAGCTGGAAGAAGACACCCTCTTACACTAGTGCCAACACCATTCTTAGATAATAAATCATTTAATTGTAAAGGCTTCAATACAATGGTAATGTTTTTGGACTGTGTCTAATACTGTCTTTATACAACAGTAATAATGTTAGAGCATTGGTTTGGTGATTCATAGGCAAGAATGTCATATACTGAATCTCCAGTACCATTTCCTATGGTCCATTTGGGTTTCTGGTTATCATTTGGATGTTTTCCAGCCAATTACGAGCAAAATTGGGTCCTATAAAATATGAGATCACAGCCTTGTAAGATTCAGCAATGATCAAAATGTTTAAGTGAGAAACTAGCCCTTAAAAGCTGAATGATCCAGTCCCCTGCCTTTCCAGTCACGACTGGAACTCAAAATCAAATCCCAAATCAGTGAAAACTTACCTACTTCTATATAGTAGTATCTCCAACTGTTTATTCCTCACCAGAATTAATGAATTCCTTCTTTAGAGGTAAGAATTCTATATTTTAGAGAGAAAAATAATGCTTACGTTGAAATAAAATATAATAAATATGTCAACCACATCAGTCCATCTTTGCAGTAAGGTAAGGGTTATCAAGCCACGTAAGTTAGGGGTGGGGGCACAGCCTGCCACAGAGTCTGGGGCCTTTTGTCCCCGCTGAAAATGGCCATCAGTGGCAAGCGTGGCTTGCTGCCGTTGCCGGACTCAACACTGTCACTGGAACCCTTGTTGCTGTGCTTTCCACCGTGGCAGCCCTCACCCCCCAAGCTGGATCCAGCCCTGAGTGAACCCCATGGTCTAGATCCAATCCAGGGCTCTAGTGAGTTTCATATATCTGCAATAAGAAATATGACTGCAAAAAGTAAACATATTTAGGTTTTTTGTCTGCATTTCTTCCACTTCCACTTTCCTGCTTTGCACATCTTCCATTCTACTTTCTGTTGGTGTTTTACTTCACTCTGTTCCTTTTTCTTTTCTACCTGTCTCACTTCCCAGCTGCTTTTCTTTTCATTTAATTTACCTTTTGTTCTTTTAGCATTTCTTCACTAACTGTTTCTTCTTTCTCTCCTCAAGGGAGCCATGCTGCTGTCACTACACTTTCTTCAGCTGTGTCCTTTTCTCTCTCCAGTTGCCCAAATCCAGCAACCTTTTCCTGCTCCTCTAAATATCGGTGGGGTTTTGAGTTGTCTTGTTCTAACTTCAACAGTCTGTACCAAAAGGTTAGTCATTTTAGAAAATATAAGTGGAAAGGAGAGTTTTCACTTCAATTACATAGCAAAAATGGGCTCTCATCACTCACTAATTTAGACCCAAATTGTTATCTTGTGTGGAGTGAAAATCTTGATTGTGCTCCAGTTCAGAGTCATTAGAAAAGCCCATATTTTGATGTATGCCATTGGAAGATGCATTATAGTTACATAAGGAAGAGAACAATTTTTAATTAAAGCACTGAGTATAAGAAACAAAACAGAATCTAACTGGGGACATTTTAACTCAAGCTAGTGGTGTGCTAGAACTTATTTTTTTTAAAAAGTGGTTCTCGTTCTGACCTCTTCTGTGATGCACTTATTGACACAGTTAAGAACTGAAATTCAGATTTTGGCTAAAAGTATATTTTACTTGCTCCAAAAATAAACTGGGTAGTCTATGTATTTAACGCTATTTGCTACAAGAGGCTATGGTATTTGACATTTTTGCCAGATAGTAAAAATGATGTTACTGTACTAAAGAAGAGATTTATTGGCTTATATGTACAACACAGAAAGAAAAATATTAGGTTTAGATCCTGACCAGTGTAGGAATAGCTTTGGCAAGCACCCATATGTAAGCAGAAAATTAAAATTGCAAATGCAGAAATATGGAGCCAAATCTTATTTTACTAGGCACCTAAGTGCCTCAGTATGATCTTTTTCCACCTTGTTTAAATCCCTGAGGAAACATGAATGGGGTTTTCCCTACCCCACGGTTTTTTGTGACTTAGCTTTCAGCCTAAGGTGATAACATGCAACAAAAATAGAGGGTGTTAATAGTTTTTCAGCGATTTGAAGAAAGTGAAATAGGATTGTACTTGGGCATCTAATAGGTAAAATGTAAAAAAAATAGGTAAAAATATCTGAGCCGTACCGTTAACCAAGGAGAAAGGATTGCCTTATTATAGCTGGCATTTTGAAGTCTTCCTGCTAAGTAAAAACATATTTGTCAAATTTTTACAATGGTTCATTGTCTTATAATGGGAGGTGCTGAGCACCACAAGTCCTGCCAAACTCAGAGAAGAAAAACTGCCATATTTAACATCTTTGCAAATCAATCCTAATTAGACACTAACATGGAACAGATCAAATTTATTGGAAGCCAAATGGAAAAGAGGTTAAAAAAATTATAAAAAGAGAATATGGTGATTGAGAAAGTGGAATGGTAGCCACCACAGGAAGGTAACAGTAAGCAATAAGAGGGGGCTACAGCTCCTTGGAGTACAGTTTCTTTTGGACTTAAAGGTGATTTAAAATACTTTGTGTATTTCTCTCTCTCTTTTTATTAATATCTTGATTTTGGTTATTGTGGTTGAAAGGTTTATTTTAAGAAGACTGTTCAGTAGGAATTTGAATAGAGCCTGTTTTGTGACTCTTTCCTTTTAAATACAAGGGATAATTTCTTCCATGTCATTACAGAAAGTGTGAGTTAGAAAAAGTGGGTCTTAGAGCCGACAGAGATGTGAAAGGGACATTTAGAGTCTTGTAAGTGAGGAACAGGAGCTTGAACCTGATGCCAGCAAAGAACAAGGGGAAGCAGGTCTTCACAATAGGATGAAGAGAGAGGAATTTGACATTAGCATTTTGGGTGGATTGGAGAACAGTGTGGCAAGTGGTGTGGAATTCATAGAGCTAGAAGGCTTTATGCATTAATTAGGAGCAGACATAGTGGATCTTTGAAGCATTGTAAGATCAGAGCAAATGAAATTATATATCAGCATAGATATGGAGGAGAATTTGAGAGGAGATTTGAGTATCATACTACACCTGGATATAGGAGAGTGGAATTGATGTTTGTGATCGGAAAGGTTGCGCTGGAAGAAAAAAAATCAATTTAGTTTCACCGCACTGAGTTTTCAGTGATAATAAAACATTCAAGAGCTGTCAAGAGATGTGAGACTGAACAGGCAGAAGAAAAATATAGGTGAGGGCAGATTTTGAAGTCAGCAGCTTACACCATAAGAATGAAAAATGTGACCAGAGAAACAATGTAATGGGAAGAGAGGAAGGAACTAAAGATAGAATCCAAGGGGCAATTGACACTGGGGAAGTGGAAAAGAGAGCAGAAGAGATTGAGAGTTTTCGTGATGCAGGAGAAGCTAAAACAAAGGTAAGTGAGTTTGGAATACAAACTGGAGAAGAGAAAGCTGAAACAGCAGGAATAGACTGTATACTCAATACTTGAAGGCAAAACAAAAAAGGAAGTTAAGTGGTTGGATGATCACAAAACTCTCTAACATGCAGAGAAGGAGGATACAGAGCAGGCTGGGCAGGACAGTGAGATTAAAGTTAGCTATTGTTTTGGTGTGGTTTGAGTAACTTTAAATATTAAGAAGAGCCTCTTTTAGTTAGAGTCTATCCAAAATGACAAATAGAGTAATCTATAATGAAAGAGAAGGTTGAATGAGAACGTAGAAGGTAGTGTTGTGCAAAGTTTCAGTCCCTGATTCGATTCGGTGGAGATTCGGCTCAATTCAGTGGCCAAATCTCCGAATCTGAATCGAATCATAGGGCCCTTTAATTTCCCCAAATTGATTTTTATAGTGTTGTAGTTGGTAGGGTCGGAAGGACCTGAGTAGATCATCAAGTCCAACCCCTTGCCATGGCAGGAAAAGGTATTGGGGTCAAATGACCCCAGCAAGGTGTTCATCTAGCCTCCTCTTAAAGACCCCCACGGTAGGAGCCAGCACCACTTTGCTTGGAAGTTGGTTCCAGATCCTAGCCGCCCTGACCGTGAAGTAGCGCCTCCTGATATCTAGCCTAAACCTACCGTCTGCCAGCTTGTGACTGTTATTTCTTGTAACTCCTGGTAGTGCTTGGAGGAACAGGGACTTCCCCAATGCCTGCTGGTCCCCTCTGACTAGTTTGTAGATCCCCCCTCAGCTTTCTCTTGTGGAGGCTGAACAGATTCAGGTCCCTTAGCCACTCCTCGTAGGGCCTGCCCTGCTGCCCCCAATCATGCAAGTGGCCCTCCTCTGGACCCTCTCCATGTTGTCCACATCCCTCCTGAAGTGCGGCGCCCAGA
>NW_017728886.1:30210236-30230736 GCF_001723895.1 Crocodylus porosus
CTTCCTCCCCAGGTGCATCACCTTGCACTTGTCAGTGTTGAATCCCATCCTATTCTCATCCGCCCACCCTTGTAACCTGTCTAGGTCCGATTGCAACCTATTCCTCCTTTCTAGCATGCCCACCTCCCCCCACATCTTGGTGTCATCAGCAAACTTGAACAGGGTGCTTTTTACCCCCTCATCCAAGTCACTGATGAAGATGTTGAAGAGCGTGGGCCTGAGGACCAAGCCCTGGGGGACCCCACTACCCACATCCCTCCAGGTCGAAAATGACCCATCCATCACCACTCTCTGGGTGTGGCCCTCCAGCCAGTTAGTGACCCAATTGACTGTGTAGGTGTCGACACCACAGTCCCCCAATTTTTTAATGAGAATGGGGTGAGAGACAGTGTTGAAGGCCTTCCGATTTGGATTCGGAACCCTCCAAATTGATTCAGACAGATTTGGATGTAGATACAGCTTTATACATTTTTTCTACATACCTTTAGGTAGCAGGGGCTCTGAATGCTGCGGTCCTGGAGCAGATGCAGTGTCACACAGGAGCATGCGGGGCTTCCCAGCCCACTTAGCAGCAGACCTGGAAGTGGACCAGAAGACCTTCCAGTCCACTTCCTGGTCCACCGGGGAGTGTGCAGGAGGAACCCCCAGGCCCCTCCGGCTTGGCGACTGGTGCCTTCTGGGTCTGGGGGGCACCCAGTGTCCCCCTGTGGCCAATTGCTGGGCCAGGGAGGAATGGGGGGCCCCCCAGTGCACTCCCTGGCAGACCACAGCAATCACGAGCAGCACCTGCTACCTCAAGGTACATAGAAAAAACTTAAAGTTGTGCCTGTGTGCAAATTGCTGATTTGCTAAATCAGTGTCGAATCACCAGATTCAGATTTGGCCGAATCAAATCAGGGACAGTGATCTGAATCAATGGATCAAATCACTGCCCCCGATTCGGGCTGAATCTGAATCTAAATCAAATAAGGCCTGTTTTGTACAACCCTAATAGAAGGCCCCTTAAAGTATGATATGCCTATGTCATTAAGTCTAGTCCCTTGCTGTTGCAAGCAGTAACATTATATAACCCAATTCATAAATGTATCAACTTCCATCTTAAAGCTATAATAGCTTAACTTAGTTTAATGTTATGGTATAGTGGAATGAAGAGTAGAAGATTCATGCACTTTCCAGACTTCTTTCAAAGATGCTAAGTGATCTTTGAACAAGAAAGAAAGAAATAGATGCTTTATGGCTGGAGACTTGTAGGATGGACAGAAGGATGGGAGTGGAAACTGAAAAGTGGACATGTAGTGTTCAGGATGGAGTTTGAAAGTGAAAAATTTAAAATGTATGGTAAAAAGAAACAGCATACCATTTATTACACAAGCCAGGATGTTTTTCACATAATCAGTTACTTCATTTCTGGTGAGAATTTCAACATTTTATTATCAGTATCCAGAAATATGTAAAGCTGCATGAGGTGAATGTTGATTTTTTTTTTTGATGAGGTAGTTTTTAATGCATAACAGTACTTTTATTGTAGTGAAGAAATATACACAATTGAGATAGTAATGATGTTAAGAAAACTTTCCTTATATCCTTTTGTAAGGAGCTTTGGGTAACCTTTTGTAGACCAACATGATGGAAATTCACCTTTTTTGCTTTGGTATAGAGCATACCTCTGGAAGAAAAGAATGCTTTTGTAGTTTCAGGTTACTATCTGAACTGCAGGTGCTAAATTATTTTTATTGACCGGCGGCAAGAATGTAACATTTTTAAAAACTGCCCTCCCAGAATATAAATAACCTAAAAGGAATGTTGTTTTGCTAATCAACTGAAGGAAATAGCAGAGGATTATATGGATTTAATCCTTTGAAATATGATTTGCAGAACATAACTAATTTTAAAAATGTGACCTCTCAATGTTAATTCAAACACAATAGTCACATTGAAGTGTGCACACAAACATGCATTGAAATGAACTGTTTCTACTTTAGTCCCCAGTTGTTTGAAATATATTTGCAACTGTTGATTATTAATCTTCACATAAACAGAAGCATTAGTGCTACAAAACTTTGAAAAAAAATAGCAAAACAGACATTTTGTTTGTTACAAATCTGGATGGTTTAGTCTATACAATGCTGCTTTGCTAAATCTATCTTTTCTATGAGCAAAGAAATATGGATATTTATATTGTTGTTTAATGCAGTTGTGATTAAATTTCATTCCAGTTGGTAGATGTAGTCAAATTATATTTCTTTTGTGTTTTTATATTTTTAATATGACAATATTTACTTCACAGAGCATTCAAAGTTAGACAGGTATTCTCATATTAGAAATGTATATAAAATACAAGTACATACTTTGTTCAGTAACCAAATATTATTCCATTTTGTATGTTTTTATTGTATGGATGTCATTCCTTAAGACCGAAATCAATATAAAAATTGCATCTGAAAATAATCTTGTAAAATCCAGAGAGGCCAGGGATAATTTTTAGTGTTTTTGTTCATATGCGTATAGTAAAGAAATACTACAGAGCATTAGATCTTTAAAAAAAATAGCACCTGGCTCCATGAAGATAGTACAATCACAAAATGCTGGTTGGACATCCATTCCTGTGTGGCATGGGAAATAGAATTCATGATCTTCTGCTCCAAAAAACACATTCCTATTAAATTAAAATAGAATCTCCATTAGCTCAAGTGGTTAGAACCTTCAGAAGGAGCAAAAGGTTCTGTTCACTGTGCCTCATATACAGTATGTGGTTTAACAGATGACTGTGTTGTCTTCGTATGTGGCCATGAGTTAATTGCAGATTGGCACCTGCCTGGAGGAATTAATTCCTGCAAACCCTGAGGCCCGTTTTTGCACTGATATATGTTTAATAGGGTTGTATGAAGAATAAGTCAGTGCATGATGTGTGTTTGTGTAATTATATATGTATATATATAATTGACATTACATATGTGTGCATATATATGTATGTATATGTGTGTGGGTGTGTTGTAACAGGGACTTATGTAGCAGCCCCGTTACTTGGGTAACTGTGGGGAGCATTTGATGCAGGTGAAGGGAGTTTGCACACCTTAGGAAAATCAGGGTAATTATGCCCGCCGCCACCTTCATAAGCCTAGCTGCGTGGAACCATACTTTGCCCTCGGGCACTGGAGGAAGAGGAGGAGAACATGAAGAGATGGAGAGGAAAGTGGAGAGCTGGTACGAGAGGAGAGCCAGGGATCAGGGATGCTGCAGCCTGCATGTAAGGAGTGGGGACACCTACCCAAACCCTGTAGTCAGCACGGGCAAGCTGAGAAGAACCCGGGGGGTCTTGGAGACCCATGCAGAGGAAAGAACCCTAAGGCAGGAGACTCTGGGGCCATGCACAGAAAGAGGGAAACCGCGTGAAACCAGTCCCCTTACCAAGCAGATGGGGTGCACGGCAGGTTCAGCCCCAGATGTGGGAAGCCACACTTAAGATGCCCCTCTGCCGGGCTGATTGATGGTAAGCTCTACGTCCCATCAATGAGGTAATTGGTGGCGAGAACTTGGCCTGAGCAGAAATTAACTAACGCAGCTGGGAGACTCCCCAGCTCAAGAGTTAATTGGAACATTAATCACTTCCCCACTTACGAAGCAATTAGCACGGGGGAAGTAACATTGTAACCCTGATACAAATAAAATGAGCACCAGGAAGTTAATCATCTGGGTGGTCTGTGGAGGGGGAGAAAACACAAATATTAACACTAAACATCTTTCCTTTCAATCAAAGTCATGGCAGGTGAGTTTTGATGGGAACTGAGATAGACACAGCTACCCCCCCCACAGAAACTGGTGCATTGGCTGGGAACCCAAGAAAACCCAAGGAGCCACAGAGTCAATGGATACTCTAGCACTGATGGACTGGCAACAAGTGCACAGCATCACCCTGCGACTTCTGCAGGGGCAACAAGCCCAACTGGAGAAGATAGTGCAGGTATGGGCTCAGGAAGCTGAGGCACAGAGAAGGGGAAGCGGCCAGGTTCCCCAAGGTGTCTCCACAAGATGACGCAGAGGCACCTAGAAGCCTTTGAAAAGATGGCCATAGCTGCCAAGTGGGACCCCAGCAGCTGGGCGGTACACATAGGCTCCCTCCTCACTGAGCCAGCACAAGCGGCCTATTGGGCCCTCACCAGGGCTGAGGCCCGGGAGTACCACAAGGTAAAAGAGGCTATATTATACTGCCTTGAGATCTTCCCGGAAACGTACTGCCAGAAGTTCCGGGCCTAGAAAGGGGCTGAGTGACTCCACCCGTGTCTGTTAGCCAAGACCCTCAGAGACCTAGTAGAGCGGTGGGTGCAACTGGAAACCGGGTTGATAAATGAGGTGGTGGATCTCATTGTTGTGGAGCAAATTTTTACTGACCTCAGAAGCATCACCCAGCGTTGGGTACGGCGCTACCAGCCTAAGTCAGTGGAGGAGGCTCTCTGGTTAGCCAAGGATTATGCCATGGCCAAGGGAGAGGAGCATACCCTGAGGAAGGAATATTACAGAGGGATGAGGCTGGCACCCCCCTGGCATGACCCAGCCCAGGAAGGAGAGGGGAGAACTCCCAAGCCCCTGGTTGCAAACCCGAAGCCTACCTATGAACACCGACGAATCTGGCTCATGGTGCTGGGGCACACAGAGGAGATCGTGGTAAGATTAACCGAGATCCTACCCTGCCCTGTGCTCCTAGGGGTTGATTGGCCCCACCTGGAGAAGGTGGTCACTGAAGTCCTGACAAAGAAATGTGGGGAATGGAAGAAGGTCCCAGGAGTGGCCTGCTTTGGGACCCTGAGGAAGAAGGGAGTGGAGATCTCAACATGGAGCAGATCATTGGGGACAGGTACTTCCAAGAGGAGCATAGACAGGAACCCTTTTTCCAGAACATCTGGTAGTCCCAACTGGCCAAAGAGGAGGGACAGAGCCTTCTCTTTGAGGTAAAGCGGGGGGCATCTTGTACTGGGTGGAGGATAAGGAAGATGGGGAGGAAAGGTGGCAGATCTTGGTTCCCTGAAGGTATTGGGAAGACTTACTAAGGGTAGCACACATGCTCCCTGTGGGAGGACATCTAGGACGGAATAAAACGGAAGCCCGCCTGAAGCGACAGGGCTTCTGGCACAGTCTCTATAAGACAGTGGAAAAGTAATGCACAGAATGCCCTGAATGTCAGAAAACGGGGTGGGGGGGGCAAAGGCCCCATTAGTACCCCTGCCCTTGGCAGGGCAGCCTTTTGACAGAGTTGCCCTGGACGTTGCAGAACCTTTCCCTCGCAGCCAAGTGGGGTATCAATTTGTCCTGGTAATCATTGACTATGCCACCCACTTCCCCGAGGCAGTTCCCCTTTGATCAGTGACGGCCATGGCAATACCTAGGGCTCTCATGAAGTGGGTTGCGTGGGTCAGGATTCCCTGAGAAATCCTCACTGACCAGGGGAAAATTTTTGTCCAAAATCCTGAAGGGGATGTGTATCAGCTCCACATCTCCATCTACCACCCCCACCACTTTAACCAGACCCTGAAGGAGATGATATAGGCCTGCATACAAGAGGACCCACAGGGATGGGATACATTGATACCCCCCTTCTCTTCTCCATAAGAAAGGTTCCCCAGGCCTCTGCCAGGTATGCCTCATTCTAGCTGGTCTATGGCCACCACCCCCGGGGTCTGCTGGATGTAATATGTGATGGATGGGAAACGGGGCCTGGAGGCACAGCCCAGCCCCCAAGCCATGGCCAACTTCAAAGAGAGATTGAAGAAGGCCCTAGAGATAGCCCAGAAGAACTCGGGACGTAGCCAGGAAAGAGAGAAGCAGCATTATGATGCATGGGCTGTTGAAAGGCAACTCCAGGTTGGAGTTTGGGTACTCGTGCTATTGCCCCACAAACTGCTATCACAGTGGCAGGGACCCTTCCAGATTACCAGTCGCACAGGGCTGGTTAACTACGAAGTCCTCCATACCGAGCCCACCTGTAGGAAGCAGATTTACCACATTAATCTGTTATGAAGATGGCACCAGTGGGAAGGATGGATGGTGAGGAGAGAGCCAGGTGAGCTAGAAGAGGTGGAGGAAACTAGGGTGTTCCATGAAACAACGGGGCCTCCTACCAGACCAAAGGTTGACAACCAGCTTAGCCCTAGGCAGCAAAGGGCCCTGATAACTGAATTCCAGGATGTTTTCAAGGAGTCATCAAGAGAACCCCAGGGAGTAGAACATCGTATCCAGACCCCACTGGATGTGAGAGGGGAGGTAAAAGCCCCCCCAACATGTCCTGGGACCCCGCCCGGTACTTACCTCAGGGAACGAGACAAGTAGCAACTGCAGGGAAATGCCAGCACAGGCTCAGCAGTTCCACAGCTGCCTGAGCCTGCGGATCAGCGGCTTGAAGTGCGGGTTGCTCAAAGAGCAGCTGGGGGAAGAATCAGCTGGCCAGGAGGAGAGGAGTGGCACGCTGGCTGGGAGATGTGGGTGGCGGAGCCAGGTGGCGGCAGAACTGAGCACGGGGTGGGAAGCTCCAGCATCAGCCGGGGAAGTCTGGCTGCAGGAATGGAGACTCCAGGCTCTGGGAGCCAAAGATCGCTAGAGGGTCACAGTGGGGAGAAACAGTTCTTCCTCACAACCATGGGGAAAGCCACAGCCGCACCAGAGAGCTCAGGTACTGCAGCGGGGTGGGGCAACGAGTGACAGCAAAACCCTGTGAGCAGCCCAGTGAAGAGGGAGGAGCAGGCGACAGCTAAGTTGGAACCATACAGGGAAGTGGTAAGTACCACCAGGTGGTGGGCTTGGGAGTGATTAACTCCTAGTCAGTTGGTCCCTGGGAAGAATACACGGAGAGATGGACGAATTCCTTCTCCCGTCCCGGGGGATGGAGGGATCCTGGGAGCCAGAACCTGAGGCATCTGTCGGCAGACGCCGAACACATTTTTTTTAGATAAGAATTTCCTAAGTTACAGTTCCCCCAGGCAGGAGCAGGTTTAGTTACCCAAAAGTTGATTCAAAGACCAGGGATCAACTCAGGAGATATTGACGGCTGGAAAGACCTGCCCCCAATCAAGGTGGGTAACGTGGATGAGATGTGATCATCTCAGGGAAGACTACAGAAAGCAGTGTCTTCCCAGGCCATGGATGTGGTAAGGGTGGGGTAAAGGAGAGGTTTGGAGCCCCACGAAGAAAGATCAGGGTCAAGACCCCTTTGGGACCACTGACAGGGAACTGCATCCCCATGAATCAACATTAAAGATGTGGCAGGCTAGTAGGGGCAGAGCTCAAAACGATCTAGGTGGCTCTAGGGTATTGTCTCACCCTGACGTCGTTAGGGAATAAGGCACTGACCAGAAAGGTGCCTGATGGTAGTAGTTCCAAAGATGGACGGCTCGATACAACTGTGTATTGATTACTGCAAAGTGAATGAGATTGCAGCATTTGATGCTTTCCCGGTGCTTCAGGTGGACGACATGCTAGAGAAAGTTAGCAGGCCAGATATATCTCTACCCTGGATCTGATCAAGGGCTATTGGCAGATTCCGATGGCTGCTGCAGACAAGAAGAAGACAGCCTTCGGGACTTCCTGGGGCTTATTCCAATTCAAACTGATGCCGTTTGGACTATACGGTGCAGCCGCCTCCTTCCAATGGTTAATGGACCAGTTGCTAGCACCCCATCAAGAGTACGCTGCTGCATATAATGAGGATATCATCGTGTTATCCCAAGATTGGGAAACCAACTACCAACATCTGTGAAAAGTCCTGGAAGATCTCCGACAGGCCGGGCTGACGGCTAACCCACAGAAATGTGCACTCAGTAAAAGAGAAATGCAATACCTAGGCTTTATGGTGGGTCAGGGGAGCATTAAACCTGTGGCAGACAAGGTGGCGGCAATCCGACGACACACCCTTCCCTGGACACGAAAGCAACTGCGATCATTCCTTGGCTTCGCCAATTATTATAGACAATTCATCCAGGATTTCTCAGAAAAAGCGGCACCCCTGATGGAACTAACCAAAGGCCAAAGGAACCTAATCAAGTGGAACCCCAGCACCCTCTGAGCCTTTGAACAAGTGAAAGAGGCCCTATGCCAACACCCAGTTCTGTACACCCCAGACTTCAAGAAAACCTTCTTCTTATAAGTAGATGCATCCGGCTCTGTCTTGGAGACAATTCTCTTCCAAGAAGAAGGGGGAGAGGAAAGGTCTATAGCCTTCACCAGCAAAAAGTTGATGCCAACAGAGACACGGTATTCCATGATGGAACAAGAGTGCCTAGCCATCCAGTGGGGGGTAGAACTTTCCCCCCGAATTAGCAATTAGATAAGCCTGAGATAGACATAACACGTGTGTGGGTGTGTCCGCACGCTTGTGGTTCATTATGCCACATCTAGAAGTTACCTAATCGGGCGGGAGTCTGTATTATTACAGACCACAAGCCTCTACGCTGGCTAGGGACAGCCAAGCTGGGTAATGCCAGATTAATGAAGGGGTCCCCTACACTTACAACCCTTTTATTCTACAGTAAGACATTGAGAGGGGAAGAAGAGCGGGAACATCGACTTCCTTTTCCGCACGGAAGAAGGATGAAATTACACTTTCAACTAAGGGCCAGGCAGGTGCCGGACAGAGCCGACAGCTCTGGAAGATTTTCTTTTAGGGGTGTTTTTGAACTAACGTGGGAGGTGTGTAACAGGGGTTTATGTAGAAGCCCCGTTACTCAGGTAACCATGGGGAGCACTTGATGCAGATGAAGGGAGTTTGCACACCTTAGGAAAATCTGGGTAATTATGCCTGTCACCCCCTTCATAAGCCGGGCTGTGTGGGACCGTACTTCGCCCTCAGGCACTGGAGGAAGAGGAGGAGACCACAAAGAGATGGAGAGGGAAGTGGAGAGCTGGTACCAGAAGAGAGCCAGGGATCAGGAATGCGGGGACGTCGCAACCTGCAGGTAAGGAGCGGGGACCTACCTGAGCCCCATAGTCAGCACGGGCAAGCCAAGGAGAACCCGGAGAGTCTTGGAGAGCCAAGCGGAGGAAAGAATCCCGAGGCAGGAGACTGGGGCTGTGCACAGAAAGGGGAAAACTGTGAAACCAGTCCTTTCACCAAGCAGGTGTGGTGCGCAGCAGGTTCAGCCCCAAATGCGGGAAGCCACAGTGAAGATGCCACTCTGTTGGACTGATTGATGATACAGCAACGTAATTGGCAGTGAGAGCCCAGCCCAAGCAGAAATTGACTAACTCAGCCGGGAGACTCCCCGGCTCAAGAGTTAATTGGAACGGCCATATCACTTCCCTGCTTATGAGGCAATTAGTGCAGGGGACGTAACATTGTAACCCTGATATAAATAAAGTGAGCACCAGGAAGGTAATCATTTGGGTGGTCTGTGGTGCTTTCTCCCCCTCGGGTATTAACACTGAACATCTTTCCCTTTCAATCAAAGTTGGTGCAGGTGAGTTCTGAGAGGAACTGAGATAGAAACAGCCACCTTTCCACGTGTGTGTATATATGTATGTGTGTGTGTATCTGTATTCTGAATTAGTTATATAATGTGTGTGGGTGTGGGTTAGTTCTACTATAAGCGTTATAAGTAAATAAACATGTTCTACTTTGCAAGATTGTATTGCTTTTTGTGCTGGATGCCCAAAAATAGCAAACAGAAGCTACCATTCCAGGCATACCTAACTTGAATGTACATTTTACATTTTTACTTAAGAGTCCCTGTTACCAAGGTTTTTTTGACAAAATTGCATGCCTTTGAAATGTTTCCTTCCCTTTGACATTTGACTAAAAATCTTCTATAAAAAAACTCTTTTTAAGGGAAAGAAGGCAGGCCCAATACTTTAAGAATGTTCAGCAGTTTACCCCTTCTGTAGGGGTTAGCACACAATTATTTTATTCTCAGCTGTCAGCCCCCGGGGTCATGTCCCTCAGTACATGCAGTTCCAAGTGTCTTTTGGTGATTTTGATCAATTTCGTTTTTGGCATTGTCCAGGCTCTGGAAGCAGCTGATCAGGAGGTATTCAGTCCCGATAGCTGGTTTCCAACATTGATTAACTCAAACCAGGGCTTCTGTTCCTTAGACAATGAAGTTTCAGGGAGTTCCCGGCTCTGTAGTGATCCTTTCCTCTTGTTAATCTGCGGTTGTAAGTATTAATCCTTGCTCCTTAACTCATTATTGTAGCTAGCTACTGTCCTTATGCAATCATTCATTCACTCCCATTCATATGGAAATCAGCCCGATACATAGAGATGGTAGTTCAATTCCCGCCTTTGCTACTATTGTTACAGGGTACAAATTACTTCTAAAAAAAATAAAATACATTCGTTACAAGGTTGAGAGCATAAAATATAAAAGGTGAAATGCCATGGCACATACAATAGATAGAATACCAATACAATGAGAGGAAAAATACAGATGCACATTACCATACTCTATCTATGTAAGCCCTTATCAAATATGATTTCATAAAGCATAAATTTTATAGAATACCTAAATAATTCCATATCCTTATCCTTATAGTGAAAAGAAAGAAGAGAAAAGAGGAAGGGAAAAAAAGGCAGAAGAAAGAGAAATACCCCAAGGAGGGGCTGGCAGTGCAGGCAAGAAGCCTATGTGGAGGTGGGGGCTTTATGGTATTGGGACAAGCAAAAAGGGAGCTTTTTGTTACAAAATGATGCAGGGGTCTTGGAGAATAAAAAGTATGTGATTGCTGACACTTAGCTTGATTTTTGTAATCTTTATGTTCTTTTAACAAAGTATTTTGTATGTAATCATTTTGACACTTGCCTGGTTCATTGGACAGGCTTTTCCCCTTGAGTTAAGGTAGTAGTTGTCTATTATCCTTAGTGTAGTTCAGCCACTAGAGGGAGGTGCCACACTCCCACTTCTAGTTGTTTAAGCAACTTTGTGAAGGATGTTGCAACTTAATTCCTGGGGTTCCAACCTCACTCAGCAGGGAAATGTAGTATAGGTTGTCAACAATGCTACTTAATAGTCTACAGGAAAAGTAGCTAGACTAGCTAGACTTCATGCATTCAGACTGAAAAACAACATAGATGATATATGGGTCTGCCAGACTAGAGATCTATTCCCAGCTTTACCAAAAATAATCTTGTTCAGCCTTTCACAAAATATCTATAAAATGGGGAAAATGTAATTTGCTGGTCTCTTAGGATAGGAATGTGAGGTCTGGCCAAATAACAACAACACTGAAATGCATAGAATTATTAAGACCAGTTAGTTGTAGGTCTCCTTGTGTCTTCAAAGCCAACAAAGTTTCTCCTAGGGCAGGCCTGTCCAACTAGAGGTCCCCGGCTACATGCAGACCCAAGAGGCTAACTTCCAGCCCCTGGACTCCTAGTCTAGGTGCTACTCCCACCAGGCTGCCAGAGTCTCTCGTTTCCCCCTTCTTCCTCCAGCTTCCACTACCTGCTCCTGCCCAGGGAGGTTGGATGGGGAATTACAGCCTTCAGTGCTGGAGGAACCTGTTAGTCAGGGGGAACTAGGGACCCCATGTAATACAAAGGTACTAGTGTGGCAAGATGTGGGATGTCTGCCATGTGGCGTGATGGGGTGAGCCATGTGATATGGTGTTGGACTGCTGGCAGAGTGTAGCAGGGGGGCACTTTCAGCAGGGGCTCTAATAGAGTGCATTGTGTAGCCTGTAGACTTTGTGGCCAGGGGTGCATGCAGCCTGTGTGGCATATAGCCGGGGGCCACGGCTCACTCTGAAGTTGGGCATCCCTGTTTTAAACCAAAAGCAGAGACCAATACTGCTACCATGCTTACGTCTCTTCAGAAGCTCTAAAGCCGCCTTCCGACGAGCACAGGCATGCGGTTTGTTTTGCCACAAACCTCACACATGGAATGTTGAAATGTGCTCTGGGGTGCAAATGTTCAACATGGGGCAAAAGCACCAGGGGAAAAAAGCAGCATAGAGCATGCTACCGTACCATGCACCAGAACAAACAGAGGGTTGATCCTCCAGTGAGATGCTCTGGGTACCAGCAGGAGTATCTCTATGCTCCATTTGTGTCGCAGCTGTTCCAGCATGTTGGGAGCTGGGCAAGGGCAGTTTGCCCACAGCAGGACAGTTTGGGTGGGGGTTGTATATCGGGTTTGGGGGGGTTTAAGGGGTGCAGTGGGGGGTGTGGGGTTTGTGGGCGGATTGTGGGCATTCGTGGGTTTGTGGATGAGTATGTGGGCGGAGGTGTGGGGTTTCTGGGTGGATTGTGGGTGGGGATGTAGGGTTTGTAAGTGGGTATGTGGGGGTGTGGGAGGGAGGTTATTGGGGGGTTGTTGGGGGGAGGCCTACCACATGCCCACCTGCCCTCTTCACAGGTGTGGGGTTTGTGGGTGGATTGTGGGCATTCGTGGGTTTGTGGATGAGTATGTGGGTGGAGGTGTGGGGTTTCTGGGTGGATTGTGGGTGGGGATGTACGGTTTGTAAGTGGGTATGTGGGGGTGTGGGAGGGAGGTTATTGGGGGGTTGTTGGGGGGAGGCCTACCACATGCCCACCTGCCCTCTTCACAGGTGCACAGCAATAGCCAGCAGTGGGCCCTCAGGGCTCTCATGGGGGTGGGGGTGGGGCTATGGGGATGGGGGTACATTTTCATTCTTACCGTGCATCCTATGGCATGTCAGACTGCTATGACATGTCACAACAGGCATATGCTCATTCGTCTGGGCATGGCCCGGAAGTTCCACACAGCCTGCACAGCAGAGGAGCCCATGTTTGTACATGGCATTGGGAGCCCATAGCTTACATGGCATACAGCCCTGCTGTAAAGTATTAAACAGACTTAATTATTACTGTCATTAATCAGTACTGTCATTACTAGCTCCATCTATGATATCATAGACATGAATACTTAGTAATATGGTATAAGGTTTGATGCATGTAGAATGACCACATCAGAAGGAAGTGGTTAAAGCTCCAGGGAGTTATGTGGACCTTTACATATTGACGATAGTAACAATATCACTGTGCTATGCTGTATTCTGTATTTTGGCCCAGTGCAGCTTACCCTTCCCTGCCCAGCACAGATCTGGGGGCACATGCCCCCCCTCCCTCCCTTCCCATGCTCTCCCAGGGTGCATGGAGCACCAGGAGCCACTCCCTCTCCCAATGGCTCCGGACAAGCTGGGGCTTTGTCCACGCCCCACCCCACCCAGACTGGGCAGTGCCTGCTCCAGCCCCTGCCCTACTCCCTCCCTCACTGCGAGGGTTGTTGATCTGCCCCCCTCACCCCTTCCCTCCCTTACCCTCCCTATCCACCAGAACAGACTTACCAGCTGGACACAGGTGTATCAGAAATTGTATCGTATCAGCCAATATGCCTCCTTAAAAATAGGCTATCAGTATCAGCCCTCAAAATCTCTATCGGTGAACCCCTACTTTTAGAGAAAAGTAAAGGCTTGACTCTGTGTTCACACTTGCAGAGAGACAAGAGGGCTGATGGGTATGTAATCAGGTCTGTTATCCCTCACCTCCATATGCTGCTGTTAACAAGGATGTTATCTGTGGAGACACAAATCCACAGTTTGAGAACTGCAGTTAAGCTTTACAGAGATGCTTAAAGTGATCTTCTAGACTGAGTACTGAGTCCCATTGGATAGAGTGGTTTTCTTTACTAATCTGTAGAGGAGCCTCTGGGAACCCCATGAGATTGGACCCCTAATATAGTCTATAGCCTGTTGTTACCTATTTATAAAACTTTTCTAAAAAGTTTACATGAATACATTGTCTCAAATAATGTATAATTAGAAGTTATAATCCCTATTCTGTGAAAATATACTTGATATTGAACATATCTTAAATTAAAACTATCTTTATATGCATTTATTTTTAAAGCGTCTTAATAAAAAAATACAATTACAAAAAAATCTGATTTAAATAAAAAATCCATGTTTTTATTTTTTTTAAATCACTGATTTTTATCCACCCTGTGTTAAATTAATATCTTAAAAACAACTGTTAGAAGCTGCTCAGAGGCGTAGAATATTAATAACAGCCCAAATGGAGATGTATTAGAGCAGGTGAGGTAATTATAGGTATGTAATAAAATGTAATTCATCAGATAGCTCTGCAATTTATCACTGTTATATATAGCAATATATAGTTTATAAATCTATTAAAGGGGTAGGCAACGTTTTTGGCCAGAGCGCTGAAACTCCCCACAATGCCTACCTTGGAAGGTGCCGGAGTGCCAGCTTGCCAGAAAAATAAAATGAGGGCAGGGGGTACATGGCAGGATGCCCTGCTTGTGCTCCTTGCCTCCAGCCCTGCTGCCCCTTGCCCCCTACCCAAAAACCCTGCCCCCCAGCCCTGCTGCCCTGTGCCCCTCACCCAAAGCCCCTGCTGCCCAGCTCAGGCTATCAGCAGCTACCCAGAACCTAAGGCAGCTACAAACAACTGCTGCCTCTCCGCCCCGGCCCTGGCTGCCTCCCAGCCCCAGCCCCAGCCCCGGGCTCTGGGGAGGCAGCACATACTGGCAGTGCTCCCCGCTGTGCTGCCATCATTACTTCTGCAAAGTGGCGCTGGAACCTGGTGTGGCACGGCACAGATGGGGGTGCAGAAAGTTGCCTCGTCCCAGGTCACTGCTGCCCTGCCACACTTCCCCTGCAGGCAGGGGCAGCATTGAGGGGAACAACCCTGCACTGCTGCCCATGTTGCTCCCCTGCACACAGGAGAAGTGTGGCAGGGCAGTGGGGAGCTCGGAGCAGGAAGCTTTCTGCGCCCCCCCACTGTGCCGCGTTCCAAAGCTGCTTTGCAGAAGCTGCGAGAGCAGCACAGTGGAGGGCTTTGCCGGTATTTGCTGCCTCCCCAGAGCCCAGGGCTGGCTCTGGGACTTGGAGGCAGCTGGGAATGGGACCAGGGTGGAAAGGCGGAGCTCGGTCTGCTTGCAGCAGGGCTTCCATGGGAGCAGCCTGGGCTTTGTGGCTATCAACAGCTACCCAGAGCTGGGACTGGCTGCAGCTGGAAGGCCCTGGGCTCCGGGAAGGCAGCAGGTGCTGACACTACGCCTGTTGGTGCCGGGACCAGGGAGGCAGCAGCTGTTTGTAGCCTCCCCGCTGGAGCCAGCCCTGGCTCTGGATAGCTGCTGATAGCCACAAAGCCCAGGCTGGTCACAGCACGCCTTGCAGCTGCCTGCTGGGAGCAGCCCAGGCTCCCAGCTGGCAGCAGCTACCCAGAGCTGGGGCCAGCTGTAGCCAGGAGGCTGCAAACACCTGCTGCCTCCCCAACTCCAACATGTGCTGAGGAATACGGCCTCGCGTGCCATGCTTAGCACGCATGCTGGGGGTTGCTGACCCCTGATCTATCAAATCATTTTCCTCCGCAAACTGTATGTGTACCTATACATATATAAAATTTGGCACCTTCATTTTTTTTTAAATGAGTAAGTTTGATCAGTGACTCATGTGAGGTTTTGGGGGATGCTAACAGATAAAATGGGGGAACTGAGTAGGAAGAAGCAGCTTTGATTGCTGTGAGAACAGATTGCATGTAGGTGTGGTGACAAGGCAGAGTGGCAAATAAGAAATTACTGGGAAAATCAGGGTACCAAAGCTTTCCAGTAGTATCAAAGTGTTGCCTGAGGACATTACTAGGCACATTAAAGAAGGCTAATATTTTTGGCTTAACCAAGGTATTTTATTTTTTATGTATGGCTTTCTACTGACTTGCTTGCTATTTCTGTGTTTGTCCATATTTTCCAGCAATAAGGTCTACTTTTTTTCAGAATCTTTTGTCTCTGTTTCAGATTCTACTATAGCTTTTACCTTCTTTGTAATATTCGTTGATATTCTGTGCCTCCAAACAAAAAGACTATATGAACTCCATTACAGGTTCTCTCTAATCTGGCTGCAGACCTTTGTCTCACCATAGTTTACACATATAATGTTTTTCAAATTTAAATAATTGTAGAAGATTGCAGTATACTGTGGCAAGCATGCCTGCTGTATAAAATTTAAATTCTTCCCTCTGTTCTAAAGGCCCAATTTCTCATAGTATTTCAAATGCATTTCCATTAGGACTGAATATTCTATCCATCATCCCATGCCACAAATAAATCTTTGTATTTAAGTATTCCAAGCTTTTGAGACTGTTTTTACACTAGATTACATATTTTTGATAAATCAGGTTTAAGAACGTTGAAGTTCAGGGCCTTAGGATAAGAAGCATTGTGAAGATATCCAGCCCAAACGCTCCATATCAACAAATGTATCCATTTCAATGGCAATTCCATGCAAAATGTGCATTTGTTTATTATTTTTGTTTTCATTTTGTGGTCTTTGAATTTTTACAAACTGTAAGAAAATATTTAGATCTCAGAGTCATTCCCCTCAAGACTTTATCATCAAAATGTGATGTTCATGCTGTCTCTAAAATATTAAAATTATATTTTATTAATCATTTAATTACATATTCTACAGGCAAAGTTAAGTGATCTGGCTACTATAAAGGGATACATTGACCATATTTGCAGTAGCAATACTGAATTTAAAGATGAGCAAGAATAGTCCCTTGTCACATTTTCAACCAATGTGAATTTCTCACTCAGGTTTGACAACAATGTGGAATTTTATATCCTGCCTATTAGCAATAGTTAGAGTATGAATGTTGTCTATCCTGTTGTTGAAATAGGACGTGGGGAAGAAGTATGAAAGAAACATGATGTATTTACACATTGACAAAGCATACCCTTGATTCCTTATACTTACTCTAAACACCATGTGGGGTGTGTTTTTTTGTAATTAAGATCAGGAAATAGGTTAAGTTAATCAGAAGAAGCCCAAGGGCTCTAATTTCCCTAGGAATTCCATGACACATTCTGCTGGCACTTCTTACTCCCTGTTGCTTAAAACAGATCATAACATGTAATACCTTCCTTGGTAGTACCACATGCCAGAAGCGCTGGGAGATGCAAGGCAAAAGAGAAGCCATTACAGTTCAAGAGTATGCCACAGAGCATTGTTGTTGTAGCATGATAATGCTTACTTGTGTGCAGCTACAAGCAAGAAATGTCTTTATGAACAGTAAATAGCAGTTTTAATATATGTGTTACAATATGAGCTATTATGTTACATCATGCATATATTTCAAATTAGTTTTGTGGCGGCTAGCATTTATGCTTTATCCTGTTGGTTTTCTGGTGAGCAGAGAAACCGTAATGCCTTCATGAATTTCTGTTGCGAGCATGAACTACTAGTAGAGTTGACTGTTGTTATGTTTTTATGGGATATCTGTGTTTCTTCTGGAAATGTTATAGTCATCTTACTGAAATGTTTTCCAGAACCCTTGGTGATAAATTTTTCAAATGGGTGTTCATTAGTGATGTATGTATTGCCAGAGTTTGAAAACAGTAATATTCAATGGACTATATTTTATGTACAAGGGGCAGGTAGGGAAGACAGGTTGCCTCCTCCACTGAGTTGTATTGATACCATGACTGACACCTTTAGCAGTGGAGGAGGAGGATATTGACATTTTTTAAGGCTGTTCTCCCTGGAATCTGCTTTGGTTCATTAATTCTTTGTTTAAGCTTCTGGCAATTTAATGTTTGATATATTTGAAGATCCTTCTCCTGTTTGGAATGAAAAAAAATACCTTTCTTTTTTTCACCTGATAACTTACACGCACTGCACTATCTGTGTAACGTGTACAGTAATAAACTACCACTATGCTATTCAGCATAGCAGAGGCTTCATAGTTGATAGAACATCAATAGTTATGTTAGAGGTCCTTCTTCTATTCAAAATTATGACAGCATAATTTTGATGATTGGAATATTAACAGTCATAAATAGGTCAGGAATTCCTTTATAAAATGCTACGTTTCTGTTTGTTAACAGAAGGTAAGTAGTCATTTTGAATGCCTCTTTTTTTGGGTGCCCAACCTGAAGAATTTTTACATGGGCATTATTTTCAAAGGGCAGGTATTCAACACTTTCCTGCAAAACAATCATTTTTAAGCTTGGAAATTCAAATTGAGATCCCCCAAAATTATTACTTACTTTTCAAAGTATAGGCCCTTCTTTCCAAACAGATAAGAATAAACCATCGGAGTAGTTAAATTATTACAATTTAAGTATTGCATTTGACTAGACGCACAGCATTATTATGAACAGTTCTAGTAATAAAAAATAATTGTTCACAACAAACTTACATCATTTTTATATTACACTCTCTGATGTATTTTTAGTATGTAAAGAGATCTGAAGAAAGGTACTGCGGTACCTGAAAGCTTGTCTGAATGAATCCCAATCATACAGTTGGTCCGCTAAAAGAAACTGCTCACACAACTTTTTGTCTCTTGCATGTGGTATTTCCTGAACTATCACAACTACAACAGCACTTCAACACCATTAAAATGTAAAGTTGCTGTTTCTTTCTAAAATGTTAAGAATGGCTGATCCAAATTAGTTCTATTACTATTATGGTTGTCCTACTAATACTTACATGTTACATATCAATTATAATGTTTTGTATTATTGTTCTTCTATTGCTGTTGTCTTAAAGTACAAATGAGATCCTGTGAAATCCTGGTCTTATTTGTGTTTGATAGGTGGCTTCATTAGAGCCTGGAGCTTTCGCCCCAGGAGTTTTGTCTGTAGTAAATGCAAGGTCAGACTCAAAGCTCATAGTGAAATATTACATCAGTAAGGGGGATGTGTACAACAGAATGGGCTTATTTTTGTTTGTTTTTCCATTTCCTATGGATTACCTTCAATTTATTTTTAGAGCCACAAAAGGACAGGGCCTGACTTTTGCAGGGTTTCTACACCTGAAGGTTGGAAATGGAGCATGAAGTCTAGTTCTTGTGTTATTTTAGCCCCTGGGGGAAAGTAGGAAAAAGATGAAGAACACAAGTTTATATATAAATACAGAGATGTGAAGGCTTCTATGGAAACCAAATGCATACCCCTGCTTAATGATATAATATTATTATCTATACTCTTTCAACATAAAAGTGTTTCAAATTAAAAAAAAACACCTTTATAATTGAATGTTATTGGGGGAAAAATAAAATGCTGTACAGTACAAAAAAGTCCCAAACTAGAGTTCTGTTGACAACCAACCTGAGGTTTGCTTTTATGTTTTATGTTGTCGGTAGAACCTTTTCATGGAATTGTACTATATATTCCAGTTTTTAATGATTGCTTATCTCTTCTTTGTAAGCATGATGGTGGGGGGGTATAGAGCTGCCAGTCTAACTAGTACTTTTTTAAACACCTTAATATATACACTTCACTGAAGTCATACAAAAATTCATATGCTAAGACAACAATATCTATCTGGAAATCATTCACCTGCAGGCCACAATAAAAAAAAAACCCACTGGACTAAATTATGCTTTCATTTATATCTATGTAATCTGAAGTAACTTCATTAGCTTCAGTGAAGATACTCTACGTTTACAACAGCGTAAGTCAGGGGTGTCAAACTCACATGCCCCATGAGCCAGATGAGAGGCACGGGACTAGTCTGTAGGCCACTTTGGGCCCATGGGCCTTCACCCTGCAACCCTCCACATACCAGATCCAGTGTCCTCAGTGCCCACTTTGGTTGGAAATATAACTAGAGGTTCTATGCAAAGAAAGTAATGATTGAAGATATTTATGCTATTACAAAGCCCATCTTTCTACAAATGTAGGATGCTTCTAATTATAAGAAGTATTTTGAGATTGAATCAGATACTCAGTTTACCTTTGTATAGCTTTGTGCAAAGTTATTTTATAAATTTCATTGGCATGATAGAAATTATATTTAAGGGTTGAACAAAATATAGATGACTATACAGACTAGGAGAAAAACAGATCTGTAAAGCTGGTGACCCTGTTTCTTAGCTTAGAACAGACAACTCCTACACGGCATGAAAGGTGTTGAAAGCAGAAGGTTACGGTGGTGACCAAGGGTGTAAATAGACGTTTGTGCTGCCAAAATTTTTTGATGGTGGCACAAAGGCCAAACAAACAAATGTCCACGTGCTCCTTCCCATGCTACAAATGCCCAAAATTTGTGGTCGTGACATACATAGGTGGTATGGATTTGTGCTGCTTTTTGAAGCAGATATTTGTTTCTTTTAAGGCAGGAGAATTCAGGCAGCCTGGGACTGCAGCAGGGGCCTAACTCTTCAAGACTGGGTTATGTGCCTTTTGCCCAATGAAGTGAATCAGCTGTGCCAGGACACATCACAGGACAACTAATCCACTACATTTGGCAATGACTTTTCATAGTTTCTAGGGTTGGAAGGGACCTGAGTAGATCATCCGACCCCCTGCCATGGCAGGAAAGTACTGGGGTCAAACGACCCCAGCAAGGTGTACATCTGGCCTCCTCTTAAAGACCCCCAGGGTAGGAGCCAGCCTGATATCTAGCGCCTCATGATATCTAGCCTAAATCTACCTTCTGCCAGCTTGTGACTCTTATTCCTGGTCACTCCTGGTAGTGCTCCGGGGAACAGTGCCTCCTGGTCTCCCCTGCCTAGTTTGTAACAGGCCACTAG
>NW_017728886.1:30231521-30250609 GCF_001723895.1 Crocodylus porosus
TTGGTCTGACAGGACCTGCCACTAATGAATCCATGGTGGTTGCCCCTAAGCATGATCTCCCCTGCTGGCCCCTCGTGGATATGCACCAGAATAATTTTCTCAAAAAGCTTGCCCAGGATCAAGGTAAGACTAACTGGCCTATAGTTTCCCGGGTCCTCCTCCTTCCCCTTTTTGAAGATGGGAACCACATTGGCCCTCTTCCAGTCTGCTGGCACCACACCTGAGCACCTTTTTGTACCTCAAGAGACAGCCTCAGTTCTGCATTCTTGCAAATGCAGTGCCTCTAATACGCAGCCAGTACAAAAAGCCCATGTTTTCATATTCTAACCCATGGGGTTATTAACTAAAAATAATTTTTTGCTGTTCTGGCGGTGTCTGGGCAGGGAGGGGGAGGGGTTGTGTGTCAGACCTTTGCAAAGCGGTAGGTATTCGATTCGGATTAGCCCAATTTGGAGGGACAGTGATTCGATTCAGTGTTTCAAATCACTGTCCCAATTTGATTCTGCCGATTCAGATCTGAAGAATCGGCCATAGACTAAACAGGCAGCAGTCCTCAAGAACACTGGGCACAGCTGCCTCTACCTGGTAAGTCTGTTGTGGTGGGGGGGGGAGCAGATCAACACCCCCACAACAAGGGAGGGATTGGGGCTGGGGCAGGGCCTGAGTCTGGGACAAGCTACCCAGCCAGGGTTGGGGGACTCGGGGAGGGGGCTCCTGCCATTGTGCACCACTGGTCCAGGAAGGCATGGGAGTGGGCATGTGCCCCCAGATCTGCACGGAGTAGGAGCTACGCCCTTCTGCTGCTCGCCCAGCCCAGCCTCCCCACACCTCCTGGACAAGCCTGCAGCCCCCCCTCCATAGTCCCTGTTCCACTGCTCTGTGAGGCGGGTGGAGAGAATGCATGGGAATTCTTGCAGTCAAAAAAATGAAATCAAAACATGAAAGAGAAAAGCATTGACAAGACACTGGTAAAGAAGAGAAATCACTTAAGTCACGTTATGCCCAAAGCAAAATGGTTCCTAAGTTATGTTAGTGGTGATATATTTGTAAGAAAAGAAGATACTTGAAATAACTAAGGCTTTCTTTTCATATTTTCCTTGCTTTAATGTACTGTTTTCTTATTTTGATTGCAAGGCAGTTCTTCCTGGCTTCTATCATCATTCATAGTGGTGTGCTTCCAGTTGTTTGTTTGATAATGCCAACAAAAGAACTTTCTTTGAGTTTTTTCTTTCTATAGAGATAGTGGCATGGCTTTCAAAGGTGCTGGGCACTTGCGATTCCTCTTGACTTCAGTTTGAGTTTTGTATGCCTCAGCAGGCTGCAGTGTCTTAAGCTTAGTATCTCTTTCCTAGAACACAAGTACTTATCAGAAACAAAAGCATCTTAGCTGTACACAGCTTGTCTCTCAGTAACAGTGCTAAAAATGCATGGCAGCCTTAAAAGGGTCCCAAGGTACTCCAGGATGCTGCATCACCCTGGTTGAGACTCACTGGTCTTGACTCTAAAGTCTCTCATTTTTCTTTTTTCCTTGATTCAGTATTAGTTGATGTTTTCTATTGGGATCATTTTTATACATTTCTAAAAAAATTACCTTTAGGTTTGAATTTTTCTCTGCTTTGTCTCTGCCTTGAGGTGACTTCTTTTAAGACGTGTTTGTTTTTAAGTTGATGAAAATGCCTTTAGCCATACTGATATTTTAGAAGAGTTGAAAGAAAACACACACACACTTTTTTAAAAAGCATTTGGAGACAATTCTGCTCCACCTTTTTTGTCACTTTAAAATGGTTAAAAACCTCTAAACGTTGAACTGAGAAATCAGTTGTTTACTTACTAAGTTTGGGGAAAATAATTTCTGGATACGGTTATGGGCATCTCTTAAGATGTTATCAAAGCAGAGAATGTCTAGAACTCTTGTGGGCCCTGCAGTAATATTAACAGTCCAGAGTTTGAGATTTTCACACATCTAAATTTTTCAGAGAAACTTAAAATTAATTGAGAAGCTGTAAATAATTTTATATTCATGTCCTGGTAATGTAGACTGTGAACAACCTATTAATCGCCCACTGTCAAATCCTGTTAAAATACCTGTAATTTCCAAACCACTGCTTCATCACTGCAAAGGCCCTGCTGGCTATACAAGAAGAAATATTTATTCTCAATGTAAGTCTGAACAAGAATGAGATTTGCTGGGTCTCTACACAGTTCATTTAGGTTAAAGAGAAACCATAGGAAGGAAAGTGATGGGGAAAGGCTTATGTGTGTCAGAGCTCTTGTACATAAACTGAGTAGTTCAGGATGTTAGTAATGAGAAACAGTCCTTCACCTTTATATTCTTGTGTCTAATCTGCCCCATGTCAGGAGTGACAGAAAGTCATTTCCTTCAGATGATGCTGAGTGTGGTCTCTGTCAAATAAGTTGGTGGTCTTGGTCTGTTTCCTAATAAGCAGTTGTCAGAATCAAAGAACTTCCCATTACAGTAGCAATAGCTTCAACCACCATAGCTGAAAAGTCTAATGGAAGATGGAAAGTGAGGACTTGGCATGTGAAGATTATGAATTATCCCTGCTTTTCAGCTGGCGGATGCATTAGGCTAGAATTGGAGCTTGTTAGTGGGAGAATATTTCTCTGATGTTGTTAATGCTATACTTATTATGAGGATAAATACTAGATGTCAGCTAGATTCCCTTCTGTGACCAAGATAATATACTCAGTTCAGCTTAGGGAGAAAAGCTGGCTTTAATTTACTTTTGCATTTCTCTGATTCTGGGACCACAGGGGGGGGGCGGTGCTGGGAAAGAGGATAATCTTTAATGAATCATAATTTAAAATAGCCTTGTAACTCTTCTAAATTATATCCAGCTGTCTGATGCCCCAAAGGGTAATCAGCAGAATCTGTTGACCATCACCTTTTCCCTGAGAATCCCCCAGTGCTAGAGAACAGGTTTAGGGTGCAAAACAATACAGTCCTAACTGAGGGAATCCTTAGCTTAACAGACCTACCAGATTTCTAGGTGCTCTCTATTAGTACAGCACTGCAAAACAGGTGGAATATAGGCAAGGATCAAACCCTTCTGGTTTCAACACAGTTTTACCTTTATGAGCACAAAACTAACCAGCATTTTGCAAAAAAATATGAATGAACTGTCCAGGTTGTAGGAAAATGGATGAACATGAAGTTGTCTTGTTCCTGTTTTATAATACAGATTCAACTTTCAACTGATTAGCTGGAGCTGTCTGTTTGGCATGGTTAGAGTGTGTTACATCTGCAAGTACAGTACCTATGTAATCCAGATCCTATTCATTAAGTACAGACTGGCAGATGTGCACTTCCTTTTGCAGTTTTCATATGAGCAATGCTGTTTACAAGAAATTTTGTGAGACCACCCAGCTCATTTCACTTGTAGCCTGTGCTAAAGCCAGGCACTAGTCTCTAGAGAGGTGAAGGAACTGTAATAATTCCCTGCCCTGCCCATTTTAAAGGACGTGACTCAATATAGATGGAATTTATAAGGCTGTACTGCCAGTCAGCATCTAAGTCAAACAGAGTGCTACACTGAAAACTCAGAGAATGGAAGGTGGCCATAGAAATATTCTGTTTTCTCTCTGAGGTGCCCCCAAATAGATACAATAACATAATAATAAAGATATACATAACAAAAATAAAATAGCATCGAGCAACTGAGACCTAACTTGGAAAAAGACATGTTAATATACCGGGGGGATCTGAAATATGAATACAAAATCTTACACTGAATAAGGATTAAGGGTGAGAATGGGCCCAAGTTAGCTGTGACTGTAATGTAAATTGTTAAAAAATTGGCCAGTATAGTTTGGGGGCTGTGTGCTCAAAGTTGGAGTCTGTGGCTTTAGTATTATTCCACCTGATATACTGCATTCAGTCTTAAATACTTTAGCAGGAAAAAGTTCCTTCCCTCTGAACTCCTTCCAGTTCAGAGAAGACATAATGTTGAAGGGTCTTAAGAGAGAAATTTATGAGAAAGACCTGCAACATGAACCACTAGAAAACTCTGTGTAGGACCCTGTTGGCACCATATTATCAGTGAGTTGTATCAGACTGAGATTATCTCCCAAATGGAAGGAGCGAGAACCTTACTGCTGGAGATTTTTAAAACTACACAGGGTAAAGCAATTAAAAATGTGCTGTAGAGAATAATCTTGAATGGATGTGGGGTTGTACTGAATATTTTAATAGATGTTTCATCTCTGATATCTATGGTTGTGGGAAGTAAGCTCATAATATATGACTCTTAAAACTACATGCAATGTTAATCTGATATTCTAAAACCTGAAAGTGAGAAAAATCAAAGGGAGGTTCCTATAGCAACCATAACTCTTTCTCATTTTCTGAATGCATTATGATTTTTACAATATCATGTTTTTTGATGCAGTGTCACTCTGGGTAATATTTTTATTAGAGCTATAAATTGACTGCATGAAAGTGAAAACATTTTTATGATTTTTAAAAAATAGATAATCTTTTTGTTCTGAAATGGAATTGTCCCAGCCAAAAGATAACACAGTAGTGATGCATGACTGTCTTCCGTTTTTTTTAATTTTTATGATTCCATACACCCAGATTGGTCCTGGGACTGTGAGTTGCATATTTGCCATAAGGATATTTCCCAGAAGATAGACTGAATACTTACCATTGTACCTGACAGTAGTTATTAGCTAGTAATGGCACAGGTTTTTACATAATTATGTACAGTTGTGACAGTAAATGATCTATGAATATTCAGTTCTCTGTTTCTGATGAGCTACTGTAATCCCTGTGCTTTGAAAAATTCTTGTGTTTAGACTTGCAAAACTGTTTACCAGCAATTCTGCTGCTGCTGTAGCATCTTTCTTACAGTTGAAGCCCAAAATACCAAACTGCAAAGGAAATAGGTGTAAAATTGCTTAAAGAGATTTTTAAGTTTAAAAAAATCCTCTTTTATTAATTTCTCTTCTCACGCATCTAATTCTCTTTTCCCATTGTCTGTTTTTAACCCAGAAATACTACTGTCCATAGAATAATTGTTGTGTAATTATCTTTTAGCTGAGCAAATCTCACTTTTTCTTAATAACTACTGCAGTTATTCTGATAAAGTTGGCCCTAGGGTATACTAATAATGATTCTCTCTTTGCATGCATATTTGACCAATTTACTTCTTGAAATCAAAGAAAAATCTATTTCCTAGAAGGTGGCTTGTTTTATATTCCATCTCTCCAAGAGTTCAACATTTCTCAGCAGCCTGTTTGGAATAAATTCTGTTACTTAACACTGAATCATTGAAGTGGAAAAGGAGCCCATCTTATTGAAGACTGTATTCCACACCTGGAGGGATTTTAGTAAAGGCACAGGTGGATCTAAGATGACGGAGACAGGAGTGCGGCCACAACTCCTTCAGCTGCATGGCATGTACACTGTGAAATATGCTCATTGTGCATATTCTACACAGTAACCCCTTGATCCTGGATGCTCCTGACCTCCCTAAGCTCTCCAGCATGTCAGTGGAGTTTCTTTTGGGAGTTCCACATGTGCTGCATGTGTGGGTCAGCCTGGAGTTCCTGCTTTCAAGCAACTCTGGCACCTTCTCCTGTTTGCTCTTTTCTTCCTTCCTCTTCCTTCTCACTCTCTGAATTCAGCAGCATAGGAAAGAAGAGGGGACAAACAGTGGTGCAAAACCTCTCGAGCTCTGTGAAAGCATATCTGCCAGCTGCTTGTCCTCCTTCCCCTGAGGAGGGAGGAGAAGACCCAACAGCATCATGCTTCAGAGCTGCCTGAAAGTCCAGTTGGTGAGCTCGCAGAGCTCACAGTACATGAAGAGCTCCCAGAAGGAGCTTCACTAACATGCCAGTGAGCTCTGAGAACTCACTGCACAAAGTGCACATGCATTGCAGAGCCAAAATTAAGAGCACAATTGCAGTGCCACATACCCTCTGGATCTGTCCCTGAATGAAGGGTTACAGAAAGACATTATCAAGATTTCAATGTTATGTTTATGTGTATATACATGAGTTGGTATAAAACTGAAAGTTGATAATCAAGTTCCTGAGAATTTGTAGACTTGGGATGTAAAATGGCTTCCTTGTTTCATTTAATTTTCTGGTGGGCAATATTTACATGTTAGCCAGGGAACATGCAACAGTATTACAACATGAACACATTTAAAACAACTATTACAACAAAACCCGTAGTCCATCACACAGGGGTGGTAAACTCACTCAGATTCTCTTCTTTACTAGAATTAGCCAAGTGCATTTCTTCTAAACTAGCCTAACATACATCATGAGTAATGCCTGTTGGCATATTTGGCTATATTAAAACTTTGATAAAAAGAGGTCACAGGTATTTGTTGTGAAGGGGGCATATGTTTCTGTTCTTCCTTTTGTACTGAGAGGTAAAGAAGTAGAAGTATGGAAGCAATGATTCTATTTTACATTTGTCAAGCTAGGAATGAACAACATGAGAACATCTTTTCCTTAAAATATTAAGAAAATTTGTCCAACTCAGTTAAAGCTGCATATAGATGAAATTAGAAACAAAACCAGGATCACGTAGGAATGACAGAGAAAAGTTAGTAAAGACATTTGCCATTAAGGAGAAAATTGTTTAACCTAAACAAAGTAAAGAGACAAGCTTAAGGCATGTTTCTGCCAATATCAACATTGATGCTAGCATAAAATGGTGATAACTGAGCTCTTAGAAGATCCAAAACTAATTTTTCTCCTTTAACAATCAGTTAACTAAAATTTCACAGTATTGCCTTTCTTTTTTTCAGAATGATAAGTCTATGGAAGATATGCAGATAATGGGAGAAGATGATCTTTCAGACCTGAGGGGAAAGGTTTGTTAATCTTAAAGTTAAAAGAGAAAATTTAGAGGTATCAACTAAAAAGCTCTTGGGAAAGGTTGTTTAATTGTATTTGAAGGAGGGACACAGTGTACATTAACTGGATACTTAAAGCCACTACTGACACGTCCACAATTTAACCAGTTCATAAAAATGGATGTTAATTTTTATTGCTTTCTGTAAGCATAGTACTAAATGATATGCCACTACATCTCTGTAACACCAGTTCTTTCAATAAGATTGTGGATGAGCAGAATTTAGCTTGTATATCTTATTTGCACTTAAAGGCTCTAGTAAAGTTTGAACTATATAGTTCAACTGTGGGACTTGTCATCTGCTTAAGTAAATGAGAGGATATTTTATTTTCAACATTAGGCAATCTGCAAATTCTGTATGATTGAGTTTCCTTTTCTGCTGTGGTTGAATATAGTGATGATTAAAAAGAAATAGCTGAATCTTTTAAAAGACTATTTTGATCCAGGACTAGTAATACAAAGCAGTACTTGAGGAGGAAGGAAGACTGATTTCATTAGGCAGATGGTCTTTGTGAAAAATGGTAAGAGATGTGAGCCTCACTGATTGTAGGCAATACTCATCTTGCTATTTGTACTATGCATGCAGGTATTCTTGTATTAACTGGCATTGAATAACATCAGTTTCCTCTGTAAATCAGATTAAAATGTAACACGAGCAAAGTAACTTGTTTTGTGTTCTCTCACACTGAGAAAAAGGCATGGAAGATGCAATTAATTAATTAATTTACTTTTATGAAATAGATCTGGTTCAAATAAAACTTGAATATAATTGTATTTTGTCATTAAGGTATTTTAATTACAGCTGTGTCTTCAGTTTGCACTCACAATTCCAAATATGTGGATTGTGTTCTCCCAGTCAAGCACTAAGAATTATTTTTTTGCTGAACATTTTTACTTTCCACTTTTTAGTTAGTCCAGCATTAGAAAAGTGTATTTTTCCATGTGAAGATTGTGTGCATTTGTCCCTGTACATTATATGTGGATTTGGTAATATTGCTTGTTATTAAGTACCTAACCTGTTTTCAGTAGCTTAATAAGGTTTTCCAAATTTAATCATTCTTTGTTGAAGCTTGAATTTTTCATTTTGGGTGTGTGGGCGCTACACATTTAATCAGGGATTTGAAATACGTTTGAGGGACTGAGTTACAGTATTGTTGAAGGTTCAGGGAACATGCAGTTGGTCTAATGAAAGATATCACAAAAAACCCTTGCCATCTTGTGAAAATATGCCTGAATTGGTAAAGTTATAAGCCTCGAAATAATACAGTTTGCACATAATATTTCGAGACTCGGAACCAGGAGATGACATGTGATGGCACTGGGATGGTCTGGAAAGAGACTAGAAATGAGTATTTGGAGAGACAGAGGATGCTGCATAGAGATTGAGACTTTTTTTTACCAGCTGAAACCTTAAAAGAAGGCAGCAGCCAGAAGCCCTAGGTTCCCTCTTCCTCCCTCAACTTTCACTTCCTGCTTCTGCCCAAGAGGGCAGGGAAGTGCAGTTCACAGCACCAGGAAAGCCTGCGGTGTGGTGCTGCAAGGCAGCTGAGGTGGGGGCCAAGTTGCACATGGTGTGGGGGTGGCACTCTATGTGCACAGTGCAATGGCTGCCTTTGCATGTGGTGCTGGTGGCGGGGGAGGCCTAGGGGCTGACCCCAAGAGCATGTGGCCTACAGGGCACATGGGCCCTGCCTGCATAGAAGATGGACAGTCCTGCCTTGGAAGAATCTGTCCTCACCGAGTATGGCTGAGCCTCTCAGCTCTTAGTGCTGACTGAATTCTGAATTGAACATGCTTCATCCCAGGGCAACCAGGACAAAACCAGAGTTTGAAATGGCTGATTTGGCCATTGAGTGTTGAGCATCTCTGGCAGTGAAGCTGCTCTTTCAGATTTTTTACTTTAGTGGTCCCAGTTTGAAAATTTGGGCTCACACTGTTCCAGTTTTTCTGGCTGTTCTTGGCTGTGGTACAAGCAAGCACAGCAAGGGAAAGTAGGCTCCTATCTCTTCTGTGATCTCAGCAATGGTCCTGGTGGCAGAATGGAAGAAGTAGTTTGATTTCAGTGTCGGGAAAAGAGAGATGGCAGCAGGAGGAAGGGCAGTAAAGGAGTGATAGACTGCAACAAGAAGACCGATGAGAGAGGCCAGACCAGATAAAGGACAAAGGAGTGAAACCAGGACTGGCTTGGAAAAGACTGTTTAATAGTACCTTGTGGCCCAAATAGTCAATGTTTGAGGTTTTCAGTTTGTTTTTGCTGATGATACTGGCATTTCTCTGAACACAGGAGGAATCAAATAGGAGGCAGTTTCCTTTCTCGTAGTTCCGAGCCCCTTTCCAGCTACCAAAAAACATTACTAAGGTTTACGAAGTCAGCCACTAAAAACTCTTTTTGCCTTGTTTCAGGGCAGTGTTGCAGTACATTTCTTGCCTCTTTTTTGGCTTTTCTTTGGACTTTTTTTTCTCTGCTTCTGTTTGCTTCTGCTCACAGAAACATAGTTAAATCAGTCTCCTGACCCTGTGTTTGTTATAAGATACCTTCTTGCACTGGATAGCCCAGCCACTTCCCAGGTTTGTGTGCAATCTGGTCCTTGGACAGTGATTTTCAGCTATATCAGCTATCATAAACAAAGGGGCATTTAATTATTCCCTTATTTAGTCCAGCAGCCTTGATGCAGTAATATAAGTGCCAAATTCACTACATAACAGGGGAGCTGAATTAGGCTTACACAGGCACCCTTCATTTTAGCATTTCCTGAGTTTTGAGTATTAGACATTGCCAGCCAGCCTCAATGATGTTTTAGCATAGTTTTGTGTATAATGTGTGTGTGTTTTAAGTGTATCAATTTCAGGCCTGAAAATTGTTATTTCACTTTGTTTCAAAAAGAGCAACCTCTTGTATTTCATACTTATTTTCTGCTCAGTTACAAAAGACAGAAGTAAAATCTGAATGACCTCAAATGACTTGATTATATAAAGCTTCCCATTGTGGACTTAAATGTTATGTACAATTTTTAAAGAAGATTAGAAGACACTTTTGAGATGTTTAAGAAATTGGAAGCTTTGGAGAACTGATTTCTCAATGCTGCATAATAAACCCAGAAGCAAATATTCTATACATTAAAAACAGCCTACTACGCCGCTTCAGAACATAGCAAAAACTGCCAGATTTACCTACAAGCAAAAGTTGTATGGACTTCAGTGGGGGGTTTTCTGAGAGGAACAGCATGTTTTTAAAAAGAGCATTTGGAAAATGAAATATTTTTTCCACTATGATAAAGTATCTTGTCATTATATAGTGGATTACATGCAAATACCATTTTTACTCAAATCTAAGACAAATCGATTTTACCCAGTAGGGATGTGAAGGGGGCTTATCTCAGGCTTGTATACAAAGCAGGGAGGGTAGGCAGCTGCTGTGGCTCCAACTGGCCCTGAGCCCAGGTTGGGACCAGACTCAGACCCATAACAGCTACCTGCCCCCCTCTCCACTTCCCTCTGCAGCTTATGGCTCCCACCACCAGTTCCCTCCTGGGCATGGAGCATGTAGAAACTCCATCCTCTGACCAGCAAGTCAGCAATACTGACGCTGCTCCATGGCCTGGCAGGGGCCGTGTTTCAGTGTGCTTTGTTCCACGACTCAGGAGAGAATAGAGCCTGAGCAGCATCCAACAGTAACCCCGGCAGGGTGGGGGGCAGGCAGAGAGTGTGGGGGAACTGGGGGGAGGGGGGCAGGAAGGCTGCAGGGGGAAAAGTGGAGGGGCCAGAAGGCAAAGGGGTGCCTGACTCCCCATAGCCCCCAACTAGTGCTTTACATGCTGAAACAGTGGGAGATAATGAATTTAAGACAACCCTCCAATAATTAGATTTTATACCTGAAAAATTATAACCAATTTATACATTTTCCATATTTAGAATCTGATTATTTGGGGGGGGGTTATCTTAGATTTGGATAAATACAGTATTGCAAAGAAGTTTATAGATCTTAGACAAGAATGTTATATATTTTTGTAGACAGAAAAGTGGGATAGAATTTGTCCCACTTTTAAACTGGAGTATACAGAGTTGACTATCTGACTGAGCAGCTTCATTTCCAAAGATGCTGAACTCCTTCCAACTTCACTGGGAGTTTAGGTGCACAGCATACTTTGCGTATCAGACCATTTGAAGCCTGATCTAAAGTCTACAGAAGTGTATGTGAATCCTTCCATTAGGTATCCAGGTTGTAGCCATATCATTTCTATGCAGGAGAACTTTTACAATCTTTTCTGTTGACCGGTGTTTGTGCCTGAAAGCTTGCAATTAAAGAAACAATTTTTGCAAAAATCTTGTTGGTCTAATAAAAGATATCATCTCTACTACGAGTCCTAATCCTTCTAATAGGTTTCTAAATTAAGTGCTTAATCTTGGGTATCCAGTCTTGATAATTTTAGCTCTTGTTACCAGTTTGAGCTCACAAAATATACTAGTGGCAGATTGAAGTGTAGTATTCAAGTGTTCTGATACTCATTTCTCCTGTTGCAGTCAATGCAATATTGCTTCCTCCTCTGGGCAATATTAACAAAATATTGTGACTTTATTGACTTGTATTTTTACTGTGCAAAGATTAAAAATATTCACTTACAATGTTTTCTTACATCGCCACGCCCCCCTTCAAAATAAGATGCGCACCTTGTTTTTTGGGAAGGCAGAATGAATAAAAAAAAAATTCCCAGAGTTAAGGCTGCAGAGAGCAGGCACAGAGACTCATCTTCAGCTCGCTCACTCTCCCTTTCCTGCTCAGGTAAAATCTGTTTTTTTAACCCTTTCTGTGAAGAGCTGTTAGCTGAAATCAGGTAGATTACAATGAGCCTTGAAATCAGTTGACCCCCTCAGCACAGCCTGAATAGAAATGCCACTACTAGACAGTTGATTTAAACTTTTGGAGAAGTAAGAATCAAAGCAGTGTGTGACTTGCGCCACTGCACCCCTTCTGGACATGCCCCTGCTGGACTCTCCCCCTTCATGCAGCTGCTGAAGGAAAGAGAAACAAAGGAGGAGCAGGGTCTAGCATGCTTCTACTCTGGGCAGAAAATCATTTTCCCTGCTTAAGATGTGTGCCCCAGTTTTTGAAGTCTAGTTTTCAGCAAAAAGGTTTGTGTGGTATGTAAGTAAATATGGTAATGATTAAGGGCCATGTATCCCAAAATGCTTAAGTGAAGTGCACAGGTTCCTTCGAGGTTCAGTTAGTATAAGTAATTTAAGCTGTTCTGGAACCCGAGCCCAATGGAAGCTCAAGTGTTAGTTAGTTTTTGAATGCATTTTCTTAAGCAATAATATTTACAACTTCAGCTAGTCTTGATTCTTAAGGAGAAACAATTCAAACACACATGAAAAATTCTTTATCATCAGCTATCATCATAGAACCTTTAATATTATTGAGTATGCTCAATAGGCATGCTGATCCCCTACTCAAGTTCAAACTGCATGCTTGAGAAAACTGTAAGGAGACGAGCATGCTTTAAAAAAAGAACAATTGGGCTATCAAAGGTAGTTCCTATGTGGGGGGGCATGTAGCCTGCAGTAAGCCTCCCAATACTGTGCTTTTGCTTTACAAAATAGTTGAAAACCTTGAAAAATTAGTCAACAAGTTTAAATCACGTGAAGAATAAATGCCCTGGGAGAAGAGATTTAACAATACAGGCCTCCATAATGTTTTAAAAAAAAGGCCTGTGCAGTTTAAATTACTTCCATTAAAATGTCATGGAGCCATTATTGGAGATTTTTCATGACATGGATCATAAATAAACGTTGTTGGCAGGAGCATAACAAACAGAGTTTCACCTGGGGCAAACCCTGCAGGAGAGCAAGAGGGGAGAGAGGGGAGAAGCAGCCTTAACTATGTTGGGTCTCTTACAAAGTCTTGGCTGAACTGCTGCTGCCACCACACATGCTCTCCCTACCCAGCTGTTGCTCTTAAAGCAGCAGCTGGGAACTGTTTTGGAGTTCACTGCTATGGCCATGCTGCCAGGGCACAGACTATGAACATGGGAGGTTATTCCAGCACCCCTCTTAACTTGGAGCCCAGGGCAGGTGCACCTTTCACCAAGCCCTAACTAAGTATGCTACTGAGGTAGCGTACCCCTAAGTATGCTGCTGGAATTAAGGGTACTGGTATAGCTGAAGAATCAACTTCTATAATCAAAATTGTTCATGACAACGAAAAGCTTTCCTCTAACTGTTTAAATGGTAAACCTAAAGTGTCCCATTATCTCATTTCATGGCTAAAATAGTTGCTTAATTTTCATTTGTCATCGCTGACATGATGCTTAGAGTAAGAAAATTATCCCTAGCATGCTTCAGGAAAGAAATGAAAGTTGAACTCCAAAAAATGGTTGAGATTCCTAACATTCAGTGTGAAATTAAAAAAAAAAAAATTAAATCAATCCAATTTATATATAAATGTCCAAAAGCCATTTGGCACAAGAACTACTCCTTTCATAGTGTTAATACTATAAAAGGACTTATATCTTAAATTATTTAGTTTAAATTGAATCTAGACTGAGAAGTGATAGCTCACTAAAAATTGCAACAGACATTTAATTTTACCAGGACTGTGAAGTACCACTGCAAATTGCCTCTCTCTATACTTTGTCTTGTTTCATGGTATCGTCAGCAACTTCTGAATTATGTACCGAAAAGAAAAAAGAGTGATTATTGCAAGCAGAGAGCCACAGATATAGAATTTACTACATGAAGTGGTTGGATAGAGAAAAATTATAATAATTAATTTCTAAAGTTATGGGGTTGGCCATGTGGGTTAAAGTCCCTTCAGGCAGGATTTGTCCTTTACATTACTTCCTCTATGCTATAACTCCTAACCAATTTTAGGAGACTTTTGTAATAAAGGCTTCTATAATGAAGTTGACTTGGATACATTTTGTATGAAGTTCGTTATCTGATTTATTTTTGTGTTTAAAAATAGGGGCATAGGGTTAAAACTTTATGTTAATGTAAAAGCATGTATGTGTGTGTATATATAGTATATACATACCTATATAGCATATTTTACTATATTTATCATGCTTGTTACATATGTGGGAATGTTATATACTTTTAATCCCATATTCCTGTTTTTTAAACACTAAGGAAAATAAGAGTATAACTATGAGTGAATATAGGTGTGTGTAAGTAGGTATTTAATCAGGTTTTTTTCCTACACTTTTTTATTTTAGTTAGCAAGTCTTCATTTATGCCTCCTGTGCCTTTTTCAAAGTGATACCTACCATTCTCTGTGGTTACTTCACAGTCAGGATATTCAGTAGCTGAGATGGTTAACTCAACATACAGTAAACAGGCTTTATTAACTACAGGCACAGCATGGGCTAAGCATTTTGTATCTATTAAGACTCCTGATCTTGTTTCTCAGAGAACCTTGGGTGTTTGTACACATGTGGGGAGGATGCTCTGATGCACTGTAATTACAGCATGTCAGAGCAGACTCAATTAAATGTGGAGAAGACTCGATTAACTAATTAGCATGCTCCAGCCAGCCTCTGCATCTCATGTATCATCCCTGTGCTTTAAAATTGTGGCAGGGGCGCTTTAACTAAAACCCATTCAACAAGCTATTTTGAAGCGCAGCGACACTGATGCATGAGACGCTGTGGGCACTTTCATTAGAGTGGCTTTCAGAGATGCTCTAATTCAAGCACAGCTTCCTCCCCCCGTGTGTAAAAATGCCACTTATGCCTCTAACAGCAGCCTAGAAATGAAGTGGATGTAGTCAGTTCAAGACTGCTTTCCAAGTCTTTACTTTGACAACCCCTAGTCATTTTTACCTGTGATGTAGTTAAAAATAACATAACATACATTCCACAGTAGACAGTGGCGCCAAAGATTTCCCAAGTGGTATATGAACTTAACTGATGCACAGTAGGGCTGTGCAAGGCTTTGGATCCGGAGAAGCTTTGGATGCCTCGGCTTCCGAAGCAGCATGTCTGGATCGAAGCGCAGGCTTCATTATACTTTACAAAGTGATCTGGAGCTTCCGAACCGCTTTGGAAGAACTTCGGAGCTGCGTCAGAGATCCGGCCATAGGGTATAATGGGGAATCAATGAAATATCAATGACTGTTGTTTTTTGTCTGATTCGAATGAAACTTGCAGGGGTGGCAGCCTTTCCTAAGAGCATGAAGCCTGCCAAGGTTCAAGAAGATCGGTGCAGGAGCTTGAGGGGAACTGCACCCCAAATTCTTGAAAGCAAAACTCATGTCACATGTACATGTTACACCACGTGGGGGTGAAAACTGCAGGGGCGGTAGTCCCTGGTGAGGCCACAAAGCCTGCCAAGTTTCAAGAAGATTGGTGCAGGGGTTTGAGGGAAACTGCACCTCAAGCTGTGGACAAGCAAAACTCATGACATGGGTGACCCTGTGTGTGTTAAGGTGCAGGGGGGTGAAAGCTGTAGGCCTGCTAGCCCCTGCTGCGGCCACGAAGCCTGCCAGCTGTCAAGGAGCTCAGTGCAGGGGTTCTGGGGCCCTGCATCTCTAGCTGCTGACAGGCAAAACTTGTAACATGGGTGCTTGTGGAACTGACTGTCTCTGTCTTGGGGTGGGCGTGGGGGTGGGGATGGGGAAGACTTCAGAGCCGCTTCAGCCAGATCAAAGCAGAAACCCGGTCTGGAGCTCTGAATCAGATCCCCGGCATCCAAAGTGGCCGGATCAAATAGCTGCCTACTCACACTGGCCTAATATACAGATAACCAATGTTACAACATAAGCAATAGGCAGCACTTTGGACCATCATATTGTTATACAGTTAACCAAATCATGTACTTACTCAGTATACATATGAGTGGAGTACATTATAGCAATTAGTGAGGAGGTATTTTTCATGAGCTCTGTTCTTTAGCTTGCATCTGCTGTCTCCCAGACATGTAACTATATTAAGATGGTCATCAGTAAATCAGTTTACAAATTGTAAAGACAGCAGGGGAACTTTAATTTCATCTGGACTTCCTTCAGATACTGCAATGAAGGCAGTTGACAATGCCAAGATGCCAAGGACCGTTGTAAAACATCGAAGCATAGCATTTTATACTTGTCGGAAAACTGAAGACTCTATTTGTACTTAGAATAGAAATGCTGTGGAAATGTGAACTATATGCAAATCATTCATTTGTATTGCATTTTCTCATTGAATAAGATCCACTAATTACAAGAAAGTGGTACCTCATTTGTGTAATAGAGTTATAGAGTGTAACCATTACTGCTAACATTTCAGTGGTGAGAATTATTTCATAGTGTGTATATATATCATATTGATCAATTCATAACTTCCTTCATATAATATTATTTCCCTGGCTTATGTTAAATGTCTCAGTATGTGCTCTTCAAAGAAAAAAATGGAAGAGAAAGAAACTTTAGCATTCCTCTATATCATGTGCATCAAAGATGGCCCACAGGTTTCACCTGGCCCATGGAGCCCTGTCATCCAGCCCTTGGTGTTGCTCCAGAGGTGGAGCAGTGACTGCAGGAGGGAGTGACTTTTACAGCATGCCTCCTGGGCACCACATAGCTGGATCTGGTTTCCCGGGGGGGCCACAGGGAGAGTGGGAGGGAAGGAGAGAAGGGGGATCCATAGGCCCAATCCAGCCCATGGACTGACCATGCACTACTCATCCAGTCTGCAGTGGCAAATGAGTTTATTTGATTTTATTACATACATTTTTACATAATTTTTATTGTTCCATTCCTTTTTTAATATCCTTTTAATAAATAGACCCAAAGATTTGCCTAGGCAAAGAACAAATGCCAGTAAATAGTCAGAAGTTCCCTCTGAGAGAGACCAATGTGACACAAACCTCAAATACCACTTTCTCTACCATAATTTACAAAAGTGTCACTTGCAAATGAAGGGAATTGATTCTTGTGCTCCGTTCAGCATTGGTGAAGCCTTACCTGGAGTACTGTGTCCAGTTTTTTGGCCCTACACTTCAAGAAGGATGTAGACAGATTTGAAAGAGTCCAGCAGAGAGCAGCGAAAGTGATTAGGTGCCTGGGAAGTATAATTTATGAGGAAAGGCTGAAAAGGCTAGGGTTAATCTGGAGAAGATTGGGGGTGGGAGGGAGAGGATTTGATTACGGTCTTCAAATACCTTAAGGGGAACTATAGAGGGGATGAAGATGGGTTTTTCCTCTGTGGCCTCAAGCTGCAGCAGAGGAAATTTAAGTTGGAGATGAGGAAGAATTTTCTGAGTGTGATGGTGGTCAAGCATCGCGAGACCTTCAGGAAGAATCATTAATGAAAATGTTAGAAATCTTCTGACAAAAAATAGCAGTAGTTACTATGCTTACCTGTTCGTACCTGTGTGTGTCCTCATATGTTGATGATTCATGTAGTTCAAGATGATAAAATTTTATTCTACAGATGAATTGAGGAAAAAGATAGAGGATATTTTGTATCTGAGATTAACATCTCACTCCTCAAAAGTGAATGGTTCTGGTGTGGGTGGAATCCTTATCTTCTCCAGTATGTATATCTGAACTTTGGTCTCGGTGGCTATGGATAAACATATTTACATGCCTTCTGAGTGGCTTTCTCAGAAACATCTGGGAACTTTTCCATGCTCCATTTTTTTAATGTATATATTACAGATGTATCCCTTTGGGCTGATCAGGGTCTTGTATATTCATGGCTTTATTCTAGTAATTATTCTAGTTATTCTACTGATGATTTCATATACAAAGGTACTACTGCCTCTGTACCTACTTGATACTCCCCTGCTGACACATTCAAGGATTATGTTTGTCCTCTTACCTATAGTACTGTGTTATGAGTTATTGCTCAATTCATTATCTACTATGGCCAGAAAGTCCTTTTCAGTTAGGGCTTTCTAAGATAGAATCTCACTTCTTCCCCTCTGTAAAGTATGACATATGTTCTTTGGTTTTATATTATATGTACAGTTTTGCAGTTGACCATGTTAAAGCACTTTGTGCTGTGCTGGCACAGAAGCAGACTTAGCTTTCTGCCTTAAAAGCCTTCTCCAAATTCAAAAATAGGACCATTTTTTCCTTTGACACTAACTCTTCAGATTGAAAATGACGTCACAAGTCCAAAATAATTTATTATATACTTCCTGGAGGTGAAATATAGTTTTCACAACACACACTACTGTCAGTCACAAGGCACACATCTTATTAGTTAACCTGGCTCCATATTTTATAGACCTTTGAGGAAGTAAACAGTAGTAGTGTATTGACTCTCTTCTTTTTAGCATTTCTAGCTAATCACAAGCCAGGACTCCTCTTACATGCTTTATAACAGAAACTTTCCAGTTCATGTTATAAAAGCACTAGCTTGAAAGGTAATAAGCTAGAGAGCAGTCTTTTTCTAAATTTGTCCTGGTTGCTAATCCATTATTCAGAGTAAAGATTTTCAAAGACCTACCCCTGATGCAAACTATAAAAGTAAAAGTGAAAATGTATCTCTGATAAAAATGATGAATTCATAGAATGTATTTGTAGGTTGTGACAGGGAATGTTTTACTCTAAAGAGTATGTGGGGAATCAGGAAGTCAGATTTCCTTTATTTTAGAACGTAATCACTTTTTCAGAACTCCTTGCTTCTCATGTGGGCCCTGCCCCACCTGTTGAGAAGCACTGCTTTAGAACTTAACAGTAGGAGTAGGATATCAAAAAGGGTATGGAAATTCAAGTCCTCATCGTCCTTCATAACAGAGAAATTCTCTATTATAAGAATGTCTCATTCCTCTGCAAATCACTTTTGTATAGACAGAGTCTTAGCAAATTGCCTGGATGATTATTGATAGTTTCATAGTTTCTAGGGTCAGAAGGGACCTGAGCAGATCATTGAGTCCGAGCCCCTGCCATGGCAGGAGAGAGTACTGGGGTCAAATGACCCCGGCAAGGTGTTCATCTAGCTTCCTTTTAAAGACCCCCAGGGTAGGAGCCAGCACCACTTCTCTTGGAAGTTGGTTCCAGATCCTCGATGCCCTGACCGTGAAGTAGCTCCTCATGATATCCAGCCTGAATCTACCCTCTGCCAGCTTGTGACTGTTATTCCTGGTCACTCCTGGAGGTGCCTGGGGGAACAGGGATTTCCCCAATGCCTGCTGGTCCCCTCTGACTAGTTTGTAACAGGCCACTAGATCCCCTCTCAGCCTTCTCTTGTGGAGGCTGAACAGGTTCAGGTCC
>NW_017728886.1:30250709-30281790 GCF_001723895.1 Crocodylus porosus
AGCCTTCTCTTGTGGAGGCTGAACAGGTTCAGGTCCCGTAGCCTCTCCTCGTAGGGCCTGCCCTGCTGCCCCCTGATCATGCAAGTGGCCCTCCTCTGGCCCCTTTCCATGCTGTCCACATCCCTCCTGAAGTGCGGCGCCCAGAACTGGACGCAGTACTCCAGCTGCGACCTGACCAGCTTCTCATAGAAGAATATTAACCATCTTAGCTACTTGTTTCTCAGTTTGAGGATGGATTAACTGAGCAGAACCGTATCAACAGCAAAATCAGCTGCCGGTTACACAAATGTAGGACCAGATTTTTCTGTGCTTACATTGAATGGTATCATATTCTAAGAGTTGATTTAGTTGGAATAGTTGAGGAGGATGGTACTTCTTAATGTAAGTAAGATTGGTACAATTAGCCCCCTAGTTCCACTACCAGAAGGCACATATTTTAGAAAAACACATAAACCATTACCTTATTTTAGAAGATAATTGCTGCTACAGCTTGTGTGATCCTGGGGACAACATATTGATAGTCTGGGTTTGTACAAACTGAAATAAAATGAATTTATTCTCAATTACATTGTTCTCATCCAGTTGTATTCTCTGTTGCTCCCTGCTTTTGTGCATAGGATTTACAATCTGCTGCCTATTTCATCACAGGACAGAGCAGGTTGAGGTGGCTCTTATTCAGCATACATGATATTAGGAGCGCTTTCTGCATCCTAACACATTGTACACCTGTACAAGGGCTCTAAGTTAGTTGTCAAAGTTTTCTGGTTTGTCTCGTTGTTTGTTTTTTTAATGCCTGCTTATTTTAATTGTGTTGTAGTTTGTACTGCTTGCTGTATAACTGAGTTTGTCTTATTTGTTTCAGAATGTCCTGATTGTGGAGGTAAGCTGGCTCTTCCTGGAGTGCTGCATGTAGACAACAAGATCACAGTTTTGCAGTCAGCTTCTAAAACATTATTCACAATAATGTTCTGATTTCCTGAGCTGGGAGAACACGAAATAGGAAGCTGTTGATTTGTTTGTTGACCCCTTGGCTTCTCAATACCTGTGACTGGCTGACTGCTCAAACCATATTTGTGCTGCTCTAGAGAATCCATTTGGGAACTACCCTTAGATACCCAGGAGCACATGTGTCTGCACCACCTTCCTTCTGGTGGCAAGACAGACTTCTGCTTCCTTCTAGGAATCATTCAGTTGCTTGGGGAACAGCAGTACCTGCTGCAGTGATGTCCTTAAACTCTTTGGTTTCATGACTTAGGACTGGTAAAATGATATGGTCCTGTGTATATCTCACAGCCTCTGAGCTTTCCATGTCACTTCTACAGGCTGTTTGGGTAAGACAGTTGCTTACACTTGCAGTGTCCATGCTGGAGTACTCCACCATGCCAGCACTTCAAAAGAAAGTGGCTCAGTGGAATCTGGTGCTTAAAATGAGGGATACTGAAAATAAGATATCACCAGTCTGGCACTGCAAAGTCTCTGTGTCTGTAATTCTCTTTAAAACAGATACGTTAAAGGTGGGGTGGAAACATAGGAGGCATGTGGTGGACTGGTTGGGGTAAAATAAGCATCTCAGGCCAACTCTGCGTATTTAAGGTGTGAAAATGAATGGTCTGGAAGGTGCCACAAAATGAATTAATAATGGTTTGAAGTGGTTTTCAGTACAGGAGATAAAATATGAATGTAAAAAACCTCGGGTTGCCTGAACCACACGGCTGGACCTCTGGAATTCTCTAGCACTCATTCCTGCAGCAGGATAAAAAACAATCTATGCAGCAAATTATATTAAAACTATTTGGTAATTGAAGGCTGCAAGTAGAAATTACACACCTAGCAAGTGTAGCTGTCAGGTGCTTTCCATGTGATTATTCTGTTGTATAACCATTTATTTATTGTTCAGGGAATGTATTTATATGTTGGCACATGTCTAGGAGGATTTGTTTGTTGTATTGTTCTGTGCACCTTGGCAAACGCTCTTTAAGACCACATTCTGCTCTTGGTTACAGGAGGACTGTGACTCTATGATCACAGGCTTCCTAAGAGAACACTGATAGACCTGTTTGAAATACCCACAACTGCATTTAAGGGCACCAGAACTTAACCCTTCTCAGGAGAAAGCAGGAGTCTTCCAACCTGTTGGTATTTCTCTTGAACTGTATCCCAGTAGGGAAAATGCCTGCTCCTAAAAACAGCCTTCCCTCCAACATTTTTGGAATATAACCTACACTACAGTGGGAAAAAAATAACCCCATTTCCCCAGAAATTAAAAAAACAACAACCGTGAAATCTCCTGTTGCTCAGATTTCCTGTTTTTTGCTTGTTATATTTTACTTACTTTTTTCATATTTTGCAAAGGATATTATTGGAACAGGAAGGACTATGAAGGCTCTGCTTAATAACATAGAAAAATGCGAGCCAAAAATGATCAAGGTAGCAAGGTAAGTAAAACATTTACAAAAATCATCTTCTGTGATTAGAGGAAAATAAAGGCCTATCTAGTGACATGTGCTTTTCTGTGGAGGAGCCCAGGTTAAGATTTTGTTTTAGTCCTCTACCAGTAATATATATCAGGGGGAGCACTGCTGGAACAGCTAACTAAGCCACATACATGGAGTTAAAGAGGAGAGGAGATGGTTTTGCTTTGCTATACAGTGACCACTTTAGACATTTCAAGAGTGGCATGATCACATTTGAGTGGCACACACACATCTCTTGTCTGCTAGTACATTGTAGGGAGGAGAGGCAAAAACAGAGGGGGAATCCGTACATATGAGGCATTTCAAGGAAATTAACACATTTTTAAATGTAAGTTTTGCAGACAAATCCAGCTTTTTATATAAAAAATATTTTATTTTCTTTAATGATAGTTTGTTGGTGAAAAGAACATCTCAGCCCGATGGGTTCAGACCTGACTGTAAGTGCTCCTATGAGAACTTCCTTTACGTCACGGTACAATAAGCTAACATTACGCTAGCTATAGCATATTGTTCTACTAACATCATACAAAATGTTCAGCTCCTACAGTCAATAGCCTGTGAAATTAGAAGACTGCATAGGAATGACATCGCTTTCTGGGGTTTGGAAGGTCTGATCTCCTTATTGGGTCCTCCTAGCTGCTGGCACTCTAAAGTTTTTTGTTTTGGTTTTTTTTTTGCTATTGTCTCATTTGAAACTTTACATTTTATCCATGACAACTCAGGGTTTTTCCTTCTATGTTTGGGTAACTGTAAGGGTTGTTATATCCTTTTATTTGCTGCTTCTCATACCTTAAAAGAACATTCTCCTAGCACTCTACTGTAGAATTCCATCCGAACAGAGAACTGCATCCTAGTTGCAAGTTTACTGTTAAATGGCAAAAGAATATACATTTTATTTGCTTTATAAAAGTACTTTTACTTAAAGGGTAGCATGTTTAGCCTTTCCTCCAACCAGCCAATGAGAGATGCAGGTAACTTTCTGAGAAGAGCACACGATACATTGGGCTACATTCTTGGGCTTCTTTGTTTTCTCTGATTTGCTAACCTCTTGCTTCTCTGCTGCTAGCCAGCATCCACCTTTTCTTTGAAATGTTGGTACCTGGTAAGTTATTGCCCTCTATGATGCTGTGTGATCAGAGATGCATAGAGGCAGGCACGATGCTGTTACCATGATAGGCTTATTAGAGTAAATGACCCAGTAGAAATTATAGAGGCTAAAAATTGAAAGAGTTGGGTTGTCTTGGAGAAAATTAAGTACCGGTATTTGATAAGAAGGATTTTAGAAGGCAGGTAGAAGAGCGTCTTCAGAGAGAATGGCTCTTTCCAGGTAGAGGATTAGCTTGGAACTTGGGAGCGAGGGGCCAGAAAGTCTGGTGTAATCTCTGTGGTTGGGAGGAAGTGCATTTGCTGTAACTTGGCTTAGCACCCAGGTGTTCCACTCTGGAGTACCTTGTGTACGTCATTCTCATTTTTTAATATTTTTAATTTATCTAATTGGGCTAGTCTATTAAGTATATATTTTATGGCCTCTCTAAGGTTTAATGAATAAGGACAGTTGTTGCTAGAATGAGACCCCCTTATTTTCTAACAATGATGACCCTGAGGTAAAAAGCAACAAGCAGGCAGTTTGTTTCTGTTTGGTTTTGTTTCCTCATATGTATTCTGATGAAAAAACATGTCTTTAATTAACCACAATGCTTGGTCTCTTTCACTAAATCTTTGTAGAATTTGGGTCTTTAACTGTACAGCATTTAGCAACTGTAGGTGCTAGTCTAATACACATAGGCTTTGTATAAACATTACAACTAACAGTTTTCGGGATTAGATCCAGTTAACAATGGCCCCCAAACTAAAAGTCAGGGTGGGGCAGGTGAGATGGGGGGTTAGGGGGGTTTATGGGGGGGCTAGAGGGAACTGGGGGGGCTAGCAAGGTCTGCAGAGGGCTTTGAGGTACAGGTTTGTGGGATTCAGTGGGGTGGAGGGGGGATTGTGGAATGTGAGAGGCTGTCTGATCCCAGCAAATTTCCCCAGACTCCCCCAATGCCATCGAACAACACCCAATCCCACAAACCATTCCTGGGGCCAGTTTTACTAGTGCTCACTGGCCCTAGAGCCTGATTGAAGTAAGTCAGAGTGGGTGGATTGAAGGGTCTGGCTGCTTCACAAGGGGAGGCATTGGCAGGACTGGGGGGCTCTCTTGCTTCTTGCTCCCCAAACTCATCCCCTGGCAAAGCAACCCTCCCCTCCAATCCATTTTACATCCATCAGCTCCTGGCATTGGTGAACACTGGTAAAACTGGCCCCAGGAGCAGCTTACCAGGATCAGGGGTTTTGACAGACATGGGGTGGGGGCTGGTTGGTCCATGGGGGAGGGATATCTGTCTGGGAGTGCGGGGGGAGGTGCTAGGAGTTAGAACTAGCTCAGTGCCAGGGGAGGGGGTGGTAGGAAAAGGAATATATACATAAGTTCAATTAGATAGGCAGGGGCGCTGCTAGGAGGAGTCTTGGTGGGGCTATAGCCACCCCAAAATTTGCCTGAGCCCTCCCGTAGCCACCCCTCCCAGTGCCACTACTGCCTGCCTGCCCCGCACAGGTGAGGGGCAGTGCCAGCCTCTTCCCAGTGTGGGGGCTGAACCAGGGCTGGGCTTGGAGCAGGCGGGAGCAGGGCAGGCTCAGCTGCACAGGGTGGGTAGGCAGCGGCAGCGCTGGGAGAGGTGGCTATGGGGGGGAGGGGGCTAAGGAGAATTTTGGGGTGGCAACCTCCCCCCTACCCCCAAGCTTCCCAGCCTGACCCAGCCCAGCCCCCACACCCGGAGGAGGCTGGCACCTCCCTGGTAAGTCAGTCTTCCCATATCTGAACTAACTTAGCGCACCTCTGAGATGCAGTTAAATTAAATCAGGTCATCCATTTTTTTTTTTAACTGATATAACCTTCCTGGAGCTTCTGTACAGTTTGCACTTACACTTCGATCCCTAGTTAGGTTGACTTTAGATCCGCACATGGGTGAACTAAGTTGGATCAGGTGGCCATTTTTAATGTGACCTAACCTTCCCCCTAGCCTCCCCAAATGCCTATATGTAGCGTTATTGTGTTTGCTACTCTCAAAAAAGAATGTATATAGGCCCTGCTGCTGGATCTTTGAATTCCCTATGAATTGAAGTTTAAATTGCTTTCTCTGTGGCGAAGTACTACATAGTTATCACATGTGCATGCCTGAGAATCTGCATCCTAACCCGGGTGGGACTTTTCTGCCTTGATTCTGGCTCCTTTCCACAGAGTCAGAGAGGCCGTTCTGCAGCCTTCCATAACGCACCACAGAGGGACATCCTAGGGCAGGATATAAGGGTCAGAAATGGTGGTGTAATTGACCAGAAATTGACCACTGACTTGGCAGTGGTCCTGTGCACCGCTGCCTCCTACTTGTTTATGCGGATTATTCACACTTTTGGCACAAGTAGGCTCTGCACAGGAGCTGTGTATGGGCCACAGCTGGCCATACTGATAGCTGACATTGGTTGTAATGATGTACATGTCTACAAGCCAAAAACTAACACAGCTAAGAATTTGGCTCCATGCTCATATATTTTCCTGATAAAAGAACTAGCGCATCTAAGTAGTTTTAAGGTTTGTTTAATGTTTGTTAACATATTTGATATCACTTATGTTTTCTGTTTTTCTCCATGTAGATTATGGTTTTGAAATCCCAGATATATTTGTGGTAGGCTATGCCTTGGACTACAATGAGCACTTCAGAGATCTAAATGTAAGTGTTTCTAACTATATTCAAGCTATTTTTTCATGTGGAGGGAATCGTGACTAGCCTATTTGCCCATCTTTTGAGGCTTTCTTATGGCCATGAACCTCAGCAAAGAGGATTGCATAGAATTCCTTTGGAACTGAAACACCATTCTGTAAGTGTCCAGAAGGATTGTTGAGTAATCTGAGCGATTCTTTCCTACCCTTCCCTTCAGGCCTTTTCTTTCCACTACAGGCCGAATGAATCTAGCATCCTCTGCCACACTAGCATCTTCTGCAAGTCTGAAGAGATGAGGACTTGTTTCTGCTAGGATTTTTTTCAGATCCTCTGTCTATCTAATGTTGAAGTCAATGAAACAGTGGTAAAGAAGACCTGAGTCTTTTCTCACACTTTCCATGGTGGTCTACCTCTTGTGGCATTTGACTAATTGCATAGCCAGTGTGGGAGACTGGGACCTTGACTCATAGCTAGGTCTCTGCAGAGCAAAGTAGCAGTTAATGAGTCTGACCAGTTCAAGAGCCTAGTAAAGAGAATATATGCTATTGCAATCAATGTTGTTGTTTTTTTCCCCAGCACATATGTGTCATCAATGACCAAGGCAAAGCAAAATACAGAGTCTGAATTAACACCTTTCTACTCTGAAGATTTGTAAATACAGTGAACCAGGATTTTAAGTACATTCCTTGAATCATCTCCCTGAAGACATATTCAGCAGTCCTATGTTTTACCCAGCTTGGTATAAAAAGTGGATTACTGTAGGGATATTGACTGATATTCAAAAGTGAGTGTTTCTATCTAAATGCAAAATACAGAGCTTTTGAATTATTGTAGATTTTAAAATATTAAAATTACAATATGCTGTCTCTTTGGACTAATAAGTTATCTGCCCCCACATTCATTGTGAATAACTTTCCTACATTTAGTAAGTCATTCTAAACCACCTGTCAGTTTTATAGTTAATATACCTTTCAGAGTTACATATAGTTGCTCAAACATTACATTCTGTGTTCTAAATCTTTTTGTAATAGTACAGAAATGTATTAATCAGACATTTAAGCATCACTTTAGTCCAGGTCAAATCTGACACAACTGAATTCAAAATTTTGTTCACTTTTAATTCTGTTACTATGCTTCACATGAAGTTTTCTATCAATAGGTTTTTTGAAGGTGATTATCATCTACTCCTTTATAATCTTTTGAACTGAATAATACACTGAATCTGAATGATGATATGAAATGAACCTTTAGGAGATGCTCTTGATTTAAACTGTCAAGATGTGGGACTGATGATATGTCATGTATGCGTGGATCTTCTCAACTGTGTTTAATACACTGTTTTCTTCTAATTGCAATTAATCTAATTAAAATTCAATGGCAGAAAGGCTTCAGTTTCTCAGCTGCATCTTTTTATTTGTGTAGGACATAAACAAGTGACAGAATTAACGTAATGTTCTCAAGTGCATATTTCAATAATTACATTCAGTCATGCACAAAAGTTTGTTTGCCAGGTAGTTATTCCATTATAACTATTATTTTTCATAGTATGTCCAAATTAACACATTATTTTTGTAGTAAGTTGTCTTATATATAAATGCAAACATGACTTAAGAATCCTGCCATAAAAGCAATTAAATTTTATTTAAAAAAAAGTAACATAAAAACTAATTAATATAATAAATATTGCCAACTCTGAAGATTTCCTGTTTTCCTTACACATCATGTTTGAAAGAAGTTTGTTAATTTACCTGTTGTGTTAGTTTAAAAACAAATGTAATTATGTGCTGTATACAACTGTTCTCAATAACTTCCTAAAGGAAGCCAAAGTAGGGTAAATAAGTGTAACACCATTGTTTTATTCTGAACTGTATGAGGCGTATTGTTATTAGGCTTCAGTTTCCTATAAACCAATAAAGAAACAGTAAAAACACTTGTTATGTTATACAATTGTTTATGATTTGTCCTACTTCAGCATTTTTTTGCACAGTCCTTAGCAGCTCTTTAAAAATGTGCATTTGGACTAGTACTCTAAACGTACTCTATGTGTTTACCCTGTGGCTCATAAACTGTTTTTGTTTGGATAAAATCTAGGGGCATCTATACATGTGCTCTGTGATGGAGCACATGGGCCTTTAATTAGAGCAGCTCTGAGAGCTTCAAAATGGTGGCAGGGGTGCTTTTAACTAAAGCTCGTTCAAGCTTTAGTTAAAGCACCCCTGCTGCCATTTTGAAACACAGGGATGCTGAATACACATGATGCAGACACTGCTGCTAATTAGCACGATCCAGCAGACTCAATTAATCCCATTTGTTCTGATGCACGATAATTAGCACGTCAGGGCTGAGGTCTGTCATGTTTATAGGTGCCCTTTTATGTTACTGATATAAAATAGTGTGAGTGTAAAACTGTTGGGTTTGGGAGGGAAATGTTTTAGCTCTTTCCTTTCATTGCCTATAATCTGGATTTCTCTTAGAAAAGGTTTTCCTTCCTTGAATATCCTGTTTTCAAAAAGGATTCAACCTATTCCCATACCTCTCACTGGAGGAACTTGCAAAGAGTATTGCAGCTCTTTATTTTTCCTGTACAAAGCTTTAGTTTTCTATAGGTTTGTTAGTTTTAGAACTTTTTAGATGTAGCCGTTGTTAAACCCAGTTCTAGATTTACCGTAAGTAGTATGTGTTTCCATTTGTTAAATATGCACAGTTAAACATAACTTGTTATTTGCTGTTATGATCCATCAATAGAAAAGAAACAGGAACTTGGAAACAGATTGTTGTAAAATTACTTAAGGATAGATCTTTTGTATAAAAATAATTCATTAAAAGAGCAAATTACTAAAAGGTTGGAATTGTCACGGTAATGGTAGGGATTGATTGGATCCAATCTGTGGAGGCAATATTTTAGTAGAAGTGCAGGACTGATACTGAACATGCATAGTTCCTTTTCCTGCTCTTATTTCTAGTTCAGTTACTGTTCTAATAGTGAAATGAAAAGAATGCAGGGAAAAAGAAATCAGTACCTGCCCAAATATATTGGTTTTGAGAACAATCAAAAAATCACATTTATTGTGTAGTCAGAATGTGACTGTTTATTCTCAGTATATTTTTATATCCCATCACAGATATCCTAGACAATTTCTACTTTTAAGATGGTAATACATCTCTATACAGAGCATTTGCATGGGTAGCTGCTGTGACTTAAAAAGGATTTTCCTTTCTGATTCCATACTTTATACCACTGAGCAGTTCCAGACCTCTGACTTGCCATTCCACACCTAAGTCATGCATTTATTCTTTCTGTCTGCGTAAAGCAATTCCATATGAAGAATTCATTTCCAACAACTTTCTTTAATAACCTGCTTCAAAAATACTACCAGTGGAACTGACTGGGCTGTTCATTCAAGATATTATATTTCTTTGATTAATGTTGGTTTCATTTTCTTCAAAGAAGGCTGTTTTAAATGTGCACATTTTTTTTAAAATCGTACCTGTATATATAGTTAGTTTAATAAAAATGTCAATTCCACTTCTCACAATTTGTTTTAATTAAAACACCAATAAACATTTGTTCAACTGTAATTGTACCCTGTGACTCATAAGCTAGTTCTGTGTTTTGTTTTGGTTTTTTTTAAATCAGTTCAGCAACATCTGGTAGATTATATAAGAGAGGATGTTCTTCACAATCAGTTATTTTTTCTAGGCAATATGTTTCTGGTTTTGGCGGACATCCATTTTTATCTGCATTCTTCTTGTACACTCTACCACAAACATACTTCTCCCCTACCCTTTTCTGAAGAACACATGCAGTAATTTTGGTCAATGTTACACAAACTCTATCAATGGTCAGATTTCAAACTTCATTCGGTTCATTCATGCTTTAGAGTTGGTTCAATCCCAATAATATCTGAAAGCAATATTTTTTTTTCTGATGAGAAAGCAAAATGAGGAAAAAGCCACTTCCTTTTTTCCTAAGAGCTGTATTTTTAATTGATGATTTCACACAACAAAAAGTACTCCAAAGATTTTTTTGCTTAAGGAAAAATCATTGTTTAAATAATACAAATGTCTCTACATCCAGAGAGACTTTTGCTTCTGCATAATCTGCTCGTGCATCTATTTCCAAATTTGAGTTGTTTACAGTAAGAATAGAACCATGTCTGGTCTTTTTACTCTGCCTGGTAATGATTTTAATTTTGTTGAACTAAGTCCGTGTCCATTCTAGGAGAATTTTAACATTAAATTCTTGGAGTAATTTGAAAAATGCCAATATTTGCTAAGAAAATAGTATTAAAGCTTACAGTAGCCAAAGTTATAGAGCACTGAAGACAGTCTCTGATGTTTCCATGAGAGGCAGGTTTGTTTTGTTTATGCACAGCATCGTGCTTAACTTGGGGATGCAGTACATCATTGTTCTGCAACTGGAATTACATTTATTTTAGTCAAGATAGTGCATCTGTAATTTTTGCTATTATTTCTTTGAAGGGTATGAAGTGAGACCAAGTTATTACTCTGCATGTGTTTGCATTTTCATTTTCTCCAGATAAGATACCATGGCAGTGAAAAAGTATGCTGTAATCAGACTTGGCAGGCATGAAAGCTATAATTGACTCCAGATACCTAGAGTACTTAATTAAATTTTCAGTTAAAAAAAAGAATACTGAAATAAAAAATATGGGGAAGTAGAATATCTAAAAGGGCACAAATCCAGACTTCATCTTGCCGTGTATAATGAAGCTAAGCTCTACTCACTATATTTTACAAGTCATTGGGTAACTAGATTTTTTTTCTATTGTAGTGTCACCCACTTCATCATTTTGAGTATAGCTCTGTTAGAAATCCTGATTACATATCCCTACTAATTCAGTGTGAATTGGATCTTGGCATGCTTATTCTTAATCCACAAACAGTTTTTTTTTCTGTATCACTTTACAAGAAAATTTAGAAGTCACACTGACAGATTTTTTTGAAGTTTTTGCAAGTGCTGCTTAGAAACCTGAGATTTATTGCAGCCTTCTGAATAATCATATACTGTCACATGATACTGAACTGCATAAGCAACTTTTGGAACCCAGAACCCAGTTCTCTTCCAGTAGAACTGTTCTATTCTCTTTGCAGAAAATTAAATTACAGGGTGATTTTTAACTTTTATGTGGCAAGTTTTCAAAATGGGTCATTGGGAAGTGTGGAAACGTGATGACTGATTTCCAAGAACTCCTGATTAAGTTTATCAAGGGTGAGAAGTTTTTAACTCCTTTTACTGCCTAAAACCATTATGTTATAGAGCGGGGGCAGGCAAAATACGGTCCGCGGGCCACATCCAGCCCTCCAGGCTATTATATCCAGCCCACAGGACACATAAAAAGTTTAGAAAATTACTACTTGTCTGCTCCTGGCTGCCTGTCAAAGATGACAGGAGCCAGGGGCAGTAGGGCCTAGGGGAAGCTGGCAGGATTCAGGAGCAAAGCTGGCACAGTCTTGCCCCACCCTCACCCCCTCCCAACCAGACGCCTCTGCCTCCCCTGGCTTTCACTGCTTCCCTTCATGTCTGCTCCAGCACCACATGGCCACAGGCTTCGTTGCCGCACAGTGGGAGCACAGGGCTGCGCCAGTACCCTGGGGCCAGGGTGGGGGGGTGCTGTCTGTATAATGGGGGAGAGGGAGGGGAAGGCACAGTATATGTGTGTGTGTTCAAGCATACCCCACCATACACATGCACCCACACTCTGCCACTCGTTGCCATACACGCAGATCCCCCAGCCATCCTCCCCACACACAACACCCACAAACCCCATACCCACCCCCACCCCACATATCCACCCTCCCACATGCTCCCTCACCCCATACCTATCCACCCCCATACACAGCCACACCCTCCCCAAATACCCACACACCCACAGCCCCCCACAAACATATCTATCCCCCTACAGTATACAAAAGTAAAACTTCATTTGAAATGTACACTACACCGAAGGGGAGAAAGCACCCTATAAGGCTATTTTCAATAAATGTTTCTTCCTTTAGTTCAAGATGAGGGAAAGATCTGAGTTAATGTTAAGAGGAGGTTTCCCTTCTATTTTATAAAGGCATTCATTTGAAAACTGCAGGAGTCTTTTCTGCTCTTTTATATTAATAAGAATTTTCCCAAGGAGTGGAAATCTGATTCCATATGTGTAAGACTTCACATAAATGCAAGTTCTGAGGTCAGCTGTATGCAGGCACACTAGGAAAGGTATCTGCTATTCTTTTCTTTTTCTCTTAGTTTCATGAGATAAATGTACATATGTAGTGGAATAAGAGAGATTGTGGTCTCTTTCTCAGGGCTGTGACTGAAGCATAAGCCATTGATGGGTCTTAACATTCAGGAATAGAAGTATCCAGGTATCTTTTGGGTGGGTAAAATGGTAGTGGAGAATTTAACCTATTTACTACATTTCTACTATTCCTCCTTACAGTGTGAATGAATTGCATGAGTTATAAGAGGAGGTGAGCAACAAATGCATGATTTGGGTAAGAACAGGTAAAAACATTAATGGGCTCATACAAACAGGGTGGAAAAGATTCCAAGAAGATTGAGCAGATGATAAATTAGTTATTTTAGTTGTCAGTCTTTAGCCATCACTAATAAAATAACAGAAGAAGATAGGGCACAGTCCCCACCATCAGAAAGTTGAGCAATAAAGCAGACTGAAAATAATACTTGCCTTCATGCCAATTCTATATGCCCATCACAATCATTCATTTAGTGGCTAGCTCTTCCATGTGATGAAGCCTTGGAAGACAGTTGCTTCATTACTCCAAACTGTCTGGCTCTAGAGGACTGAAGAAGCAACAGAGAGGATTGATTGTACCATGCTGGCAGCCACAACAGACTACTGAGCAGCACTTTAAAAGATCCCCATGGACAGCTAGGAAAAGGTACAGTACCAAACCTGTCCTAGAGACATCTTTCTTGTGAGAGGGAAAATACTGAAAAGCAGTAAACCTGTTCTAGCATGATCATCTCGGGTTAGAAAGAGGGTGAAAGATTCCTAAGATAGAGGGTTAGTAATGGCAATGAGCATACTGGAAAAAGAACTTGTCTTAGGAAAATATGACTTCTCCAGAGAAGGCTCAGCATTGAGTCAAAGAGTAAAGAGTTTGGGGTTCTAGCTGAAATTGTGATGTCTATAACTTTTTAAGTAGGCCAGTAACTGAAGATAATGATTTGGGGTCTACCATGAAATACTGCTTTCCCTAAATTTCAATTCCCTAAAGTTCAGGAACTGTATCCAAGGAAAGTCAAGGAGAGTTGGCAAAAAAGCAATATGTGAAATAGGCATGACCAGGAACCTTGTGACTAGAATTTGAAGTAGAGTGTTAAATTCAGGGGCTTGGTAAACCATGCCAGTCTGAGGTCCTCTGGGGAGGAAAAACAGTATGACATGCAGATAAAAGGTAAAATTTAGATGCAGATAAGAAAGCAAAATATAAAGGAAATGTGCACCTGCTGACATATTTTTTAAGGACATATGGGTAAAAATGTTTATTTTGAAACATTTTCCATTATGCACATTTATACTACTAATTATTAATTATCTTTAGCATGGAAATACTATTTTACATAGAAGTAGGAAGCATTTAAGAATTGTACTCAATATTGATAAATAACTTGGTGGGAAATGAACATTTGAAGTATGTTTGAAATTTATTTGGGGGCAAATTTGGTATGAATATTCTGTGAGAGCTGAACTAGACTCTGGATATCAATGGACATTTCACAGAACTTGTCTGGATGTCTATCTGGAATGAAAGTCTCAAGAGACTTGGAGAGCATTTGGAAGAATCGTTCTTAGGATGAAATGTGTCAAAATGGAGTGGGGGAAGAGTTATAAAAAAAGAAATCAAAAAAAAGATAAATGAAAACAATAACTGAAAAGAAAGTGTCCTCTATCCAATCTAATTTTTATAAAAGAACATACCAGGGCTGGTGGAAAAGTGCCCTGGCAGTGTCTAGTCTAAGTTGAAGATTAAACCTCAACATGTAAATCACATGGGACATGATCCTCAGAGTGCTCTGAACACCAGCAGTTCCCATTGACCTCAGCGGAGCAGTGGGTAGGAGCCCAGGCCAGGGGACCGGAGGAAGGCACAGTTCTAATTAGGAATGCCATGATATATGCTAACTAGAAAAGTGAAGTGTAAGGGGAGGGAGCCAGAACAGACCACGTGAACAAAGCAAATCTGCAAAATATTCAGCAAATAAGCAATTCAATGAATCAAGAGAAATGACTGCTAGTATAAACACCAGCAAGAGTGAGTGAAAGATAAGAACAACAGAAAGTCTAAAAGATTTTTTTTAAGTTCAATTCACAAATAAAGTACTCGGCTGGAAGGCTTAAAGACATTAACTCTGATGGAGTATGTTAAACTTTTCAGTAAAAAAAAGTTTGTTCTAGCCCTTTACTGTTTTAAACAAATCTCATCTCAATGGGATTAAGCTCTAGCCTATTCTACCCTGAAAAACTCTTAACATATCTATTCTTCTCATGCACCATCCACTTATTCTTAAGACTAAATCACAAAAAGCAGTGCAGTGGAGGAGGAGAACCCACCAACCTATTTGCATTGACATTTTTTTCAGGGACTTGAGAAGAGTTGAACAAAATCTCACTTAGGCATTTAGTAAGATGAATAGGATCTGGCCCATACTGTTAGTAGTTTGTTAAACACCATACAAACCTGTAATGTGATGTCTGAAGTGCTTCCAAAGCTGTATAAATTTCTTGATACTGTACAAAATGTGAACATACAGACCTGCGTGCTCAGTAAACTGCTCTGAATCCAGCTGAATATGTGCCAGGAGGAATCATGCATTATTTTATACCAACTTATTTTTGACAATGTGAAACAGTAAAAGCTTTTTCCTTTTCTTTCTTTAAATGGAGATGCCGCAGTACCACAGGCTACCAGACTGTCACAGGACTCCTGCATTACTATACATACTACATTTTTATGCCTCCTTCTCCCTCTCTGTCCTATTCTTGGGTGACTTCATCTACTCTTAGAGATTTAAATACTACGTTATTATATATACTATATTTAATAAGTATGGCCCCAGTGCTGCAAAGGCTTAAGTATGTGCTCAGCTTGAAGCATTGTTAGTAGGTAGTCCTGTTCTTACAGAAATACAATGTCGTTACAATGTTATTTGCCTATTCAAAAGGAAATAATTCATACCCCTGATTATTCTGGTGGTCTTTTTACAGGCATGTTTTGAAAACATGTTTTTAAAGTTCAAAATAATGTTGCCCTTGTCCCTATGTATTTTAAAATATATCACAGTGTCACCTTTCTTCATGTAAATGGTGCCAAAACCTAAATATTATGAATGCCATTTGAGGAATGGAAAATAACATCAGCTTCTGTGCTCTAGGCCTGACTGAAGACAATACAAAACACCCTGAAGCAGAACTATGATGTACCAAGATTTCCTTCTTCCTTTCTGTTCAGGAAATTTATTCTTATATTTGACTTTTTTCCATAAATAAATGTAACTTAGTCTGGAAAACACTCAATAGTTTTGGACTTTGTCTTGTGACCTTTGGGAGAAAGGAACAAAATATCAGGTAAGTATTTTAGCCAGACTACCCTGTCATGTTGGTAAATCTTCTTGGAATAAAGTGCATCTATAGTTTCAAATCTGACCTGGATAAATCCTCTTCCATTGTAAAAGCTATTTATCTGCATACTGGAGTTAGAAATACTGCAGCAGCATGGGATGTGCTCATTTGCATCTCAATAGCCAAAATTATCTTCCAGCTCACGACTATTTCATAGCAGAGCTGTTATCTCAGATCTGGGAACAAACCAAAATGTTTGGGCATGCTGATGGGCACACAGCGTTCTTTTCTGTATGCCTTGCAAGCCTCTTCGTCTCTCTACTGTTATATTTTTGGAAACAAACCAAAGGGATTTTAAAATTACATTAAGCATATTTAAAATTTGTTAACAACAAGGACAATGAGTGTCACAGTATGGTGTTTCTGCAACTCTTGTGGTTCTCCCTTCTTCAAAGGCTACCAACTCACCCACATTTATAAGGTGACATCTGCAAGATCCCATTCATCCAATTCACCTTCCACAATGCTCCAGGTATGTGTACTTCTAGGGTGAGTGGAATTTTTACTCTGGCCTCTATCCAAAGTGGACCTAGGGAGATTGCAGAGGAATGGAAGTGAAAGAGAAGAGTGAAAGAAAATGGGGGGAGAGAAGGAAAGGCAGGAGAGGAAGAAAACCAAAGGTACAGTAAAGAAGGGAAAGAAAACTTTATATATAAATAGTGTCATTTCTGCATATAGCATATCAGAGGGTATGGTATCTCCCTTTCAACAAAGTTTAGCCATCTCTTTCTTCTGGCATGGTTCCCCTTCTGGTATTGGTATCCCACATCACTATGGAAAAAATCTACCAGCAGAAATTCACCTATTTCTAAACTCATTGAGCAGTCCATCTGCTACCACTATTGATGTCCTCTATACGTATTCACTGGTGTATCTACCCCAGTCTCTTCTCCATGGCCAACAGACCAAAGACTTGAATGACCTGTTTCTAGGTAAGTCTGATACTTCACACTAATTCTCCCTGTTTTTTGCATAGGATCCTAATCACTTACTTCTCCTCAATCTCTGGTCAGGCTTTGGGTTCTGGGACACACGTCCTCATGTGGTTTTTCCATGTTTCAACCAGTCCTTTGATATCTAGTTGTTCTGCTAGCTATCCCTTAATATTCTGTTTGTAGGCCCAGCTTCTTTCTCCCCCTATGTCCTATTCTCAGGCAACTCCACCTACTTTTAGAGATTTAAATATTCCTAGTGCAATAATAGCTCTCACTTACACTATTTTATTCCTAAACTACATTTCTCAGTCTCTGACATTCTCTTCTTCAGATGGCTGAGAGTCATCCCGAAATTGAGCTCAGTCTTTCCACCACGTCTCCTTATTACCTATTCTCCATCATGATTTCCTCCATCACCATTTCCTCTGTTACTCAAATGCATAGTCAGGGCACTCTTTCCAGTTACTACTTCTCATGCTCCATCCACATCCTGGCTGTCATCAAGTTACAGTGCTTTCAAGACTTCACCCCTTCCTTATTATCCTCCACCTAAACTGTCTGGCTGTCCCCCAATTATTTTGCACTTTTACCATATCTTTTTCTTTTGAGTGACTTAACTTGACTCTTTTGTATTTGTCCAAAATGTCATGTCTATCTTTTCAGCTGCGTGTCCTCCCCCTGTATAAACACACTCTTCCTGAACTTTGAGTCACTTTGCTGTTCCCCATTCTGTTGTGTTCAAACTTCCTGTCATAATTTTCAATGCTGTGCACCCATGCCAGCTGCTGTCTCTTTCTCTGACCTTGTCTCCCTTTGCATTGCTCTGCTGGTGACATCAGCCTTAATACCCTTTTCATCAGCTCTGTTCACAAACATCTCCGTGCATTTTTTCATACTGCCCCCTCTTCTAAAATCTTTCACCATCCTCACCTCATCCAAAGCACTCATAAAACCCCCTCCTTAAACAACAAAACTCCCAGCTAAGCACCTCATGCCTACATCAAATTCCTAAACTAAGTACAGGCAACCCCCGCTTAGCGCTCTTAATTGGTTCCAGAAAAACCGAGCATTAAGCAGACCTGCACTAAGCAAAACCCATTTGCCCATAGGAATGAATGTAGATAGAGATAACTGGTTATTGCTGCTTCTTGCCACTGCTTCTCAGTGCCACCGCCTCTCCCCACTCCCCCACTGGCCGCTCCAGTCCCACGTGCCAGCCCGGGCCCACACTCCTACTGCCCCACCCTGGGCCCCTGCTGGCCCTGGCCCTAGGCACCAACACAGGCCCTGTGCTCATGCCCATCCCCCCACTCTCCGCTTCTCACTGCTGCTGCCTCTCCCACCCACCCTCCTGCCCGCTGGCCACTCCAACCCCATGTGCCAGCCTGGGCACTGGCACTCCTGCTGTCTCGCTCTGGGCATGGGCCCCTGCCAGCCCTGGCCCCAGGCCCTGCACTCCTGCCACCCCACCCTGAGTGCAGGCCCCTGCTGGTCCTGGCCCTGGGCACTGGCGCAGGCCCCACACTCCTCACTGCTGCCACCACTTCTCCCCCCGCATCCTCACCCCCCCCCACTCGCTGCCACTCAACCCACTTGCTGCCACTGCCACCGCTGCTGTCCTCCCCCCGCCAAAACTCACTGATTCCACTAAGTGCTACAGCAAAACTGGCTGAGCGCTCAGTGAAACCGGGCACCCATCTTAAATGAGCTTTATAGCAAAATAATGCTAACTGAAACCATGTTAAGCAGCAGTTGTCTGTAGTGACACACTCATTTCTGAGACTGTTTATGTATCTGTTTATCTTTATACCTTCTTTTCTCCTAACTAATGTTTTCACTTGTCTGCCCAGTCCAATGTTTAGATTGAAAAGGCCAGATTTTCAAAGCCCCCACAGATACCAGCACCACCTGTGGTTTTCAAAAGTGCTTAAAGCTGTTTGGATGTCTAATTCCAACCAAGTCCACTGGTCATTTTTAGCACCTAAATACCTTTAAATGGCTGGACCTAAATCTTTAGACGTTTTGGTCTTTATCCTCTAAAATGCTTTAAAGGATAACATTTAGTGAAATATATTGAAACGGACTATACAGGCTGCAGCTGAGACCAGCTGACTTGTGTCCACAGACAGAAAGGTGCAGCCCCACCTTTAGACTCTCCTGCCATGACTTGATCTTAAAAAGATAGATTTATTTCAATGGGACCTTCCCATTTTCGTAGCTCTAGCAAACTTTGTCTGCCCCTCTGCTTGCGGTGGTTCCCACGGTTCTAGTCCAGTCACCACCTTCGCACTGTCTAGTCCATCAGGTACATTCCTCCCCCCCTGGGCCCCAGGCTAGGGCAGCCTCCACCCTGCACAGACAGACTGTCTTGAGAAAGGCTTTTGGGGGACTACTGGGACCTCTTCTACCCCTACACTCCCTCCACAAGCCTCTGAGTCTTAAATTAGGCAGCTGCAGCCCAGTTCAGACTGGAAGCATTTCAAAGACACGGCTTGCCCAGGGTGCAGTCCTTACAAGTAGGCTCCTGCCTTCCCTCCCAGGATCCCTAAAAGTCTGTTTCAGATGACCAAACAAAAATGTAGGCACAATCTCTGCCCCGCATCAGCTTCTGGTGCATCTTCAGTCTGTTGTCTGGGGACTCTCACCCCCAGCCTCCCGCCATAGATGGGTGTTCACTCCCACCTTTCTTTTATCCCAGCCTCCAGGGTACTCCAGCCAGTCATAGTCGGGAGCTTCCGGCAGAGCCGTGTTCTGGTCCCCTGCAGGTGAGTGAAGCCTCTTTGATTGAGGGAGGCTTGCAGTAGAGTCAGGACTCCAAGTCATGCTCCCAGGCTTTTGTTCCCTGCTCAGGATTTCCCCCTGTGCCCCATGCTGCCACAGCCTGAACGCTTGGCTCCATGCCGGTGCAGGCAACACTCTGGCAAAGCCAGCGGTGATGGCAATAGGCTCCAACCCTTGCTCCAAAAAGGGCAAGGGTCAGCTCCGAGCCAGCACAGGAAGCATTCCAGCAAAGTTGGTGGCAGCAGAAGTGGGCTCCAGAACTTGGTCTGGTAAGGAGGAGGGTACAAGGGGACTTACTTTCTCCCCTCTCTCTCTCACCATGCTACACTGACCAAAGACAGACACATTCAAGGTGTCTCTTCTTTCAGATATTGTCTCCTTATGATCATTACTATAGCTCTGTGGATTAAAATGGAAGTACCTGCACAGCAAGAAAAACCGCCTCTTCCAGGACTTTAAATCTCAACAATGCTGGAAAATGTTAAAAGCTTTTTCCAATAGCATGACTACTGAACTGTTTGTGGCAATGGGCTCATTTCATAGCCTTTTCACTTTTTGACTAAAAATTTATCCGAGTTTTGACACTACCAGTTAATTGCATAATACAAGCTTAAAAGGCAATACTAGACAATAATACACAAATATTTGCATACCTTTGGTTTCTTAACAAATAGAAAAAGAAAACCCAAAGCTCTCCTTACATTACTATCTTACATCCAAAAAATAATCAATTTAATATCATTGCTAATAAGCTGAATGTATTGCAAATATTCACAGCTGTCTTCATATGGTCCACGGTGTATAATGACCAAAACAGTCCTGGAAAGCCTGTAACTTATGGCTCAGAACAGTGACTGAACCAAGGATCATGATCTATTGAGTTAAGCATTGCCAAGGTTTTGCAATTTTGGATCCTCCCCTAACATTATGATCCCAGACAACCTATCACAATAATGAAAAGTTCTGGTGTAGACACACACCTAAGGATGTGCATGCAAACAAACCAAGTGCATCATTCTATTTGCACTCTCTCAAACATAGGATTTAACACTCTACCTCTTATTTTAGTTGCAGGGTTCCTGGTTGTGTCTATTCCACATCCTGCTTAGATATGGCTTCTACAGTTTGGTTTTACTTTATGATGATCCTCTATTTCCCTTCTTACTAGTGGGTTGCTTTTATTAAATTCTGCTGGAAGGTCCCAGTTAACATCAGCTTGCCCATCTTAAATTAATTTGTTTTTTCCTTAGAATTTTTTTCTCAGTTACGTCTGTATCTTTGCCCTGGCTAACTTTCCCTTACTTTTGTATGTGGAAAACACTACTAAGCTGTCTTAGTATACATTTCAAGTATTGAGTTATGGTATTCCCAGTTCAAAATATTTAGCTATGACCAAACATTCAGGCCAGTTACACTGAGTTTTGTGCCACTTTGGCAAGATAAAGCACCTGCAAAATGGGTAAAAATCATCCCTGGAAAGTCTCGGTAGTAAAGGTGCTACAAAGCTCATGCCAAACCTAGTCTCACACCACAGATTTGGTGGTATTTCTACAGTGCATCATACTATGGCTATTCCTTGCTCCCCACATATTAGGGAGTGATGGAAAGCAAAGTATAAATGATAGCAACTATGAAGTTCTTCTGTCCTACAGGCGGAGCTGAGCAGTGCCTACACAATCCCAGAACGCAAGAAGTGCCAGGAGATTGTAACATTAGCTTCGGTTCTGTCCTCCGTACCTGCCCTAAACCCAGAAGTGTTGTAATTTAGGATCAGGTGCTGGTAGTACTTCCAAAGTTTCAAGTTCTGAAGTAATTCCTAGATGAAATCTTGCTTCAAATTGTTGGCTTAGGGTTTTCCTTTGCCACGTGGCTTCTATTTGCTACCTTCCACTTTTTTTCAATTTTTTTTTATATGTCAGTCTCTGCAAAGATATTTTTCCCTCTGAACAAGCCAGATTCTTGGCACATTTTTCTAGCAGTTTGAGAATAGCTGGTCAGCCAACAATTTAGCAAGTATTCTCTGAGGCTGTTATTGTTTCCTACTTCTGATTTAGTAGAAGTCAGCATGATAGGTATTTAGAGTTACTACATATTTGTTTTTTTACAAAGCTATTCTAGGATTAGCACATCTTAATAGGTTTCAGTTAAACAAAGTCTGATATAAGGGCCTGCACTTTAAAAGCACTACCTCTTTAAGGATTTCAAATTCTGTAGAGTCAGCTTCTGCCAAACTTCCTCATGTTAGATGCTGTCCTTTACTCCATTACCTGAGTTATACAGTTTGTATATAGATGGGAAAAGATATCAAAATTGAAGCAAATTGGTCATGGTCACATGGCTTGTCAACTGCAGGCAGATTAGTTGCTTGACTCCTAACCCAGCTATATCATGATTGTGCTGCACCATAATCAATGGCCAGATTTTTGCTGAACTCTATTCTGCCCTTTTGTTCCTTCCTGGATTTCTTCAACCTGGATTGTCATTTTCTTTCTAGTCTGCCTTGACTCAGCTTATCTGAAACTGGGATTTCTCTGCTGGACTCTAAGGGTCCTATAGGACCTCCTTTCTGGTCTCCTAGAGCTGCTGGAGAAGCTTCTGGCTGAATTTCTTTTTGTTGTAGCTCTTCTCTTGCAGGCTCTGCTTGACTCTTATATTTTTTCCTATTTGCTTAAGCTTAAAATTACTCAAACTTAAGCTCACTGTTAGGCTAGCATTTGTCCAGGATGATCCTGCCTTGAGGAAGCGGGGTTTTGGGTTTTGGACAAGATGGTTTCCTGAAGTAACTTCAGCTGTATATTTCTATGAATATCTGGTCTATAGTGACTATATGGAGTTCTTTTCATCCTGTTCCATCCTAGACCTTCTCTGATGGGAAGCCCTTTATATTCCACTGAAACTGTTTTCACAAAAGATTTAATGACCTTTTCCTAGCCAAAACCACGTACTCATTCCCAGTCTTCTTTGACCTGTCTTTGACACAGTTGACTATGCTCTTTGCTTTGAAATCTGTTTTTTCTTAGCTTCTGTGACTGCCTTCACTTGGGTCTCCTATAATTGTTTCGGCTTGGCCTTCGAAGTGTTTCCTTCTACACCAATGATTCTCAGCCAGGGTCCTGCAGCACCCTGGGATGCCCTGAGATCCTTCCAGGAGTTCCACAAGATGCCACGCAATGTTAGCGGTGCTAGGTGTGCAAACACGTAACCCTTCTGCTGGGGCACTGGTTGGCATCAAAAAGGGCTGGGTTCAAATTTTGGGGTATCTCATAAATTATACCTGTGGCTTGAGCCCCAACCCAAAAAATCTGGGAACACTAAATTTGCTGGGGCATCTCATGTAAACAAAATCTTCTTCTTCACAAGCAGTATAAACAGAAAACCCCAAATTTATTACAGAGAATAAAACAGAACAAAATAAAATATCAAATATAATTTTAAAACACTATTAACTATAGAGCAAAATCTATAGGTGGCACCCTCTTAGGGAGGCTTCACCCATACCCGGGCAGTCTAGGATTTGGGGCTCCTCAGTGGGTAGTTCCTGGGGCCTGCTCCCTACAGCTGCCCTTCAGCAATGGGCTGGAGAGGGGGGCCCACACTGGAGAGTCCTGAGCTGCTCCATGGGTTCACTGTGCGGCAGGGAGCTGCTTGGGAGTATGGGCCCTTCTGTGTTGCAAGGGGCCCCTTGTTGCTGTTGGAGAAATGGTAGAGTGCTGCTCTTTGCTTCCATGGAGAGGCTGTGTGTGTATGTGGGGAGAGACTGTGGCTGCAGCCAGCATGCACACCCCCAAAACTTCTGGGCTGGATTATATGGACCTCTGAAACAAAACTGCATGAAAAACTCCAGAAGAAGCCAAGTTCATTAATGGCAACTGCTGAACCAACTACACAGCTTGACTGAAGCAAAGAACCATCAAGAGAAATAAAGGGGAAAAGCCAGGCCTACCCTCTAGGTCTAGGCTGCAGGTAGTTTGGGTCCACACCTCCACTGGGAGCAAAAAGAGATCCAGACCTCAGCCCTGGTCCAAAACTGGCAGGATTAGAAACGCTCAGGTTTCAAACCTGTTTAAAACTGCCTGGCCTAATTCCTAACCATCCAATCTAAGGAACCAATACTCTCTTCCCCAGTCTTAATGCCTTAAAACCACAAAAAGGGGAAGAAAAGGAGGAGAGAGGAGTTCCCAGACACTGGGACAGTTCTCTCTCTCTCCTCTACCTGAGTTTCCCTTTTTGCTATCTGCAAAGCCCTTCTCCCTCAGAGGAAGCTTCCCTCTTCAGCAGACCCTCACAGCTTCTCTGCCTCCCCAAACCAGCCTAACTCACCTTGTACCCCCCCACAGGACATCACCTGGGCCTTGTCCAGTCAGGGAGTGCCACACTCTAATCCTTCTGCCTGGAGGATTTTCTTCTTCCTCTAGCCAATGAGTCCAGAAGGTTTTATGTACTTTGCCTAGAACAACAGGGGCCATCTTGCCCACATCAAAACACAATATACAGCAACCAAAAGCATACACTTCACCATCCACAACCCCAAGTGTGTGTGGGTGTTACACATGATTCACAAGATAAACCCAACAGCTTCAAATAGGAATCCACAGTGTTTAAAAACTCTAACCTGTTGTGGTCTTTCTGAGGCCTCTGCACAGGAGAATTGCTGTATTATTTTTCCATTGTCAAAATATAAGTGAAAACTAAGAGCTGGCATTTTCCAAGGGGTGCCTTGAGTCTAAGAATGTGCCAAGGTTGAGAACCACTGCTACACATTTTATCTCCAGGTCATCTCATCCACAAATGTGAATTCAACTATAATTTCTATTTTGACAATTTGCAGATCTAACCATCTACTCTAGACCTGTCTCCCTCTGCCCAAACTAAAATCTTGGCCCATCTCTTTTTCCTCTAGTGATACGATCTATACGACACAAAAGAGTGTAAGACTCATCCATATCTTTGATCTGTAAATCAGAGGAGGCAGCAGGGGCTTGGAAATCGTAAATACAATCTGGGTGATAGAACAATCTCTACCCTCAGGAAGGCCACCTGGTTTCAGAGTGGCACCACCTGCAATGGTGAAGCCGTCTCTCCTCCCTCCTTCCCCCTGTCCCCTAGGGCTTCTCTGCCAGTCTGTGCTGAGGGGCAGGGCCCGACAAAGGGCAGCCAGCAGTCAACATGGCAGCTGCTCTCTCATTCCCCTGCTCCGTTTTGGCCTCTCTGCCAATCAGAGCTGAGGGGTGGGGCCTCTCCACTAATCAGCACCAAGGGCCAGGACTGCCATTGAAATGCTTACAAAATGGGCTCTTCGAGCTGGGACAAAGTTGGGAAAATGGCGTTGTCTCTCTGCGAGTTAAGTAGGTCCCTATATATAAGCCCAGGCTCCCATTTGGGTTTTGGCTACTCAGTGATTCCCAACGGCTGCAGGCTGTACCTGCTCCCCTGCAGCCTGGCTCCTGCCTGCTTCTCCACACCCACTTTTTTATGTTCTGAATTTCCTGGCTCCTGACTTCTTGTACTGCTTGGACAATGGACCTGGATATTATTCCCTGACTAGGACTTTGATTCAGACTCTTTGGTCCTGATTTTCTCATGCAGCACGGGCCCCTGGTTTGCATCTTCCTCTGGTTAAGGTCCTTGTTTACCCTTATGTGACCTTATTTCATTGGAGTGCTAGGGGAAGAGAATAGCAGTCGTTTACACAAGAAAATCTCCCTTAAGGCTTTATCCATCTGTCCCGTGCTCACATTTTCATTTCACCTTGCAATTCATAGATGCATAGATGTTTGGGTTGGAAGGGACCTCAGTAGGTCACTGAGCCCAAACCCCTGCCCTAGGCAGGAAAGAACACTGGGGTTAGATGACCCCAGCTAGATGCATGTCTAGTATCCTCTTGTATTTTCATAGTTTCATAGTTGGTAAGGTCGAAAGGGACCTAAGCAGATCAAGTCCGACCCCGGAAAGAATGCTAGGGTCAAATGACCCCGGCTAGGTGATTGTCTAGCCTCCTTTTGAGGCTCCTCCCAGGGTAGGAGCGAGCACCACTCACTTCCCTTGTAAGTTGGTTCCAGATCCTAGCTGCCCTGACAGTGAAGTAGCGCCTTCTGATGTCTAGATTGAATCTACTCTCAGTCAACATAAGTCCATTATTCCTTGTTACTCCCAGTAGTGCTCGGGGGAACAGATACTCTTCCATTGCCGACTGGTCCCCCTTGGCCAGTTTATAGATGGCCACCAGATCCCCCCTCGGCCTCCTCTTGTGGAGGCTGAACAGGTTCAGGTCCTGTAGCCTCTTCTCATAGGGCCTGGCCTGCTGTCACCTGACCATGTGAGTGGCCCTCCTCTGGACCCTCTTGATGCCATCCACACCCCTCCTGAAGTGCAGCGCCCAGAACTGGATGCAGTACTCCAACTGTGGCCTGACCAATGTCACATAGAGCGGGGGGATCACCTCCTTGGACCTGCTTGTTATGCATCTATGGATGCATGACAAAATGCGGTTAGCCTTCCTGACTGCGTCCCCACATTGGCAGCCCATGTTCATCTTGGAATCAATAATGACTCCAAGATCCTTTTCTGCCTCTGTGCTGACAAGACGGGAGTTCCCTAGCCTGTAGATATGGTGCTGGTTCTTCCGCCCCAGGTGCATCACCTTGCACTTGTCCGTATTGAAACCCATCCTATTCCATCTGCCCACCTCCGTAACCTGTCCAGATCTAGTTGTAGTCTGTCCCTCTCTTCTAGCATGCTCACTTCTCCCCACACCTTAAAGACCCCCAAGGTAGGGGAAAGCACTATCTCCCTTGGAAGGCCATTCTGGATTCTGGTAACCCTCACCATAAAGTTCTTCCTGATGTCTAACCTAAATATGCTCTCTGTCAGCTTGTGGCTGTTGTTCCTAGTTACTCCAAAGGGTGCCCTGGTAAACAGAGTATCTCCTATTCCTTGCTGCCCCCCCCCCCCCGATGAATTTGTAGGTGGCCACAAGATCACCTCTCAGCCTTCTCTTGTGAAGGCTGAAGAGATCCAAGTCCCTCAATTTCTCCTCTTAGGGTTTTGGCTGCAGGCCCCTAACCATACAAGTGGCCCTCCTCTGAACTCTCTTGAGGTTGTCCACATCCCTCTTGAAGTACAGTGCCCAAAATTGGAGGCAGTACTCCAACTGTGACCTGACCAGTGCCACATAGAGGGGAAGTATCACCTCCCTGGACCTGTTCGCTAATGCATGATAAAGTGTCTTTGGCTTACTGATCGCTTTGTCACATTGACAACTCATGTTCACCTTGGTGTCAACAATGACTCCAAGATCCCTTTCCACAGCTGTGCTGCTGAGAAGGTCCTCCCCCAGCCTGTAAGCGTGCTGGTGATTCCTTCTCCCTAGGTGCAGCACTTTGCACTTTATCTTTGTTGAACTGCATCCTATTCTGTTTTGCCTACTTTTCCAGCCTGTCCAGATCTGCCTGGATTCATTACCTACCCTCTAGTGTGTTAACTTTACCTCATAATTTGGTATCATGGACAGAGTGCTTTCCATGCCCTCATCCAAGTCACTGATGAAACATTAAACAGCACAGGTCCAATGAACCAAGCCTTGTGGGACTTCACTGCCCACATCTTTCCAGGCAATACTGACCTGTCCACCACCACTCTCTGGTTGCGTCCCCTAAGCCAATTTGCCACTCACCTGAGTGTATAATCATCTGCATCACAGCCACTCAGTTTATTTAGGAGAATAGGATGAGATGCCGTATCAAAGGTCTTCTTAAAATCCAAGTAATTTACATCTACCTTCACTCCTGCATCTAAGCATTTTGTGACTTGGCCATAAAAAGAAACAAGGTTCATCAGGCAGGGTCTGCAATAAATCCATGTTGGTTGCCCTTAAGCATTGTTTTTCTTGCTGGACTCCCAAGAATGTGATCCTTAATAATTTTTTCAAAGGTTTTCCCGAGGATAGAGGTGAGACTAACCAGTCTATAGTTACCCAGATCCTCCTCCCTCCCCTTCTTGAAAACAGGGACCACATTGGCCCTTTTCCAGTCCTCTGAGACCTGACCTGAATAAGATACAACAAAACAAATCACCTTATATTAGACAATGGAATACTAGTACTAATGTGGGATAGTGTAAATACTGTGTACAGGATTACTTAGGAGTGACCAACAGAGTATAACTGGAAATAATTAGATGAGACAGAACAAAGAAAAACTACTGGAGGGGCTGAACATCAGAAAATAACCCCAAATTAAGGTCTATTAGATTGTGGATACGTTTTTCAAAGGAATCAGTGGAAACTCCATCTCTTGAGTCATCTGAAAACTAGACAAAACGCAGCCCTAACAATACAGTGCAGGGAATAGCCTTGCTGCAGCTGGAATGGGATAAATGAGATGGCTCAAATGATCCTTTCAAGCTGTTTCTTTTATTCTAAAATTAAATAATGTGCCTTATTCAGGGCCAGAAAGGCTGCCAAGCCTGCAGCTGCAGAGGGTTCTCCCCGCTAGGGACAGGTTGAAATGCTAATGTGATGTTAACCAATCATGCTTCAGTGCTGTGTTGATTTTGAGTCTGAGTTACTTAAAACTGAGTGAGAGTTCTGTGGGGATAATTCACTTTTGAAAGGTATCTGGAGAGCTCCCACTTTGTCAGAGACATTACTAGGGTACGGCCCAATTTCCCTCCTTTCACCAACACACTCATCACTTCTAGAAATATTTCCTGTTGTTCCCTCACCACTGTGGAGCTCATTGAACTGAAGCACACAGATGATGTGTTTGAACAATTTAAGATGCAAGACACTGAATCTAAAGCATTGCAGTATTAATGAGTAATTGAATGCCTTATCATAAAGCCCTGCAATTGCTTGAACCAGTTTCTATTGTATTGTTTTATGCCTTACAGTCATTAGAGGGCTATTTCTGTCCCTCTACAGCCAATAATGCTAGGACTTGGTCCTAAAATGTTGTTGTTTCATTTAACTGACTGAAGTAGAAGTTTGAAGTGGAAGTTGCAAGCTGTCAGCAGGAGCTAGATGGGAGAGCAGTGCATTCATCAGCATTTTAGCCATCCCTATGCTCCACTACACATAAGTTACTTTTTTTTTGCTCTACCTTGTTTGATATTCAACTACGTGAAATGAAAGGGCCGCAGCAGTCTGAGTTGAAGTCAGAGGGACAATATTAAAAGATGAGTTAATGATCCCATAGAACTCGCTTGCTTGTTTATACTCCCCTAGATTTTACTATGTGAAAGTTTGTCTGAATAGGAAAATTCAGTCCATAGATTTTTCCCCTCTTTCTGAACACAGATGTATTTCCTATGAATTGAATTCAACTGGAATACATTTCCTTCTTTCTGGCTGAGGAAATTTATGCAGTGCCAGAAAATTAAAAGAATACTAATCTTATAGAAGGCATTTTATAATTTCCAGGGAAAACAAATCCATGTAGGCAAATTTCTATAGCTCCTGAGGTTTGCTTTTCTTATTTGGTCTGTTACCTCTGGATTTCGATTTTGATTTGCCAAAAAGGAAAATAGGGCAGTAGCTCTTTGTGGGCTGTTGTTTTTTAGTTTGTGTCATTATTTTTGTTTGTTTTTGGCTCTAAGGTTGGCAACAAACACAACCTCCTGGTTTTCTTGAGCTATTATTTTTTTGTCCTGACATAGGATTTTTTTGTCCTGAAAATTGCCTGTCCTAATAACAAGAGATAAAGAAAATAAACTGATATGGATGTTGTAGCTACAAAAAAGAAAAAAGGAAACGGCTAGGGAAGTAAGACAAGTGTTGTGAATTATTCAGATGGCCTGCTCCGCTTACAAACCTGTGAATGTAAGTTGAGTGAGTAATGTTACCTAAATCAAGAGTAAGGAGAGGAATCAGTTATTTTGTCCATTTTACCTAATAAGCATCTCTTTAGAGGTAGGCAAAAACATATTTTCTCTAACTTGTATGTCTTTTCATGGTTAATTTGTTGAATAAGTTCATTCATCTTCTTTCTTTTTCTTTAAACCAGGAATCTGATTTTTTTCCTACCCTCCCTTCTCCTTCCCTGCCAAAAAAAAATGAAGGGCACTCTAGTTTCTGGCACCAGCCACTTCTTACCTATCATTTTCATATCACATATTCCTATGCGATACATTTCCATTGTAGTCCTCTCTCCATTTTTAAATAAAACAAACATTTTTTATTTTTTTCCTTTCACATATCTTCCTTCTTTTTATTAACCATCACTTCGGTTCACAGTTTGCTTCATCAGTTTATTTGTCTTGCCTTGCTTGGTAACTTCGGTATTCCTCTTTTGATTTTCCACAGTTCAGTTTTGAAGTATGAGATACTCATATTGCAATGTTTCCCTCATATAAAGATCAACAGTATGTTAGCTGGAAGTCATCCTTATTTCATTATATTTGGCAATAAAAAGTGCAGCGTTTAAAAGAACCTCCACCCCACAGCTGCATCTCATCATAGACCTACTTAAATTCACTAAGCTAGCCAGAAGGCAAATGTTTCCTGTTACAACCTGTCTCTAAATGACATCTATGTGCTAGTTTAGGAATAAAACTTCATAACAGAAGTGCTTTGGGGGTAACATGAAAATATAATCTTTTGGTTCAGTGCTAAACATTGGGAGTCAAGTACAAAGCAACAAATCAGGACCAGAAGGTAGATGGGGCAATTGAAAATGTTGTGAAGTGCTCATAACTTCCCAGTATTGTTAGAATGAAAAAATGTCAAAAAATATATATATCCTGTAAATTCTTAGCATGGATTTAACTGGTTAACAGGCAACGGTACTTGAAAAATAGGGGGAAGTAGTCATGAGATGATCTAATTAATGATTTGAAGGAAAAGAAGATATGAGGGCAGCAAAACAAGGACACCAAACTTGAAAAGGGCAATTTATTACTCACCAACTCGAGGGGAGGTGGGGGGAGGGTGAATTGGTTCTCATGGATAGACAAATTAATAGGAAAAAAAAGAGCCCAGGGGGCTGGCATTTTGTCCAGGCATAATATTGGAGGCTCAACATCAGGCCGTTCTAATGCAGATGAGAAATAACAGCTATGCAACTCCACAAAGAGTTTCTTAGCTATCTGAAAATCAAGTGGGACAGGTGATGGGAGGAAAGGACTACTACTAAAATAGCATACAAAGAAACACCACGAATGTATAAGGACAAAAATCAAGAAAAAAAATGCCAAGAAATGTAAAGGCAATCACAAGAATGAGTTCAATGAATATGGTAGTGTAAGAAGGTCACTTGATGAAGTATGTCTTGCATTCAAAAGTTTGTCTAACTTTATCCTAACTACGTATTTAGTCCAATAAAAGATATCCTCCTAAGAAATTCAATGAATATACCAGATAGGGGGTATAGTTTCATAGTTTCTAGGGTAGGAAGGGACCTGAGCAGATCATTGAGTCCAACCCCCTGCCATGGCAGGAAAGAGTACTGGGGTCAAAAGACCCCAGCAAGGTGTACATTTAG
>NW_017728886.1:30281801-30298837 GCF_001723895.1 Crocodylus porosus
TGGCTGACTGCTCTTCCCAGCAGATGTCTGGAAAGTTCAGGTCACCCATAATGACCACATCCTATGACCTAACTACCTCTGTGAGCTGACTTAAGAATTCCTGGTCTAGCTCTTCCCCTTGGTTGGGTGGTCTGTAGTAGACCCCCACCATTAAATCTCTTTCCCCTCGACTGCCCTGTTTTCTAACCCAGAGCACTTCAGAGTGCCCCTCCTCTGATTCTTTGCTAATTGACGAGGTTGTGTATTCCTCCTTAATGTAGAGTGCCACACCCCCACCTTTCCTCCCTGTCCTATCCCTCCTGTACAGCCTATAGCCCTTGATATTCACCGTCCAGTCATGCATTGGGTCCCACCATTTTTCTGTGATCCCCACTATGTCTGGGTTGGTGTCAGCTAGCAGGAGGGTAAGTTCCTTTTGCTTGTTTCCCATACTACGAGCATTTGTGTAGAGGCATTTAAGGCCTTCTGTGGATGAGTGCACTGGACCCCTACTTCCAGCATTACCCTGGCCCCTGTTGCTTACCTGTGTATATGTTCCGCTCGTCGGTCTAGGCTGGGCTGTACTTGTGGGCGTTGCTTGGTTTGGCAGTCCAAGTCTTCCTCCACCCTCATTTTCCCCTTCCCCCAGTGATCCTAATGTAAATGTGTGGGTGTGTTTGCTTTCGTTTTTCTGAAGACTAGTACAAGCCCAAATAAGAATGCACTTATTCCAGTACAGGGTTGCCTTATATATATTCCTTACCACAAAGCTACCTCTGTCCACCAACAAGCTCCCAGTCAGAGAGGAGCTAAACTACCAAATGGATGGTAAACTTTAACCTAAGATCCAGTATGCTGATGAAGCTGTAATCTGCGCTTACTTGGAAGCAGACCTTCAGGCAATTGTCAACATCTTTACTCATGCATACAAGGAAATGGGACTGATGCTTAATGTTCAGAAGACTAAGGTCCTCCATCAGCAAGTTCTTGATGAGCAGTCCCCAGCTCCAGTAATTCAGATTCACATACTCTGGGGAACATTGAATATTTTCCATACCTTGAAAGCAATGTCTTGCAGAAGTCTGATTTTGATGAAGAAATCCAACATTGCCTCATGCAATTGCAGCCTTTGGATACCCGAGGAAATGAGTGTTCACAGATCGTGACGTAAAATCTGAAACCAAGTTAATGGTTTATCAAGCAGTAATGACCTCCACCTTATAGTATGGAGCTGAGATGTGGGCAACATACAGGAGATATCTCAAGTCATTGGAGAAGTATCATCAACACTGCCCATGGAAGATCCTTTGGATCCAGTGGGAATATAGATTCACCAACATTAAACATTCCTCTCTCGAGCAAACATCACAAGCACTGAGGCAGTGATCATACAGTATCAACTTCTCTTGGCCAGCCACATCATCTGAACGTCTGACTCCAGGCTCCCGAAGCAAGTTTTATTCTCCCAGCTGAGTCACGGCACGTGTTGCAGAGGAGGGCAGAAAGTGCTTCACGGACATCCTCAAGGCTAACTTGAAAAAATGGAACATCAACATCAATTTGTGGGAGATTGTTGCCCGGCACCACCCCAAATAGAGGAAGTGTCTGTTGCAGGGATCTCCCTAGCCATTTCCTTTTGAAACCTTACTATGACAACAGGTGATGGAAAAGCAGGAGAGGCAGAAACAGCATGGACCAAATGAAGAATCTGGAGCTGCCTGCTTTGCACAAAAACACATGCCTGAGTTCCAGCAAAGTCTGTCAAGCCTGGATCAGCCTCATCAGTCATCTTTGGATCCCTAGATAAGACAATCATCCTTGACTACAAGGGTTTGCCAAGGACACTGGTACTGTTGAATCTCATGGTACAGTGGAATTTTGGTAGCAGTTTTAGATAAGAAACCCTCTGGTCAGCTTTAGAATTAAATTGATTTAATAATTCTAAAAACTATTATATATTAAATTGAATAATATAGATAGATATACTGTACTATGTACAATCTAATATTATGTACTAAATAAATTCAATATAAATGTCCATTTTGGAAGGTCTTTCAGTTAATACTGTTTGCAAACTTTTAAATCTCCAATATGCTGCGAGACTTTGTATGGATAATACATAAGTGTGAAAGATGTCCTGGAGTGTGAAAAGCTGGTCAGAGGAGGAAGACTTAGACTCTGGGGACCCCTTGACACATTCAGGTAAAGGCATGATGGGATCTAATGCATGAGCCACACAATCGCACCTCCTGCCATGCCACATGTGCATAGCACAAGGCATGATTGTAGGATTGCACATGATAGTCCCATCAGGCCTTATTGCCAGTAGAGGGGGAGCCCAATCCCAGGCTCCTCCTGGCAGGAAGCCCAATCCCAGGCTCCCCTGCTGCCTCTCGGGCCAGGGACCTGTGCCAAGGTCCTGCTCCCCCCACCCCCCCACACCAGGACACTTCCTGGGATGCAGTGGGGAGCATGCACCCTCTCCCCAAGGGACAAGTGGGGGCCTCCAGGATCACCTACCTCAGATTTAGAAGGGTCTGGGGCCGTCATGACAGGCAACCAGAAGTCAACTGGATGTGCCTAAAGTTCTGGGTTTGATGATCTCCTGGCTACTGGGATAACATGGTGAAAGGTGCCAAAGATGATTGGACCTTACAGAAGCTGGTCTGCTTAGAGTAAGTGAGCAAGAGCCATTCTTCCCCTGGAGAGGGGACAGAGAGCACCATTTCCTAGTTGGGAGTGGTGCAGATCTGTAAGAAGGCACAGAGATAGGCCTGGCAGTGGGATGAGTGAAAACTGCTGGGCTGTGTGGCTTAAGGATTGAAGCCTGAAGAAGAAGGGTATTGGGCTGAATGAACGTCGAAGATGGAGTTCTGGCCAGCTGAGGAAGGAAAGCTGGCTTGTGAAACTTTGACCATTAGGGCTGAGTTTGGGACACCAGACTCAAGGTAAGACTGTCTATGGGATTTGTCCCTGAAGGTCCCTATAAAGGACTTTTCAGGGTTGACTATGAGAAAGAGAAGTGATGACTTGGAGGGTCACACTCAAGTGATTATTGGGAACAGTAACTGAGAGAAAGGGGGTCAAAGCCTGAGAAAGCATGAGGCTATGGCCAGGACCTGCTCCCAAGCTATCTATTCTGAGGCAGGGTATTGTGGAAAATCGTAAATTCACCGTACGGGTTGGTGAGGACAGGGTGTAGGGGAGGCGGAACCCTGTGAAGAGGACCCATTTGTGGGAGGGGACCATAGTCCTTGTTACTTTGGTTTTCAACAATCAGCTACCCATTCTTTTTTCATCAAGGTATGGCGAGCGAATCTAAGGAAGTGGACTGTGACTCGGACCTGGAGGTGTAGAGCAAGATCATCCAGTGACAAGCTGGTTGGAACTTTTTATGGCACAATACAGTAGTTAATTTGCACTTGTAGCTAGTCTAAATTAACTGTGCAATGAACCTGATAATTGCGTGATACATGTAGCATGTAGATATATGTAACTGTGCCCATAGCACAGCTTTATGAGAAGGAGAGTTCTCCAGCAACAGAAAAATAGAAAATAAAATAATAGCTTAAGGAGCAGCTGTAATACTTAATTATCTGCCTCTGAGGCTAGTGTCTTTCAGTTACAGTATTAGAAATCCATCTACAGTCTATAGCAGGGGTGCTTAACCCCCAGCATATGGGTCAGGTCCAGCCCCTATTTCATTCAGCCAGTGGGGCTCCCCCTGGATCCTGAAATTTGGTAGCAGAGGAGCAGTGCCTACACTCCCCTACTGACAAATTTCCAGACCTGTGGGGAGCTCTGGGCCCTGCACATTGGATTTAGTGCCTGATCCCAGCATGCATTGCTGGGCAGGAGTGATGCCAGGCCCCAGGATCTAATCCTGGCACACAGGGACAGCACTAGGCTCAGTGGGGGTGGGGGGAGGCAATTTTTGCACTTTGTGCAAGGGGAAAAGAGGGTGGTGCCAGGTTTTCAGGGGCCAAATCCTAATTCATGAGGGTAGGAGGGGACAGTGCTGGGCCCTAGGGTCCAATGCTGATGCACGGCACTAGATTCAGTCCATAGACTGGCCCCACATCACACATCTGGCCCGTGGCACCTAAAGCTTATTGATCTATAGAGCAGATTTCTATTGCCACTGTCGCAAGGCACGAGGGTGCCTTCTCCTCTAAGAGCAGAGATTTCCTGGGAGAGTGCCCAAAGAACCGGACAGGAGCCCAGGTGCAGGTTACCATGGCAACCGGCTAATGAGGAAATTTGCCACACCTGCACCTGGTCAGCTGGTGAAAAGGCAGGGCCCTGGGCCCATATAAACCCCAGGGCTGGGACTAGGCGGATCAGTTCCCTGCCAGTAGCCGAAGGAGAAGGAGGCTCCAGGGAGGATTGGCCCAGAGATGTGGCAGCCATTAGGTACACTGCCCTTAGGTCTAATGGGGCTCCAGGAACCCACAAGGTACCCTTGCCTATTTGGCACTTAGCACCAGAGAAGAAGTTTTACTCTTTGAAAGGGGCAGCGCATACCCTGAACTTTTTACATTACATCCTGGGGCTTATGTTTGTTTGCTGTTTGATAACACCAGTAGTTTGGGTGAGGCTATTGAGGAAGGAGGAGGCCTCACTGGGGGCTGACTACAGTGTGGGGACCCCAGCGCCAGAGACAAGGGAGTGACCAGGCCCCGGTGCCAGAGAGTGCAGTGACAAGGGGGAGACTAGAGCCCCAGTGCCAGTGAGGTGCAAAGACAGGGCTGCGGAGAGCCCAGGGAGGACAAGGGGGCTGAATTATAGCAAGGCCTAGGCGAGACAATATCAGTACAATCTGCAAGGCTTGGGGTGTGGTAAAGGGATGGTTTGGAGCCACGTATATAGCCCAGAAGGCTGAGAGTATCTCAGGAGACTTCCACCAGGAAGCAGGATGCCAAAGGGTCTATGAACCCCAGGGTTCAATAGGCTCCAGCAAGATTGTTTCAAACATAAAAGACCAAGGGCAGCCTCCTTATATTAATAGTACCAGCAAGATGTGGCAGATGAGATAGAGGGTGCCTGTTGGCCAAGACTGACATGGTTAAGGAGCCCTAGGGGTAACACAGCCATCCCTAGGGACCCCACCCTGTTACAGACACCAAAGAGCTAAATGAAATATGTGCAAAATGGTTTCTTGGGCATGTCATACATTAGAAAGTAGAAGACTTAAATTTGACTTTATTATGTTTGGTAAGGAAGGTGTACTGGGAATAATGCCCAGCTTTCCACTTTGTGGAGTTTGTTTATTTATATGTTCTCATTAACTTCATTTTATTTTGAATTGTATACAGATTTTTTTTCATACCCACACACAAGTTTTTCTAGGTGCCCCTTCTGATGGTGGACACTTCTACCCAATTCTGTACTACTGCTGACTGAAATCATTCCAAACTGTATGTACCAAGCAAACTGAAGACAAACAGCTGTTCCTGACACATTTTTACAACAGATACATTTTTCAATTTTGCAGTTTGACTGAAGCTGTGTTGAAAATAGATACTTTTCTAACTCTGTCAATGAATTTATTTTAGGGGTCCTGATCATTAAGTCCCATCAAAAAGTAAAAAAAAAAATGTTCTGCCAATTCAAATTTCTATAATAAATAGATTGCTTGTACAAAACCCATAAAAAGGTTATAATTTGTAAAAGTTCTACACTTTAATAATATCTCATACACTTCATGCACTTGATTAATATCAATGCTAATATGAGAGAACTTGCTAAGCATTCTGATAAGAGCTTTAAATGTAACCCATAGGTCATGCTTAATTTTCAATATTCACGCCATTAATATATTCAACTATGTAAATCAGCACTGTGGAACTGTACTTCTCCGTTTGCCCTGGGTGTGTAATCTTTCTGACATGGGAGTATAGTGTTACTTTTATTACTGCTCTCAAGATAAGGGGCAGGGCAGAAAGCATAAGCAGGCCAGCTCTTTTTGACCAGAATTTTGCAAATCTGATACAAAGCATATAGGCTACAATACTGAAAACACTTGCTCAGATTCATATTTACACACTGTGATTTTTCCCATTGTCATAGGTTTATCACAGTTTGTAAGATCAAGCTTGAGCATAAGTCTTTGCAGGAGTGGGGACATGGCTACGGATATATATTGAAAGTTTAAGTTTGTCTTGTGCTTTAAAGACATGTAGTAGAAAGTTTTAAAAAAAATCACACATGAATATGATAGTTAACAAAAATATTAATTTAAAGAAATATTTGTCTAAATTGCCATTATTACACTACCTTTTTAATTCGTATGTTTCTTAGTTTTAATTTTTTGCATGTTGCATGTGGGCTTGTCTCAGAAAATTAATAATTATACTAGCCAACTTAATGCTAAAAATGTTATTTATTTTGGACTTTTTAAAAAAAAAATGAATTCAAAATATGGACATGGGTAGCTATAAAGCAAAGTTCCATGCTGCATACAGATGTTTTTCTATGCTGTCAGGGTCCTGTTCTTTGTGTTTGAAATGTCTTTAAGCAGCAGGCACACCAAGATTTCTACAGCATATAGATTTATCTGCCCCCAGGCTTCCTTCCTGCATGTTGGCACATCTGCAGGTGAGTCCTTCTGCAAGCAAACCTGTAATGATTAGTTGACACATGGAGTTATTCAGCAATAGCTGTTTGGGAGCACTCTCATTCCAGTTTAAGTGGTCTGTGTTCCTGTTCTATTGTAGTATGAAAAACCTTCTCAGTCACTTTTAGGGACACCTAAATAGTCATTCAGGAATATCTGCTGAAGTTTGAATTTCTACCCAATCTCATTCTGAATTAATTTTCAAGTGTAGAGAAATGCAACGATTCATAGGAATATGTAAAGGTAAACTGAATAAAACTCAGCCAGGTTAGTGCTGAAGTTCTTAGATTTGTGCAGACAACTTTCTTTGGGTAAATCCGGGATCTTTTATTAGACCAGCTCAAATAGTTGGAAACATTCTTTGTAGCAAGCTTTTGGGCACAAACACCCTTCATCAGGCTGAAGAAGCATCTGCTGATAGTCTTTGCTGTTTGCATACAATGCTGAACCACTTAAACTTGGTGGACACTAAAACTGTTCTTGTATTCAACTGAACTTGTCCAATCCTGTGTACTAATATTATCTGCTCAAGATTTCCCAAATATTCATATTTTGTACTGGGATGAAATGCTGATTTTTCACAAAAGGCTAGAGGGCTACATCCCAGACTAGCCAAGAGTCTGGCACCATTTTCCAATGAAAAAGCTATTTAATTGAAAAGGTCATAACCAGAGCAATGTGTAAAGTGTCTGAATTCTATAAGGACCTTAAGTACAGTGATGGCAAGATTGACTCGGAGTCAAGGCTAAAACCTGAGAATTTTTACAACCAGCCAACTCAATACAAACCCTCAGCAGAGCCACTTCCAGACTCCTTTACAATTTGCTTGCCTGTGTTTCACCTTGATTCTTTAGACCAAAGTGGCCAGGAGCCACACTGCCCTTAGGCCACGCCAGTTGTAATACTGCTGGAGGCCACAGGGCCCAGCAGCCATATGCTCTCCCCCCGCTGTACTGCATGCCTGCCCTTTTCTCGCCTGGGTGTCCTATGCAATTCCTCCGCAGCTCCCCTTGCCTCCCTACTGCCCCATGCTCCCAGGCTCTCCCCTGCACTGTGTGCTTCCTCCCACCCCATTGCACTAGTCATTTCCATGCTGCTGGTCCCTGTGCCTCCCCACTGCACTGTGAACCCTGCTACCACTGCTGCTGCTCCTCCTCATCCCCCTTCCTGCACCCTGCACACACAGGCACTCCAACTCATCCTCAGCTTCCCAGCTGCAGGCTCCCCAGCTGCACTGTGCCACTTGGGCAACCTGAGCTGGGGGTTCCCTTAACCTTGAAATTACTGTCTTGCACCTAACAGCCCTGTACTCAGTTTATCTGGCCATTCACCCTATACTCTCTCATGATAAATATTGCAAGAGGGTGGTGCAAATAGAGGGAGTGTAACCAAAACTATAGCTACATGGGCAATGCTTTACAGTGGAATCTCAGGGGGGTTGGACAAGTTGCCTTAGTCATCTCTGATGCCACGAGATCAGGATAGAGAGAGCTTGAGTGGGCAACAAATCAGATTCATTATTGCCTACTTTTATCACTGTTTCTGAGATACTTTGTACATCAAGGATTATTCCCATTTTGTTTTACTGGAGGGGGGGCTGACTTTCCTGAATAGATTAATTATTTGGCTTCTGTCAATCATGTCAAGTAGCAACAGCAGTGGGGAAAGAGGGCAGAGGATCTTGCAAGACTGAATCCATCAATACCTGTATGCTAGGCCAAATAATTAATCTATTCTCTAACCATCTTTATGTTTCTAAGGCATCCAACAGTCCAAAAGATAGCACAGTGAAATACTACACTTTTTTTAATTATGGTGTTGGCAATGTTTTAGCGGCCTTTTCTTCATAAAAGAAAAGCAATAAATATAGGCAAGAAGATTAAATAAATAGAGGCTGTCAACAATGTAAAACTGTCACAGTGAACAAGAAATGGTTGATAAATAGTGACTGACAGGCATCTTTAGTTACTTGTTCTCAGGCATTAATCAAGATTTTTGAAGAGTTAATAACATTCAGGGGGGAGGGGGAGAAAGAACCTTGACTTCTAGAGAACTTGCGGGAAAAGTGAATGAGATCAGGCTGCTTCTGCAGATGGCAGAGTGCAGTGCACAGAAGGATGCTGTGTACTAGGCAGAACAGAAATACAGATTAGAATGTATTGAGCAATAGGGTATTCCAACCCCCCACTCCTGGTTTTCTGTTTTACATTAATCAAGTTCAATTATGTCAACTAATTGCATTTATGGAACTTGTATAGTATTCCTGGCTGCCATCCCAACATCGCTGCAGCTCCTGGAATTTAACAGTTTATCCATACCTCATTAAAAGCAAAGACCACCCTTCTAGATCAAGAACCTACAATCTTATACTTAAAGTTGACAAAGATGTTCAGACCCAGCTGTAGCGAGGGCTTGCATTGTTACCCTGGTGTTGAAGATCTGTTTGGAATGTTAAGTTGATTTCAGCTGTTTTCCTGTCTTCCTTTTTCATGCTTTGGTCTCCTGGCTAAGGCCTCTGTTCTGTCCTGAACTCTATGTTAACAGATCTCTGCACCCACATGGATCCACTTGCAGAAATGAGACCTAAGCTAGAAGTTAAATAGTCTAATGTCACACTGAAGCATTCAAAAATACTCATTGAGTTAAAACATTTTGGCTGCTGCTTTCTTCAAGGAACCAGCAGAGCTGAAAAGAGCATGTGAAGGTGCCTCATTCAGCAAAACACTCTGCTAAAGAATTTTGTTAATGTGACTATTCCTTATTTTCCTACTTTCCCGTCCATTTCTCTGCCAGCATACTATACTGTTATTATTGCTGATAGTACTTCTGGGTTGGTCTTTTTAATCAAATGCTTTTCTAAGTCTATAGCATATTGAGGACAAACTGGTGCAGAGTGGTAATAATTAATTTAGTCACATTATGAGCACATTATGTCCAATGCTTTAATCTCTGTCAGTTCAAAAGCATGTTTCATCTTTATATACTGAAATTTCCATTGGCAAGCAATGTAGGTAGTTTACAGAGATGAAAATAAAACCACATTTCTGTTAATTAAATGTACTAATTTGCACAGCTGGGCTTCCATGAAAGGTTTTTTCCGATATGCAGATGAGCCCCTCAGAATTTGCCAAATACCGGTACTCCTAATTCCCACTGTTGGCTCTGTTGGACCCAACCACCAAATAGACATTCTGTTCCATTGATTACAGGCTTCCCAAAAACTCATCTTCAAATACATTGCAAGAAAGTTATGCTGAATGGTATTCAAACTAATGGGCCCAATGTTGCTTAGTCTAATATAGTTTACCCCTGTTCAAAAGTACATACAGAGCACAAATCAAAATGGAGCACTGGGCATCCACTCACTTTCCCGAGAACATTGTTTTTGTTCTAAATGCAGGGATGGAAGGATGCAACTCTATAGAGGAATGAGAGAACTTCTTTCTGCATTGTCATGTGGGCTCTTCATATTCCAAACCAAAGTGTAAGTCCAGCCTTAGAGATCTGGATTTGAACTAAAAGACTACTTAAACTGGCAAATTCTAATACGTCTTGCAGGAAGTTCTTTTTGTGATACTTTCATATTTCATGGATGCCATCTCCATGCTTTCACAAAGCTTACCTCACAATTCAATAGCTGGAATGGAAGGAAAGAGAAGTATTGAGATAGCACAATACCCAGGAAAGAAGAAATGAGAAAAGAAATCCTCCTGAATTTAAAAAGATGGCAGGGATCCTCCAGCCAGATCTGCTGAATTTCTAGTTTTTAAGGTGGCTGCAGGTTTTGGTGTGGTGCCACTGGAGTGTCTCTTCTCCCCAGCTCTTCTCTTCTTCAATGGATGAAAGGGCTGAACAGCTGTCTGGGGCAGAAAGCAGTATTTCCACACAAAACCGAGTCACAGGAGCTGTGAAGCAGAGCCCAGTACTTGGATTCTGAGAAAAAGGTGCCTGAAGAGGTAACAGTGTGAGAGGAGTATGTTTTAATGGACTCAGGGTAAGAAAGACAGCTTAGATAGACTAGGAAAACAGCTGGGTATGAACTGATATACCATCATGGGGAAAAGCAGTGGATTGATTTGGGAGGTGTTCTAGTTGGATGCATACATACTGTGTAAATTCATTATTTTTCTCTCAGTCTTTTGCTGTATCCCAGGCAGTCTACAAAAAAAGATGGAATGGCTGGCAAGAAGACTGTTACAACCCAAATTCTTCTATTTACAGGGATGTTGAGTGTTCCCAGAAGATAATCATTCTCAGGGGTTGAAATATGAGGGAAGCTCAGAGTGGGTTGAGCCCCCCATTAGAGATGAGACCCCCCCCCAAAAAGCCCTCCCATAAGAGACGAGAGCCTCTGGCCTACCTGTGTCTTTCTAAGCAGCTCAGGTGGTGGTGGAGGCAGCAGCTCCTTCTGGCTTCTGGCTGCCACCCCTGGAGAGCCACTGACGCCTAAGTCTGAGTGTAATTCAAACCCTGATTATTCTGACTGTAACAGGGTCTCCATTGAGGCCCTGTTGCTAAGGGAATGGGGGCAGCTGGAAATAATTACCCCAAGAGGAGGGTGGGCCCTGGCCCTTAAGGAGCCAATGGCAACCAGACCCTGGGGGATAAGAAGAAGAGAAAGAGGAGGAGGGATGCCTGCGAGCACCACAAGGAAAAGAGGAAAATAAAGCGGAAGGAGCAAGGCTCCGGAAAGGAGGATCAGGGAAAAGAAAGCTCGGGACCCAACCCTGCTTGAACTTACCCTGAGGCTACCAGGATGAGGGTGAGTGCTGGGAAAAGGGGAGCTGAGCCACGGGCTGGAGCCGTAGTTAGTGAAGAAACAAGCTGATTACCTAAGGTTGATGACGATGGGAGCAACGATTCCTGTCCTGCCCTGAAGAAAGGGGAGGAAACACTGAGGAGAGTGAGGGGCAGCCTGAGCTGGAAGGAGCTGCACAGCCTATACTCTGGCTCTGCTGAGGAAAGCTGCAGGTGGCAGCTGTAACAAGCTGCTAATCACCTAATTAGTGGCAATGATAGGACTTATGGCGGCCATAACAAGCCACTAATAGGTTAAATAGTGAAATGCAGCGTGGCATCCATTGTCTGAATCATTAGGACAGGGGATGGCCAGGAGGCTAGACACCCCAAGAGTAACCCTTTGGACTGCAATCTCCCACAAGGGGAGTTTCTGCTTAACAACAGAGAGCCATTGAATAAAAAACACGAAAAGTAAGTTTTATTCAGTGTGGTACTTCCCGTGGGTACTTCCTTCTGTAACAACCACTTCCTCCCTATTTCATTTCTTTAAGATCCAAGTCGTGGCAGGCGGGAATTATGAGGATAGAGGGGGTACTTGGCAGACCCGCTGACACGGACCTTGGAAGGAGCTGCTCATACTTACTACTGCTAAGCCACTGAGAAAACAGGAGGGGACAGTGACTCTGTTGTCCCACTCACAAAAGAATACCTTGACCAAAATATACTTTGCAAATTAAGGTTAATTTATCACATCCCAGTAGATGTCACAAAACCACATGGCAGAACACTTACTTTAAGAGAGAAATGACGGTAAGCCACCATCTTATTTCATTATACTATCCAAGCACTTATACCTTTCCTAACCTGGCTAATTTTGACAGAATTATATGGAACTGCTACTCTTCAGACCAGATTACTTTTGATGTAAAATGTTTTACATCAAAAGGTCTCACAGGTTTTCTAAAGCAAGCTAACAACATTTAACTTACTTATGAGACTTCAACAAGACTGAAGCTGATCACTTTAGTAGGCTATAACTGGAGGGGCACTGATACATCAGTCCATATCGTATTGTCACCTATAAAAGGAAACTTTACTTTATTGGCAATTGGCTTTTCTTTGGCTGATGTGGCCGATTAATGTCGCCGATAAATGCCTCATGTGCACGAAGCCCCTGCCCCAGTCCCTCCCTCTCTCTCCCTCACCGTGGGGGTCTAGATTTACCACTCTGTCTCTCTTCTCCACGCCCCCACCCCCCACTCCCCGTAAAAGACTTAACGGCTGGATGCTGCTCTCCAAGCTGCCGAGCTGCATAGCAGCAATCGGATTGGTATTGGCTGTTATGGCTGGTCAACAATCAACTATTGGTATTGACTCAAAAAACCTTTATCAGTGCACCCCTAGCTATAATCTTCCTTAACTGAACAATGCAGAGTATTTAGGTTCTTTCTACTAGCTGGGGAATGGTTCTGCATTTTATCAGAGTGCATTAGAAATGTAGATAATAATAAAGAAATAATGTTAAAAGGCTATAGAATTCAAGTTTTGGACTTTCCCTAGCTAGTAAGAAAAAACAAAAAACCAACCCCCCCACCAACTAGGTTAATGAACAATTCATTTGTTTTTAAATTTAAAAAACAATATCAACCTTATTTTTGTTAGCTGAGCAACTTATTTTTCTGGTCACTTTAATAGAATATTCTGTAATTGCTCTCTATGTATATTTTTTAAACATACCCTTTTACTCTCTCAAGATTTTTTTCAGTTAAGCCCCACTTCTGCCAATCACGTTGCATAGGTAGACCCCCTACCTACATCTGGAACTTCACTAACTGAAGCGGGCTCTGTGTGCGCACAGCAATCTGACTATATGCTACATCTTGAATAAATGGGGCCTTAAAAAAAAAAAAAAGAAAACATTTGACTTTCTTTGCACATACCCTATTTCATTTTCTCCTGTGCAGTTCTGTTAATTGCACAGAAAGGAAAAACAGAAAGAAAGTGGATTTTTTTCTTCATTTCTTTCAGTTTTAAAAACCTTAGAAGTTACTGTTAAAACAGTATTACATTTTCAGAAGCAAGTGTTGCTTCATGTTGGATGGCATTCCTTTAACTTTGTTTGTCTTCAGCCAAATAAGAATGGAAGTGAAGTTCTTCTCTAAAAACTAAAGTTAAAATTAAATTGAATTCTGATGAGCTTTTCCAGGTCCTAGTTTCTATGTGTTACTGCCACCTAGAATTTCACACTACCACCAGCTCATTCCAGAACACCACATAATATCTGAATTATTTATGCTGGTGGCTGGTTTGGATGGTGAACTTTTGCTACATGAATAGTTCCATGTTTGTAAAGCATCAAGCTTGCTGCTGAAGCACAGGTACAACCACCACCAAACCCATGTCATCTAACACAGCCAGGAGTCTCTTCTGTGTTAAGGGCCACAATGGTCCTCAGTAGGGATGGATGCCCATAAAAAATTATGCACTGAAGTAACTTTTTCCTTATGGATGGTCTTCTAGAGACACTTCTGGAGCTGATTTTAATGAGACTATGAGCTTGTCTACATACAGCAGTCCATAGTGATCTAGGATGTGAATTTAAAGGCACACTATTACTCTGTACTCAGTCTACATATAGGCATTCTTAGTGCACACACAAAGCTGTTTTGTGTGAAATTCCTTACTTCATTTTCATAATAAGCACTTTACTTGATTCCTTTACATGCAGACAGTCAGAAAGGTTAAGGTGCATTAAACACTGGTGTGGACATACTTCTTCAGAATTGAAAGTGTCCTTAATTTAATTTAGCTTTCTTCAGTCTGGAATGAAAATAAATTCAATTGAATTAAGGCCCCTTTTAATTCTGAGTAAGTGTGTCAGCAGAGGGGATTGATGTCATTTAGCTAATCCTCTTTTAAAACGACACCTTTAGTTCATTCAGTTTGAAGTTTCCCAAGTAGCATCGCACAGTAACTAATCTGTTCTGGATTGACAGCCTTGCTTACTGTATACTAACTTCTCCCTTCAAGTTGGTCATGTGTGAAGAATAAGGAATTACTATGCATGGGTGAAGGTGGTAGACCTGGATCCTCAAGATGCATTTTAAATTATCATTGAAACTAGTGCAAAACTTTTCAGTTTAGAGAGGAACGTCTCTTTATTTAAAAAATGGACCATGTAAAATACTTGGACTTCCAGGAAGCCTGAGTAAAGGCACCATGAAACTGTACTACTCCAGGACTCCATCACAGTTCAGTCCTGGGGTCTCTTAAGGGAAAGAAAGCTACTCTAGCCAGTTAGTTGATGTAGATTGTTTCCCTTTCTTGTATTTGATGGTTCAGTTGTGTTGGCTGGTGCGGTGGGGAAGGCACAGAGTTGAAGCCCTTCCCTTCCTTCTCTCAGCTGCTTTCCATCCTTCATTTACTGCCTCCATCTATGGCAAGGACAAGAGCAGCATAATTGAGGCAGCTCTTCCTTCATTCCTTGTGCTTTAACTGGGATGGAAGTAGCCTGCACAGAGAACAAAGGTACATCTCAGTACTCACCCTCCACAAATACTGCCTGCAGGTCATAATTTGGCCTTTACATTATGCTGTAGTCTCTTTTAGAGCAGAAGCCAAAGAAGGGGACCTATAGCTCCCAGTTACCCTGTTCTAGCTTCCTAATCTTTGGCATAAATCCCTTCCAAGACTAATTAAGGGATTTTTAGGTTTTCTAAGTCTGTTTCACTTATGAATATACTATTTGTAACACACGCACTATACAAAATGCTGGAGCCTTTTCAATATTATAATTTACACCATTAATGGAATGTTTAACAATTATATGGGTGTGTGTGGCTGGCCTTGTCTTCATGGCTCCACTCTTGTCTATATGTGTCTGTTCCTCTCATTGCTCTCTTTTGTTCCCCCCTCCAAAGACACTCTGGAGAACTCTGGTTCCTGTTACAAAGGTCCTGTCATCATTACAGTAAGACTGTCAGACTGATAGAATATGCATGTTCTGCTTCTGAAACTTCTCTGTCCCTATACATTTTGCTGATTTAACAATGATATTGTAAGTAAAACAGCAAAACATCTACTTGATGTGGATACGCACTGGTATAAGCAATATCAGTATTATTTATTTCAGTCTGGGAGCCAGAATAAGCCATACAGGTATGAGGCACCTTTATAACTGATAACTGTATCTAGAGGAAGCCTTTTTTCCATTATGTCAGCAAAAGTTACACTTGACATAATTCCACTGGTTACATTTTTTAAGTGGGGACCAGGCTGGAATTATCCATAATCTGTTTTATACTATTATTTAGTAACTGGTATTTGCATTACAGTAGTGCCCAAAGGCTCCATTAATAATGGGGATTCATTGTGTTAATTGTTGAGAGAGACTTTAGTTCTACCTTGAAAAACCTACTGGCCTAATTGGCACACAGGTGGTACTGCCACAAATAAAGATATGATTTTATAACAATGTAATTAAGATGGTATAATTTTGCATGTGGATACTCTGATATCAGTTTAAATGTTTTGAATCCATTTAGTTTGCACAGAGCCATATGAATATCAGACAGCTTATGTGCTGTTCACTATTTTAATTAAACCGCTTTAAAATAAATCAAAAAAGCTTTTTGAGTATAATTGAGTCCCAGCAATAAAATATTGGCAAGAGGGGGAGAAAATGAAGTGATACATTTTTAAATAGCTTGTCTATTTTAATTGATGTAATCATCTAAATATTTCACAGATGTACATCAGCTTCAACTGTTCCCTAACCTAGCCATTAAATGCTGTCTAATTAATTATAAATGTCACAATAGAAGTTAGGTCTCCAGAAAATATTTGACTTGAGAGATTTGTAATCTTAGAGATCAGTTCAGGCAGGGTTCAAATTACACTCTGACTCTTGGAGTGGGGTCTGTGGCGATGGGAGCCGGAAGCCAGAAGGAGCCACCGCCACCACCACCTGAGCTGCTTAGAAAGGTGCAGGGCGGGCCAGGGACTCTTGTCTCTAATGAGGGGGCGGGGAGGGGGGGGGCTCTTGTCTCTTATGGGGGGCTTGTGGGAGTCTCATCTCGTATTGGGGGGCAGCCATATTTCCTCCCACATTTCAAACCTGGAGTTCAGGATAGGAATGGTTGAGAATGGCAAAATTGGTTGAGTATAGAAAGACTAGAATGGCCATTGTGAGGGGGTGGCGGCTAGGGGCGGCCGTGTGCTCCCTAGCGCCACCTACCGTCACGTTAGGGTGACGTAGCACCCTCAGAATTCTCGCCCGCCACGACTTTGATGTTTAAATATATAATGTGGAGGCTGCCAGTTTTCCTAATGGACGGTCTAGTTGTTCGTCCCTCTCCCAGACTGGGGATTCGATATGCGTCCTGCCTTAAGGGCAATGTGTGCCTCCAAGCCTCCCCCTCAGCACGCCCCAAGCCTCACAGCTGTTCTGGGGGACGCTTGTATGGTCCCTCGCCCCTCGGGCGCCCTTGTTCTCACTCTCGGGCACCGAGGCTCTTCGCCCACCTGGCGCCTCCTTGGGTCGGGCCCCAATCTCTAGCCTGTTCCCCGCGCCCTGGGCCTGTCACACTGGTGCCCAGCTACTTGCTGGCACCTCCTGGTTTGGCTCGCCAGCGCCGCTCACTACCGGCGCCCGGCTAATCGCCGGCTCTGCCTTAAATCTGGAGCGCTCCCGCCGCCCTAG
>NW_017728886.1:30299438-30305270 GCF_001723895.1 Crocodylus porosus
GCAGCCGTTTAGGGTGGCTAGGCTGCGACCACTAACTCCGGCCGCTCCGCTCAGCTCAGCTCAGCCACAGAGCTCCTACTCCTGCGGCAGCCAGAAAGGAACTATGAGTCAGGCTCCGGCCTAAGCTGTTTATAAAGGCCGGGCCCTGCCCCCTTCTGGCCATGTGACCCATCTGGTTGGCCTGGCAACCAGGCACCTGAGCTGCCTGGGTGATTGACAGCTCTGCCAATCACCCTCACAATCACGGGGCACCTCTGTGACTCCGTGACAGCCATATACAGAGAAACACAGTTGAATGAAACTATGAATTATGAGTTCTGTACTTATTAAAGAAAACAAAATCAGGGAAAAGTTAACATGTTGCTCAAACTTTTGGATCTGTATGCTAACTGAGGCTGATGTTTGTTATTATGTTGGAACAAAAGCAAACCTAGGGAAAAAAATGTAGAGCCAATCCAGTGGTTCTCAACCTTTTCAGATTCAATGCACCCTTCGCTAAGTTTTCAGAATTTAGCAGCACCCCATTTCAAAAATTAATATAAACTGAATATGAATTCTATAATATAGACACTATATAATTGATTGTGGTATAATGATAAAAGTTACTCCACCAGGTCACTCCCCCTGGCTCTACCTGGCCCCATGCATGTTTGCTCCCAGCAGGGCACCTGGATTCCCAACACATGGATCCAGGTCACTGTTGGGGACTGGGAAGTAGCAGACCAGTATCTGCTCTTAGTTATGTCAGAGCAGTCTCCACACATATTCCAGGCCCCGGGTGAAAATGGACAGATCCCAGGGCACCAAGGTGCCAGGCTACACACGTGGCGTATGGGGAGTGCTCTTGGGCAGATTCAGGGGGGTGTACCCCGCTTGGATTCCTGCTCCACCCAAAGTTTAAAACCAGATGCCTGGCAATGGCAGCATTATTTCTAGTCAGGCAGTGCTGAGGGAGTCCACTGGTCAAGCTATCCTTTGTTCTGCAATTCTGCTGTCTGCTAGCTGCTCCTGGTAATGAAGCTCCTATTTCACAGCTCTGTAGATTGTTTTCAACTCATTCCAATGAAATCATATTTGCTGTTGCTTCAATCTTAAAATGAATAATACAGCTCTAGGTCCCTAGCATATTCACTAAGCTTCTAGTTTCTTTTTACCTAGAAAATAATGTTGTTTTATATGCATCTCACCATCTGCACCCCTTTTTTCAAAATCTGAGGTCCACCCATAGGAGCACAGATGGGGCAGGAGGGGGAAAACAGATCACATGAGGTCCAGGAAGAAGGAGTGGGGGGGAGGCCCTTTCCCCATCCACAGTCTGTACCACTCCCATTATTGTAGCAGCTCCTCCAGGGATTCATATGCCAGAGTCCAGAGCCATCTGCCCCTGCAGTCCCTTCCACCAGCCCTGGGAGTGTGCAAAGAGCTGGGGGATAACCAGGCTGACAAGTGCAACTCTGCATCTGTGCACCCATTCAGTTGCCTGTGGCAGAACACGCTGCTCAGAAGAGCTGGCCCAGGTGCTGCTGAGCAGTGGGAGGGGGCGGTCATGGGTGCCCCTTGTCCATTGGGACTCTGGGGCGGCTAAGAGAAGGGGCAAGAAGCATGCTTCTCTCCTTGCAAGGGGGCTGGGTGCCACAGCATCCTTACAAAGAGCTCATGGCACCCCCAGGATGGAGAAGCACTGAGTTAAATGGAATTAGAAGGGTAATCTTGTCAGTTCTGTTCTCCTCACCCATAAATATTTATTTAAGGTTTCTGAGCAGGCTTGTAGTTCTATTAATAGTTTATCTGAACAAATTTGTGTTTGAGGGTTATGGTGGAATGCAATGAAGTGCATTGCTACAGAGACTGAAAATCCTGAATTGTGAAGATCTGATTTACTTTCCTGATCATTCCCAGGATACATGGTATATTAATCCAATTAACTTGCATTTTTATGGTCAGGTATATGAAAAATACTGAACTAACTAGCTTTAGAAGGATGTATTCTGGCTAAGCTGTAAAAGACTGATGGGGAAGAAACCTTCTGAGTACAAATTCCTTTCTATACTTACCACATAAGCAGCCTGACTCAATAACATTGTAATTATTGCCAAACCCTACCTGTTTGTTTTATGTAAAACAAGAGTCATTTTTGTTTAGGATTAGTTTTAAGGATCAAAATTACACAAGCGCCATTGGTGATTTAAATGTTTGTGCAAACTGCCTAGTCCTAGTATAGTGTGTAAATAGAAGTGCTGACTAATTTTAGTATGAAGTTTTAACAGCCTGTATTTAAGAGAGATTTTGTTTGTAAATCAGACTACCAAAATACAAACTCCACAAATTGTTCTGTAGTTATTATAACTACATACAAGCAAACTTCATGAAGTCAATAGAACAAAGGCTCTAGCAAGACTTTAAATACCAAGATACCAAGGTAGCAAGACTTTAAATACCAAGATCTGGCCAACTCTATAGACAAATTTATCTCTGGCAGTGATTCTCAACCAGGATGCCATGAGATCCTTTTATAGTGCCATGGGGTGCCACCTCGTATTAGCACTGTTGTGTATGCAAACACCTACACGATTCACAAGATAGACCCAGAGATTTCAAATAGGAATCCATGGAGTCAAAAAACATTCTGACCTGTTGGGATCATTCTTGGGTTCTTTACAACAGAAGAATTGCTCTGTCATGCTTGTGTAGTGAAAGGTAAGGCTGGCATTTCCTGAGGGGTGCCTTGAGTCTAATGAGTTGGAGAACCACTGATCTACGGAGTGACTTTGACCATGGATGGTGGCTCAGTACATGTCCCTTTTGTTTGGGTGAGCAGAAATAACTTAAGTCTCTACTTTGATTCCGCAGGTTATTCTAATGAAGCTGATATTTTATTAAACATTTTGAGCAATGGGACAAGTGTATGAACACCTTTAAAAAATGTGTATTGCTCTAATTGTATACACATGTGCATAATTGTAATGATTTACAACTAGTCAGGACAGACTCAAGGGTTCATGGACTTGGGAAGATGACATAGATGCTTTTGACTTCCAAATCTGTTTCCCGTGGTTCATATGAAACAGGCTAGTGGTCTCAGTTGAATTCTAAGCAAGCACAATGCAAAAATCATCATCAGAGACTAACTGGATACCACAATGTTGAGAATCTCAGCAGAAGAGAATAGTGCCCACTGTGAATAACGGTGAAAGAATTAGGCTTATTAAATAATGCCATTGTTGGTAGTTTTGGTAAATGGTAAAAGAAGAAAAATGATGTGGTTTGGAGACCGATCCATCCTTATTTGGTAGAAATGACCCACCAAATCTTGCAGGATAATGTGGGAAAATTTATAATAATATTGTCTATTCACACACTGTATGGACAAGGAACTTCAGTCTGGAGTGCAGACTTTCATAAAAAGATTTTCTTTTTTTTTTTTTAAGTTCTTCCTTGCAGTGGGCCTTTCATAAAGAAACAGAGGTCTTGTCTATACCGATTCTCTGCATTATGCACTGATGGATAAGTCTCTCTAGTCCAAACAGATTTGCCAATCACTAAGAGATCTAGTTCAATGGTAGTTATGTTAAAAGTCATCACAAGGAAGTTAGAACCCCTTTGCAAACTTTCTATTAAATTTTAAGGCCAGTTTACAAATGGAAGTTAGTACTATATCTCCTATAGTGGAAGATACTGCAGCACATACACAGAATTGAGGGGATTTGAAATGTGCAGTAGTGCATGATGGTATTAATTGTGGTCCAGATTAATACAATGATTAATTTTCAGAAAGGTGTATATATCCTGCACAATTTATTTTGGGTATATTTTGCGAGATAACATCATAACAGGAAAAATGTTCCCTCCCTGAGAAAAAAAAATCAAATTGACAAAAAAGCTTTAATTAAATGTCACCTCTAGCTTAAGGTCAAGCATAGAAAATTTCAGCCAAGAAATTGGTTGTTTCACATTATAATGTTCTGAGAAGCTGGAAATGAGCCGTGTCTCAGATTCACACTACTTCAGGTGTTTAACCTCATGCACTTCAACTGAAGTCACTGGAAGTACATTATGTTAAGCACCTGAAGCATTTGTGCAGCCTTAAAGTTGAAACCTGACTATAATTGTCACAGGTGCAACCCAAAAACCTGCTATAATTATAAATGGAATAAAAAGAAAAAGCAAGGACCTCTTACTTTGAAGAAAACAAAGTCTACTCTGTGGGGACTGAAAGATATCCTTGCACATTTTGTCAGAGATGGGGTTTGGTCCGTGTCCTTTGCTCATTTTGTTGGTGGTTGCTTGTCACCTGAAGAAGCAGCTGCACATCAGTGGCATTTCCCACCAAAAATCCCCGGGGAATGGTTTCTGATGGAAAACCTTTGTAGTGATAGAAGAGTAGCCCAAGTTTAGATATGGTGATTTCTTTTCCTCTAGATTTAGATTCACTAAATAGATACTTACCTTGACTGGGTGCATCAACAGGAAGAGCAGCTGTTGTATAGTTTGTGCATGACCTAAGCAGACATCATTTTTTGCCAGGTCTCCTAGAAAAAGAAGATTATGTAGGGTCCAATACAACTGAGGAAAGATCCTCCTGAGCTGGGGGAGTTGGGGCAGGGGGGACAAGGTAGTTTCAAAGAAAGCATCTTTTCAAAACCAGAGATAAATATTTTGATTTCTAATCTTCAAATAAAAATGAAAGTCCTCATCTTGCATTAAGGCAGTGGTTATCAATATTTTTAGGCTTGAGGCATCCCTGGTTACATTCGAGGCACCACTTGGCAAATGCCAGCTCTTAGTTTCTGCTCTTTTTTGACTATAGAAACATAATAGAGCAATTTTTCCTGTGGTAAAGAACCCAGAAAGAACACAACACGGGGGAATGTTTTTAACACCATGGATTATGCTATTTGAAATCCGAGTTGAAGGCAAGTCATGTTTGCACACCAAACCGTGCTAATTAATACTGTGTGGCACCCTCACAACGCTCGCAGGGCACCCTGGCAGAGAATCACTGCATTAGGGGAAGGAAAGGCGCATGAGCCCTACAGACGCACCCTGACCCAACACAGCAAGGGCATGAGTTCTTTCCGCCAGCAATGATCCCTGGGGCCGTGTTTGGAGGACAGGGTGAGCCACCATTTCTGCCTTGTGAGTGCTTGAAGAGACAGCAAAGAAAAGAGTTGCAGTTGCCATTTCCTTAGCATTGTCTTAAGGGCAAAGACTTGTGGAGGGGTTTGTTGGGCCAGATGTGGACGAAGCCAGGGCTGCGATGGGCCTCAGAAGCGGAGCGGGGAGCTGAGGAGTTTCAGGGGAGCCCGAGAGCCCAGGAGAGGCTGTGGGAGAGCTGTCCGGCTGGCGGGCGCTTGGGAGGGAAGAGGCCGGGGCTTTGTGCCGGGAAGGCAGCGCCTGGCCTCCAGGGCCCGCTCTTTCCTTAGCTCCTGCTCGCAGCGCGGGCTGCGGGCACGGCACGGGCCGAGGGCGGGAGCCGGGAGTCCCGCCTGTGGCCTCCCCCTGCCGGGCGCGCGGGGCCGGACAAAAGCCCCAGCCCGGCGCGGGGCGGGGGCTCCCGGGGCCCGGGCTCGCGTGCAGGGAGGCGGGCGGGAGCGTCCCTCCTCCTCCTCCTCCTCCTCCGCCCCGGGCGGGGGCTCGGGATAGGAGCAGGAGGAGGAAGAGGAAGATGACGAGCCAGTGCAATTAGCCTAACAAGGGCCGGGCGGCGGCGGCGGCTTCGCCCCGAGGACTGACACCTCCGCTCCGCCTCTCCCCGCCATGCAGGCCGGCGCCGCGGGGCGCAGCTGAAGGCCGGCGGCGCCCCCGCCCTATGGCGGCGCGGTGAAGGGGCGC
>NW_017728886.1:30305370-30316539 GCF_001723895.1 Crocodylus porosus
CCCTCCCGCCGTGGAGTTGCCAGGAGTTGGGCGCTAGGAGCGGGCTGAGGTGCGGTGGGCCTGGCCCCAAGACCTGTTGCCTGCGGCCGGGCATCGTCCGGCGGCTCCCGCGCCGGCTCGACTCGGGCTGGGAGCCGGCCCCGCAGCCCGTGGCGGCGGCTCGGCAGGGCTGGCCCCGCTCCAGCCTCCCCCTGCGCTCGGCAGTGTCCGGCCGGGCTGCGGGAGGCAGCGGCTGTTGCCGGCTCCTCTTGCAGGCGGAGCCCGTGCGGCCGCTGTCCCCCGTGTGCGAAGCACGGGACGGGCCGCCATCGCCCCGCGTGCAGCCGGTTCCTCGGGCTGCCCCTGCCGCGCTGCGCTCGGCCCGGCTCGCCCTCTGCCTCCGCCGCGGCGCAGCCGGTGCCGAGCCACGGGGCTCGGGCTGCCGCCAGTACCGGCTCTGACAAGGACAAAGTGTCAGCCTCACCTCGGCCCCTTTCCCCGCCCCCACAGCCCTGACGGAAAGCGGTACAGGTGTTTGAGGAAAACAGCGCGGCTTGCACTGATTTGACAATGTTATCATGTAATCAAATACCTGAATTCTTTTGCAAGCCTTTCCTTTAACACTGTGCAAGCAGTGGGGGTAGGGAGAGCCCCCGCTAATACACAGATCAAACTATTATGATTTAATTTGACTCCTACTAAGTTTGCAGTGTCTTTCCTGCCGGCCCTGGCTTGTCCTGGTCTGTGACCCCCTCCCTTGTAGGTAGAATTCCTTGCCTTCAAGCCACCTTCTACTTGATGACTGTTTAATGCGTTGGAGTCTTTCACAATGCACTGTTAATTATTATGGTTTTACTTTAAATTTATTTTTTGATACTCATATTGGACAAACATGTCACATCTTAACATTTTGCAGGTAAATGATGAAAACGGGGATTTGTAGCAAACAGAGCAGTAGCCCAACTAGAGTGTGCACACAGTGATCTGCTTGGCAGATCTCACCCCTAAGGACTTTTCATGCGGGTTATGTACCACTACATTTTTCAGAAGTCTGATTTTTCTTTGAGCCTCTAATGCTACAAAATATACTTTGTCAGAAATTGCTAAATAAATAAGTAGATAAAACAGCAACTAATGTTTTTTGTTTGAGGGGGATGCCTCCATGCAACTAGTTGAAATGGGATTATATGTATAGTATTTGCAGAAGTATACCTAAAGTTAAACTTTTTAACTCTGTTGAATTGCTCTCTGATTAGTAACATTTAGAGTTTGCTTTGGGAGTGCTAGGGAAACCAGAAGAAAATCTAATGAGTCATTTTTATGTCTGATAAAGTGTACTTTTGGTAAACAGAAATCTTGCTGCTAATGTTGGGTCCTGTCTGCCATGCAGTCATCTTGATGCAGAAAATAAGGTGACAGTTCTGTGAAAAAGAGGCTAACAAATACTGCTTTGGGTCTGGGACACTGTTACCCATATGCATTTCACTTAACAGCTTAATTTTATGCATGTACATTTAATACTTGGCTGCAGTTGAATTACATGCAGATCTTGTTCACATGATGTGAACTCTGCAAGCGCAGTCTATGCTCATGGCAGGGAAGAGAACTGCAGCAAAAGTTAGACAAATAGGGTTTTTAGCCAGTTAGTAATACAGGTCCAAACCCTCTATGACTTGGTCTTGTTTCAGTTTTTTAGCTTGACTACCTGGTATCAAGGTCTGTTGACATGGCAAGGAAAGAGAAATCCAGAGAAGCGAAGGGGTATCTGTATGTTCATGCACATGCAGGTGGGGAACCAGGTTGAGATGCATGTCCTTTCAGATAGCGCATACAATCCTGTTAGATTCCTGGTTATCTTTGTTGTACCTTTAGCTGGGTTCATGGTTAGGTGTTCTGCTACTATGTTCTGATTTTTTTTTTTTTTAAATGTCTCATTGCAGCTCCCATTATTTATTTACTTTTTGAGCTACGTGCACTTGTCTCATGATCTTTACCATTTTATTTTTGTGCCTGTTTTAATTTTGCATATGCTGTGTTTTTTCTCTTTGCTGTTGCTTCCTTTGGCTGAGAAGATTGCAGAGGAGGAGAGAACAGAGCCTTGGCCTTTCAGGCTCTGTTCTCCCCTCTCTGAGTTATTCCTTTGGACAGCTATATTTGGGGCTCTTCTGGGAGACTTGGTGGTCTCCACTAAAAGGGCTGTCTCCCACTCTTCCTAAAATTGTAGGTGCATATTTGCAAAACTGCACAGGGATCACTGAGTTTTCTCTAGTACAGCTGCTCCTTTGCTTTGTCCTATTTGTCTACCTCCATGTAGGGAAGCAATGCATTGTAAACAAATGAGATTGGTATGGTAGTATAAATTCAGGGCAGTGGTCTGAATTGAATGAGTGTCTTCCGAATTGGCTGAATTGGAATTGAATACTTCCCTACTTGCACAGGCCTACTGCTCAGTAACGGTAGAGCTACAACAGCAATCTCAGTGGAATTATTTGGGACTTAATTGTTACGATGAGGATAGAATATGAGTCTCATATATCGAAGCCATTGCGTGTTTGGAAATGTAAATATGTTATCTTTCTCTAAGGTACCACATTTTAAAACTTTTTCATTTTGATGCTAAGTTGATAGGTCATTTGATGCAGGTCTGCATGATGGTTTAAAAGTGTGCCCCCCCCCCCCAAAAAAAAAAAAAAAAAAAAAAGAGTTCTTGTACATTTCCTACCTTCTAAAGTTTCTGTCTGGAGGAACATGCAGTCCCACAAAGTAGAGTGTTTTTTAGGTGATGCTTAGTGACTTGTGGAATGCTTTCTAAAGCTCTAAATGCAGAAGAACTCAATATTTGCATCTTGAGCGTAGTGAATGCACTTGCAGTATATTGGTGTAGGTAATTGTGATTTAAAACTGGTTTAACGAACATGAACTTTGAAACTCTGTTTGAAAAAGATTAGTGGTTACTTTGGTAAATGAATTTGAAAATTTCTGATTAAAATAAATGTTGGAATGGAATCTTGCTTCCATTTCTGCCATCCTGTTCTCCAAGTCTTTCGATTACTCATGTTTTTGGAAGAGGATCATGATAATTTCAGGAAAAAATAGATCCAATGACATGCTACATGCATTTTTTGAACTTGCAAAACAGTTAAACTCTACGTAAGTTTAAGTAACTTGTAAACTGTAACTTCATGAGAACAGGAATGATTTTGAACAAAGAGCTGGTTTTTGTATTTTACAAAAACTTAGGTGTACACATACTATTGTAATGGTGATGCCTTTGGATAAAGATGCATGCAGTATGGTCATTACGGAACCTTTTTTCTGTGTACTTTTCTCTCTTTCTTTGGTATGTCAGTAGTTCACCTTTTTTGATTGACTGCTGGGATGTCCTGTCCAAATATTCTGCTGGTGGTGACAAGAAATAGAAGGGAGCAAAATCTTTGTTTTATTTTAAATAGCATGAGATTTTTTTTTTCTCTACAGTCTTAAAATTCCTAGCATGCCTATTTTGTATCCTAAAGGATAGGAGGTGGAATTTTAAAATTTAGGATATTTTTATAAAAAGTGGAATCAACTGTGTTAGTAAGGTATCTGTGCTTGAATATACCAATTACACGATTAATCCTATATTGAAATTTCAGCGTTAGTATTGAAACCATGCATGCAGACACATCCAGGAACCCAGAGACTGTTTGGATGAGCATGCATTTACACTTTAACATAGAGGATCAAAAGTGCTAATCCTACTTGGTATAACTAGAATGATTCCTCATCCCATCGTTTATCTGGCTAGGTTGGAGAGTGGGGATAATTGGCTCTTATTTAGTCTGTTTTTATGACAACAAAAATTCAAATATATGTGTACATTGTATTCTACTTTACTTCCCACCCACTCTTTTTACAGGCTTCTTACATTTTGAAGCCTTAGACTGTCTCTGGGAGTACGTTCAGCATCAGTACAAGAATCACAGCTCCACTGTATCTTAGACTTGTTTGGAGCTGACAGGTGTTACAGTAAATGTCAAACAAGATTGTTATACCTGGAATTGTTGCTCACAATTCCATGCTAAGATAAATACATGTTTAATAACTATGTAGATGGTTCTGTGTATTAAATGCCATCAACATAGCTTGCCAAAGTTCTTTGAGTAGATGTGATATCTTTTATTAGACTAACTAAATAGTTGGGGGAAAAAAGGTACAACCAACAAGCCTGAATCAATATAGTATTTCTTTTTTGACGGATGTGGGGTATGTTTTAGTTGTATTACTTAACTATAATAACAGAGAGAAGCTCTGTAATGTTCTTATTTTTTCCCCAATTAACTTATTTTGTGGATTGGAAGAGGGAACTCTAATATAGTCTTTCCAAAAGTAACAGGCTTGTTTCTTTTTCAGCGTTTGCCTACAAGAATATTCAAGATAGACAAAGTAGTATTATGCCTTCTTTCTTAAGCCTTTGGTGTCTTTAATTTCTCAGTTATGAGCAGGGGAACTGTACAAATAGAGCTGCTGCTTCTTTCTGGGTTAGCCAGTGTGCCATAAATGAATTGCTTTCAGCTGAAAGCAAACTCTTGTCTTTGCCTTACATTGTCTGTCTTTAGTTATAACAGCTTCTGGACAGTGAGTTCTTTTATACAAGCACTGTTACCCACTGCACTATGGGCTGTCACTAGACTGAATGGGCATCACAGTTCAGGGAGCCTGGATCATGTTGGTAAATATTTCGTGCCAGACATGAGGTTCAGTGTCTGTACCCTGGAAAAATACGAACAGCTGTTTAGGTTTTGAATTTTGCTTGCAGTCATGAGTTATACCCTTGAGAGTGTAGGTAGTGGACTTATTTTTGTTTTTAATTTCTTTCTTCCCTTTTGCCAGCTGCTACTGATTCATTGAGGGTGAATTGGGTATCTCGTCTGAGGCCAGTGCTAATTACAGATTGGCTGGTGGTGGAAGGATGCAGTTTGAGATAGACTATTTGCTTTTATGTATGCATCATTTGCATAATGTGTTGGGACACACTATGGGCTGCACAAAGCACTAGAGAATATACTGTAGGGAATAATAATGCACTAGCACCAGAGGGGGAAGGGAGGGGTAAATGGGCTTGGATGATCTAATCTTCCTCAATTCTGATTTTGAGATCCATGAGATCTTGCTTTTGAAAAACAAGATCAAATGGAACATGTTAAATCCTTTTGGAGAGACATTTAATTGCTTGTATGTAGCAGCTGGAGCTGGCACAAGTCAAATAAAGAGATTTGACCCTATTTCTAAACTAGCCTTGTATTTGATGACTGAAATGGCAGTATGCATGCCCATTTTGTTTTATTGGGTTAATTTATATGCATTCATTCAGATACATGAGTAAGTAACTAATATTGTTTAAAAAAGGACACTATAAAAATTTAGATTTAAAGATGTGGAAAAAGATCCATAGAAGACAATAGCCTGGCCTTTTGCATCCCACCTCCAGTGCAGAGGGGTCATTGGATGGAGTAGATCTGTAGTCTCTTTTACACTGAGCATTGATTTTTAGTGTTGGGAAAGGGAGGTGCTGATTGGAGAACTCTGATTTTCTTTGTCAATCTGTATAATTGGAGTAAGTGTAAATTAGAACAGAGTAATTAGAGTAAAAGTGGGCATGTCTACATGAGAGGATTACTGCAGAGCTGCCTAATTAACTCTGCACTAAAATATCACTGTCTACATGTGCAGTGCTATTAGGACAGAGTAAGCTAATTAACTCTGCCACAGGATACTTCTATTTACAAGAATTGCTTGGGAGAATTACTTGTAAATACAAGTACTATCTTGGGGCAGAGTTCTTCACTCTGTAGCAATGCATGGCTGGGGCATAAGGATGTGCTTCAGTGTCAGGGCTGTGCTGGCTAGCCCCAAACTGAAGCACCCACATGTCCCAGGCAGCCCGTCCACAGCATGTTGAGCTGGGTTGGAACAATCCTGGGCTGGCAGGCTCACACCTTGGGCCCCCTGCCAGTCATGACTGCTCTGACTTGGCTCAACATGCTACAGTCCCAGGCGCATGTTCAAACAGTACGCCTGGGAGCATTAAACTCCGGCATGCTATGCACTGGAGTTTATTGCTCTGTGCTAATATCACTTGTAGGTGCACCCACTACAGCGCTAATCCAGGGTGATCCTAGGACTCGGGGACTGTAGTTATCTTGGGACCAAAAGAGTGGCTTGTCACATATGGATGTGAACAGACCTCATGTTTATATAGATAGCTTATGGACTAGTTTGTATAAAATGTACATGAGAAATTAATTTACCATTAAAGTATTGGTACATTTATGAGGGTGGGGAGATAGACATTGAATGGTTCCCCCTTTCTTATTGTTCATTTTAGATCAAACCAGAACTTGACTGGCAGCAGCACTATGGCAAATTTTGGCGTGGCTGCAGCCCACCCCATAGCCCCCCCTCCCAGTGCCGCCACCACCACCTGCCCTGAGCACAGTCCCGGCCCAACTCCCCTACTTGGAAGAGCCTAGCACAACCCCAGCTGCAGCCTGCGGTGGGCAGCCTGCCCTTGCCCTGCACACATCTGGGGGTACATGCCCCCATGTCCTCTTGGGGTGCGTATAGCAGTGGGAGCCTCTCCCTTCACCCCCCAGATGAGCTGCTAGTGGCTCCATCCTGTGCCCTGTCCTGGTCACTCTCTCCCTCACTGGGAGCCTCAGCCTGCCCCCCCTAACCCTTCCCCCATAACAGACTTATCAGCTGGACACTGCTCTCCACGCTGCTGGGCTGCGCTTCTGGCAACCTGCATGCTGCACTGCAGCTGCTCTCATACACAGGGCATTTATTGGCAACGTTATTGGCCACATCAGCCAAAAAATGCTGATTGCCAATAATGTCAATTTTCCTTATATAGTTGATACTATATGGAACCGATGTATCAGTGCACCTCTATCTGTGATGGATATCTTCTGATTGTATTTAATTCCTTCATGTTCCAGTAAGCCTTACAAAGAAGAAAGACTATATTCTGCTTTTTCATTAAGAAACTAGAAAAAGCAACAAAGAATGAGCAATCCTTTTTCCAACTCATCGGGCTCTGTGGGCTGAATGAGGGGCATGGGGCCAGTCTGTAGGCTGGACTGGACCTACAGACTGTACTTGCATACTGTGTGCAACATGTGATTCTAGTCCGATACCTAGCTAGCAGCACCATGGGCTGGATTCATCCCGCAAGCCATATTGTTAACACTTTTGCTATATTGTGTTTTCTGTGTTGGTTTCTTTTTTTTTTTTTCCTGTTTTAGGACTAGCCAAACTAAAATAGTTTGGGAATTAGTTTCTCTAAGCAGTTTAAATTGTTCCTTGACCATATAATAATAAATATATAGGTATGCATTCTAAATGTTCCAAGCTTAAAGGAATATGTTTCTAAGATCAGTGAATTCATTTTTTATTATGAGACCCAACATTTGACTACACAGTGATACCCTTCTCTGTCTCCAGTTTTGTGCCATTAATACTGATCAGGGAAACTTAATTATAAGATATTGAATTCCCAGGAAACACTTTTGTGAGTAAATTGGATTCTGACTTGGTTTGTCTGGTCTGTGTTGCTAGCATGTCAACACTACCAGGCCAAACTATTAAATCCCTTTTCCAATAATAATGCATTTTGTATTGTACACCAGAACTCTCCAACTTGTTGAAATGTAATTCTTTTACTAGTAGTGTTAAAGGGATGTTGGGACCTGAAGAAGAAGAATGCCTTGCATTCGAAAGCCTGCACTACCAGGAGTGACTAGAAATAATGGTTACAAGCTGGCAGAGGGTAGATTCAGACTAGACATCAGGAAGCACTACTTCACTGTCAGGGAGGCTAGGATCTGGAACTGACTTCCAAGTGAAGCGGTGCTGGCTCCTACCCTGGGGGTCTTTAAGTGGAGGCTGGATGAACACCTTGCTGGGGTCGTTTGACCCCAGTATTCTTTCCTGCTGTGGCAGGGGGTCGGATTTGATGATCTGCTCAGGTCCCTTCCGACCCTAGAAACTATGAAACTAATTCTATTCCAACTGATCTAATTCTCTGCAGTTGATCCAATAAAAGATATTGCCCTAAGAAATCCTTGCCTCTTATTCTTTTATATAGACAGAAATGAACTGCGTTTTAATAATGTGCTCAAATATTATTGATGTCAGTCTCATTTATGTACTCAGCAGGATTATTTTAATTCTGGTTGGGGGCAACTGTTGTAACAGAGCTCCAGGATCTGGCTGATTTTCCTTATTAGGAATCCAGTTCCTTAATGAACTTCACACACAACTTCAACTGCTTGGATTTGAGTTTGGATGTAGGTTCATCTTCCATTCTTCAGGATTTAATAGGCCATGAGATATGAGCGACTGACCAACAGGGACTGCCTCTTTGAAGAAAAGTGGTTTTATTTTTTGTATTTACACTGAGAAATGGAGGGGCAGATTTAAAAATGTTCACTCACCAGTCATTACCTCCACTTCCTACTATCCTCATGTTCTGGCTTTCTTGCACTGGGTAAAAAGCTCACTTGGAACATTTACCTCAACTAGGTTCTGCAGTGTTTGGATGAAAAGCAGTCAGGTTGCATTACTCCCTTTGTTTTAGTTTTTTTCCCTTTGGTTACTGGTCATTCCTTGGGCTCTGAGCTTCCATTTTCATGCCTTTCCTGATAAATAAGGAGTCTATAATGATTCAAGTGACAAGTATTTCCATGTGTGGCTGCACATGCCTCTCATTCCTTGACTCTGTTTTGTAAAATTCTGCTTGCTTGCTCTTGCAGACATTTTTTTTCATTATCATCAATCACTGTTGTAAGGGGAGAGCGAGTAAATTTTGTACCCACACTGGTCAGTTTTACAACTCTTTTTCTATCCTGTTTAGTCTTGCTGTTCCTTTTATTGATCTGATTTGGTGGGGGTTTTGGGGTTTTTTTTTGTTTTGTTTTGTTTTTTTAAGTACACTCTTAACATCCACAGTTCTTTCCTAATGTCCCCTCCCCACAGCACACACACTTGCTAGTAGTCTCTTGGAGACTATGCAAGGAAAGATGTTTGTGTAGTAGGAAGAAATCTGATATTTTCTAAAGGTTAAGGTTTAAATGCCATACTGTATTGCTGCTGAGGTATTAAAGTAGGTGTTACATATTCGTATCTCTGGATGGGAATCACCATGGAACTAACTTAAATCCCCTTTACCTTGTAAACAAACAAATAGCCCATAACACTGGAGAGTAGTTATCTTTGTACAGGAAGGGGGTGTAAAGCTGTAGCCATAACTCATGTGTAGGCTGATATTTGGCATTGATGTAGTGGACATGAAGTTGCAGGCGGTATATGTGTATTATTATTTTTTTTAAATTAGTGGGTTTGGGGGCTCGGTTGGGTATAGAAGTCAGGTTTATGGTTTTCTAGAACTTTTAACATATGGAAAGCAGACTTTATCAGTATAACACTTGCACAGTTTATTTGTATTATTGAGAGAAAGATCTGAAATTAGCATGGCATAATCACTGAAGTGCAGGTATTTTCCTATGACTCTTATTAACTGGACTAAATTTTTAGCTCCTATATATTAAACAGATTTCTGTCATGATATGGAGACTAATTGTTGTATAAGCATAACTTATTTCCCACTATAAAACAAAGTTAAGCAACTAGTCATCAAAATAAATCTTTTTAGTCATGATTCCTGTTATGTAGTCATGTGCTTTAAAGGAAGAAATGCATTTTTTTTTTTTTTTTTTTTGGCTAGATGATGAACTACACACTGGGTTACTTGACAACCAGCTGTCAAAGGGGAAAGGACCTTCTCTCTGAAGGAGTGGCTAAGGACTTGCTGCTAATGGTATCTCACTGCTTGGTAATTTCCTTGTGCTGGGCGCTCAACAAGGTTCTTGTGGTTGTGTCCAGCAAGTTGCAGCTGCGTGCGTGCTTTCACTTGATATGGTGAGATAAGTGGTTGCCCGGGCATGCTTCCTGAGCACAGGCTCTGGTACACCTTCACAGAAAGAGAAGTTTGGGCCTTAGGACCAGTTCTAGCCTCTTGGCACTCCAATAGCTTAATCAAAAACTTTTCCAAAGCTACACGGGAGGAACCAAAGGGATGATTATTTTGGGGGCATGTTGTAGATGAAATGGACAATACACAGATTTTTTGCCAAAGGGATTCTAAATATGTAATCTTTGTTTCAAGCCATGCAGATTCAGATAAAACAGCAGAGCACTGAAATGCCTTTCCTTCCTGCAGGTCCCCCATCATTCTGAAGCACTGTTTGGGCCTCGCTATTTGGGCTCCTCGGGTGTCTGTGATTCTTCCCCTCTTCCAAGCTGCTGATGAAAGGCCCTTTCTTTCATAAGCTCCAGTTCCCTTTAAGTGACCCCTGATCACCTTCATTGTTTCATCAGCCTCCCCCACCAACTGGTACAGCTTGCTTACCAGCCCATCTGGGTAGACTGGTTTCCCAGGGCAGTGTTTAGTGCCAAAGACTTTTACATGTGTATTCTGGACAGTTGGGGGCCAGGTGGAAGGGGGAGGGGCCAAGGAGAGCTTCAGGGTTCCTCCACTTCAAACCGAAGAGGAGTAAAGTAGAAAGGTAAACTTAGCTGCTCTAGGGCAGGCACATAGGGAGTTCCAACTAGGCCTTTAAGAGGAACATAGTCTAGAGCTCCGAGTTGGATTCGGCACACCAGCTGCAACTCTCGCCAGCCCTTCATTCCAAGTTCCTTATTTTCACCGCAGTTCAAAAATGTAAGAATGCAAGAGGAAAGGATGTAACCAACTCAGACAAGATCTATTTTGCTGCAGTGGATAGAACTCAAACAAGTTTACAGCAACTATGAAAACTATGTTTGTTTTCAGAAGCAAAAATTGTACTGAAAATCTACCTCACCCAGCCAGGACTGCAGCACAGGCTGCGCACCGAGCAGGACTGAGGGTAGGAGCCATGGAAAAGGCGGGGCAATGTGCGTGGGAATAAGGTGGTTTCTGCCTTCCTCATCCAGGGCTGGAGCAGGCAGGAGGCGTGTGTGCATGTGTTATACATGAAAAATAAAAAGGTTCATTTACATCAGTAGTTTTAAAATGCCTTGCACCATTACTAAATATCAGTTCTTGGATCAGCATCAGTTGATATGGTTGGTTAAGGAGTGACCAGGAATAACGGTCACAAGCTGGCA
>NW_017728886.1:30316639-30325290 GCF_001723895.1 Crocodylus porosus
TTCACGGTCAGGGCGGCTAGGGTCTGGAACCAACTTCCAAGAGAAGTGGTGCTGGCCCCTACCCTGGGGGTCTTTAAGAGGAGGTTAGATGAACATCTTGCTGGGGTCATCTGACCCCAGTATTCTTTCCTGCCATGGCAGGAGGTCGGACTCAATGATCTGCTCAGGTCCCTGCCAACCCTAGAAACTATGAAACTATGAATCATCGGCTATCAGTATCGGCCAAGAAAAATCTTTATCCGTACACCCCTAATTAAGAAGAATGAATCCACTTTTTGTTCTGCCAGCAAAGCACCCAGAACTTTGTAGCCCAGCAATCTGGGCAGGGAGATGCTCTTGTAACTGCACCTGTGAGCAAGTCTGTGATCCAAAAATTCCAGAAACATACACCAGTTACCAAGAATGCACTGCCTAACACTCCTACAAACTTCATAGGGAAGATAGTTCCAACATTTAAGGTGAATATCAGTATCAGAGTTGGTCAGAATGAGATGAAGCTTGTGATTCTCAACTAGAGTGCCGCAACACCCTGAGATACTTTCAAGGGTGCCACACAATATTAGCATTGTTAGCTGTGCACACATGACTCACAAGATAAACCAGTGATTTCAGCTAGGAATTTAGTGTTAAAAAGATTCTGGCCTAATGTGAGCTTTCTGAGTTCTTTGCAACCAAGAAAGTTATCTATTACGTTTCCATACACTTTTTTTTGAGTGAAAGCTAAGACCTGGCATTTTCTAAAGAGTGCATCAGATCTAAAAAGGTAGAAAACCACTGGGTTCTCAGCTTGGCATCAATGCTATTTGGGTGCCTTAAGGAGAAAAAAAACGACAGCAAAGTGCATCACTACTTTCACATAGAAGTTTATTAGTCAGTACAGAGAGGAGGAGACAGAAACTGGTCTAAAATGTTTTTGCCACCCTACCTAATTCAGGGGGTGGAATCTTGTAATGCAGGGCTGTCCAACTGGTGGGTGCTTCCAAGTACTGCTCCCTTCCTCTCTGCTGCTCTTTTGATGCTGCTGCCACCTCCAGGCTTCTACTCCATCCTCTAACTTTCACTCCCTGCCCCAACCCACAGGGCTTAGGGAGCCCACAGCCAAGGGGTTGTGTGGACTGGGGTGGCACCAGCAGAGTGGGGAGGCCTATGCAACATGACAGCAAAGTGCCTACCGCATAGCATGTGGCCTCCAGCTGCTCAGCTGTTGGGACAGCCTTCTTATAATGGGCATGTGAGCTTTGAGTAAATTTCACAGTTCACCCCAAATACAGCTTACAACAATCAACTAGCTCGAAGGCAATGAAGGCCTACATGACAGAGCAGGATCTGCAGCTGAAAATAGTAATTGACTACACATTTAAGCAGATGCACCATGCATGAAGATTAAAAACATGTCAATGTATCTGGCTGTCAGTAGGCCAAAACAAATACATGCCAACTGTCCCAGAAGAAGGAAAATCATCTTTTGATCGGAGTTGCAATTCAAAAAGTCAAGCAAATTTGAAAACCTGGAAAACAATATTTTAACTGGGATGTTAAAAAAAATCGCAAAAGGCTAACTACCAAAAAGATGGTCCAAGAATTTAAAATGCCTCCTTGACAACAAACATGAATATTAATATTAGGGTAATACAACACTTTGCAATTTACTAGCATGTCTTGTCCTCAATTAATACCTCTCATTACTATTTAAGGTTTTATTAGTTTTCATTGTAAATGTTTTTTTTCCTTACCAAATTGATACAATCGTAATTTATTAAAATTATTCTAGACTTGCTATGGAATGAAACCAGCTGTACTCAATAACAGATGGACATATTCTTATTATGAAGGATTTATGCTGCCCATAGGGCACTCTACATATTGCTCAGTCAGTTTGAACAAAGGTTCTCTGAAATAACACTCGCCTACAAATCAGGAGAAATCCATCTTTCCCAGACCTAAAACTTAAGTCTGCAGATACCCCAAATAATCCCCAGAAGTCCAATCCTACAAAATATTTCTCTCTTAGATATGAATTTCCCTAATATCAAATATCCTTGAACACAGCTAACCTAAAATATTAGGCACTTAAAATATTCACAAATAAACACTTAATATGCACTGTCTGGCCTGCGGGGGCCACTCCCCATTCCTTCCAGGGAGTGGCACGTTGCCCAGCTCAGCCTGGGGCAAGAGGAGCTCTTTACCAAGTCCCCGGGAAGACTTTTGTTCTCTCTAGTCATCTCTACCCCGGGGACTGTTACTTGCCACTAGCTCTGTGCTGCCAGCTGTCACTTTAAAGAGCGTCTCTGATGATGGTGATGTTGTACAGAGCACCATCCAGGGCTCCAGTTGTCACCAGTACTGGAAAATGCTGCGGGGAATCACTGTTGCCACGCTCTGCTCTCACTACTGTTGCTGATTGCCACTCTCTGGGTTCTACTGTGCCAGTCGCAAGCGCCCCCTGGAGTTGTGACTGCTGGGAAGTGCCGCTCTCACCTCTCGGGGTCTGGGCTCTGTGAGACCCTTCTGGGGTTCAGCTCTGGGTCTCACTATAGGCTTCAGCCATCCTTCACTAGTGAGGATTTGCCAGGCCCCGTGGGTGGGAATACCCCTGGTCTGGAGTCCCAGCTCCTCAGTCCCGTGTAGCTCACCTCCCAGGAAGGAAAGCAGTATTTGAAAGAGTGTGGAATTGATTTTCATGGTCCCATGTGTAGCAGATCTATTGTTACCCTGAATGGTCTAACGCTCCCTGGCAGTCCATTTCAGACTGCTTTCCCATTCCAGCTGCCCTGTTTAAATCCTGCGAGTATTAGTGAGCACCATTCACGCCTCTAGTTATCTCTTCCTGGGCCAGTAGCTTTCAATTAGCTCCAGTGAGTAGGCCACAGTAGTACACACCTGGTCTGAGCTCCTGTCTGGCCAGTGCTATTCTTCTAGCCTCCTCTTAGGCGTACTCAGAATAATTCCACCACCTCTGTCTCCAAGAATTAGTTGCAACAGGGCTTGCAGCATAATGAGTCTTCAACAGTCCACAAATAGAATCAGGAATTGCACTCCTTCCAGAAGCATTTGACCTCCCTACTTCCCAAAAAGCTATTGCAAGCCTCATGACAAGGCTCCTGAGTCTCAGGATATGCCTTGCCCAAAATACAAACACAAACCCCAAATGAATCTAACCAACTCCAAAGAGTTGGCTTTCCCTTGCTTGCTGACCACAATCAGGCCCAGTCCTGCAGGGCTTGCTTACTGTATGTAGAAGGATCGGTTTGGAGAGAGCTCCCTTTTCGCTTCCTGGTCTGATCGCTGTGTCCTGCTTTGCTTAGGAGCTGATTTTATACAGGCCAGTGCTCTGCCCTTCTGGGCCACAGAAGTCTGACTCTTCGAGGCCTGTCCCTTTCCCATGGTCTTTTAATAGTAGCAGGACTAGGGTTCCCTGGTACACTATGGAGCAGCACTTTTCTGAGTGGCATATGTTTTAAAATCTGTATTTCAAACTGTTAGGGGCTATGTAGGCGCATAGACCCAGTTTCTTGGAATCTAAATGATTCATGACTCAGACGAGAGAACTAAATTTTGCAGGGTGCGGGAGGAGAGGCAGCAATTAGTTACTAGGTGTGTAGTAAGATTACATGGTTGGTGTGTAGTAAGATTACATGGTTACTCAGTAAGGTGTGTACAGTATTAACAAATAATTCCCACTGGGAATATATTGCCCAGAAGTAGTGGAGGACAATTTCTTTTGTACTGAATGGAATTAAGTTAGGGAAGTGTATTTGTTGTATGTTTACTCTGTTAGGAATATTATGATCCCTGAAAAAATACTGTGCTGACTTTCTTAAAAAGAAAAACATATATTTTAAAGCTACTTGTGGCCAAGCAGTGTCTGTTTTTAAGATCTTGTGTTATCTGATGTGGATTTAATTGTCAAACTGTTTTGAGTTTCGGAGGGGAAAAAAACAAGCTACTCCAGGATATATTGGCTCTTTTCATCTTCTGCCCAAGTAAATGCTTTCCAGTGCCAGGCTGCGAAGCATTGGCTGCTGGTCTGCAGGAGGACTGGGTGCTGGACTGGAAGTGACCGAGGACCAGCAGCCAACCCCCCTTTTATTTTATACATAGTATGCCAGTCACTTCTGTTCCATGGCTTGCCAGTCCTCAGCCTAAAAAGGTTGGGAACCTCTGAGTTTGTGTTCAAGGGGTTTCTAAACTAGTTGTTTTTCAACTTGATCTATGAAAAATGACAATAATCAATCAAAAGTACGTGAATACCCACAGTTACAATTCAAAGGGGTCTGCACCTCTGTTTGAAATTTTTTAGGGGTCTGCAAATTAAAAAAAGTTAAAAACCACTGTCTTAGACCCTCTGATAACAATGCAGGGGTAAGGGAAATGCACTTCTCCCCAGAGGGAGTTGCCTTCTAGTCACTGAGCATGGTAGCTCAACTCCTGCTGTATTCTCTCCTCCCGGAGACAGCCATCTGTTCCTCAGGAGCCTGGTTTCTTGTCAAAAAGCTCTTCTCCCTCCCTCCCCCCAAAGAAGGTGAGAGAAGCAGGAAATCTAGAGCTGTTGGAGGGTTTATGTACTCCTCCCCCACTCCTCAAAAACGTCATGTGAATTTGTGCATCTGAACTGACTGTAGTGCAGGCAACTGAAGATTGTAGACTCCCTTGTGGAACAGGACAGCAAGTTAGGCTGTCATGCATTATGTTGTGTGCCATCAGGATTGTCACTGTGCTTGAGCAAGGTCTCTGTTTCTGCTTAGACTTTCTGCCTTTCCTGCTTCTACCCTGCATGAGAAAAGTGCAGTGTTGGCTTATGTTGCTGCATTCACTTCCTTTATAGTAGACATTTCCACTGTACAATTCATTGGAAGAGATTTGTGCATCCAGTTCTTCTTGTATGCTGTACTTGCCCTTTATATGTACTGGAGGTAACTGCTCGGTGAAATTATGTTACACTTGTTTTTCAGTTATTGCTGCATGTTTTACATGGTGGTAGGAACTGTCCTCTGTAATTTGGCATCCAGCTACTTAAATCCCATTATACTTACTTAAAAGAGATGCAGTCTAGAATGATAAAAAATCTTGGGTTCAAAACATTGCTTTGGAATGAAAGCTTCAGGGTAGATTTGATTTAAATCAAATTGATTTAAATCACTGGTCAAGAAGCTTCAATTTAATTGTTGTTTTCTACCAAAAGTGTCTTCTTGTTGTTTGATATCCTTTATTCATTTAACTTGAAACTTTTCACTTTCAAAGAGAGGTAAGGGTTGGACTCTGTGTACACAAACTTGCAGAGACAAGAGGGCAGATGGGTAGGTAATCAGGTCTTTTATCTCTCATCTCCATATACTGCTGTTAACAAGAATGTTATCTATGGAGGCACAAATCCACAGTTTGGGAGCCAAAGTTAAGCGTTACAGAGATGCTTAATGGGATCTTCTAGACTGAGCTCTGAGTCCCATTGGATAGAATGGTTTTCTTTAATCTTTACTAATCTATAGAGGAGCCCCATAAGATTGGGCCCCTAATATAGTCCATGGCCTGTTGTGACCTATTTATAAAACTTTTCTAAAAAGGTTACATGAATATGTTGTCTCAAATAATATATAATTAGAAGTTATAATCCCTAGTCCATGAGCTTTAACATATCTTAAATTGGCTACAAAATGATTGAGTTCAGGATCCTAAGGAAAGAAAAGAAGAAGAACAGCAGATTAAGGACCCTGGACAGAACATCAGACTTTGACTTCTTATGGATCTGATGGGCAGGATTCCCTGGGAGACAAGTCCTGAGAAGGAAAGGGGTCTAGGAAGAGCTTGTTGCATTTTAAAGAAACCTTACTAAGGGTGCAGGAATGACCCATACTAATGTGTAGGAAGACCAGCAAGTATGCAGAAGAGCAGCAGGCTACTCTTCAGTGAGCTAAAATGCAAAAAGTAAGCGTAAAAAGTGGAAACTTGGACCAAATGCCTAGGGAGGTACAGTATAAGAGTATTGCTTGGGCATGCAGGGATAAAATCAGGAAGGCCAAAGCACAACTGAGTTGCAGCTAGCAAGGGATGAAGGGATTCTAAAGTATGTCAGCATCAAGAGGAAGATCAGGGAAAGTGTGGGTCCCTTATTGAATGCATGAGGCAACTTAGTGATAGGTGATACAGAAAAGTCTGGGGTACTTGATGCCTTTTTCACTTTAGGTAAGGTCAGCTTCCAGACTATGACACTTGGTAGCATAGTTTGGAGAGCCAGGTGAGCAGCTGACAGTGATGAAAGAACAGGTTAGGGACTGTTTAGAAAAGCTGACTGTATACAAGTCTATGGGGCCTGATGCAATGCATCCAAGGGTCCTGAGGGAGTTAGCCCATGTGATTGCAGAGCCACTTGTCATTATTTCTGAAAACTTGTGGCAATCAGGAGCAGTCCTGGATGGTTGGAGAAGGTTAAATATTGGCACTATATTTGCCTAAGAGGAAGAAAGAGCATGTGGAGAACTACAGACTAGTCAGCCTCACTTTGGTCCCTGGAAAAAATCATAGAGCAAGTCCTCAAGGAATCACTTTCTAAAGACTTGGCAGAGAAGAAGGTGACTAGGAAGAGTCGGCATGGATTCACCAAAGGCAAGTCATGTCTGACCAACTGAATTGCCTTCTATTCTAAGATGATTAGTTTTGTGAATGTGGGGAGACCAGTGGCTGTGGTATACCTTGACTTTAGCAAAGCTTTTAATACGGTCTCTCACAATATTCTAGCTAGCAAGCTAAGGAAGTATGGATTGGATGAATGAACTCTAAGGTCTATAGAAAATGGGCTTAATTGTTCGGCTCAAAGGGTACCAATCAATGGGTTGACGTTTAGCTGGCAGCTGGTATTGAGTGGAGTGTCCCAGAGATCTGTCCTGGGGCCAGTGTTGATGAAGATATTGAACATAAACCTGGAAGATAGGATGGAGTGTACCCTAAACAAGCCTGCTGATGCCATCAAGTAGGGAGCAATAGTAGATGCACTGAAAGATGGGTCTAGGATTCAGAGAGACCTAGGCAAATTGGAGGATTGGACCAAAGGAAATCTCATGAGGATCAATAAGGACAAGTGCAAAGTCCTGCACTTAGTACATGGGATTGTTAGATACTAGTACAGGTTGGGGACTGCCTGGCTAAGCAGCAGCTGTGCAGAAAAGGACCTAGGGGTTACAGTGGACAATAGGATGACTATGAGCCAACAATGTGCCCTTGTGAAGAAGGCTAACTTAATTCTGAGCTGCATTAGTAGGAGCATTGCCAGCAGATCAGAGGAAGTGATTATTCCCCTCTGTTCAGCACAGTTGAGGCTATATCTGGAGTATTATATCCAGTTTTGGGCCCCCTACTACAGGAAGAACGTGGACAAATTGGAGGGAGTCCAGTGGAGAGCAATGAAAATGGTTAGAAAGCTGGGGCACATGACTTGTGAGGAGAGGCTGAGGGACCTGAGCTTATTCAGTCTAGAGAAGAGAAGACTGAGGGGCATGGATTTAATAACAGCCTTCAACTACCTGAACTGGGTTTTGAAAGAGGGTGGAGCTAGACTGTTCTCAGTGGTGGCAGATGACAGGTGCAGCAAGGGAAGTTTAGGTTAGATCAGGGAATGTCAACATGGTGGTACTTGGGAAGGCCCCAAGGGGTACCTGGCTGTGGTGTGGAGAAGTGAGGGTACTTGGGAAGTGGTGGCGTTGGGGGCAGGGTCACAGCTGCCATCCAGCACTCTGTGTTACCACTGCATGCTGCTTCCCCATGGCTAAGTATCCCTGCTTCTCTGCAGCACCGGTTTCATGTCCAGCTGGCCAGAGTGGGGGTTGCTGATGGCTGGTTGGACGTGAAGCTAGTGGCGTGGAAAAAAAAGGGGTACTTGGGAAGTGGCAGCATGGGGTCATTTTGCCGTGGTGCCGCCGGGCACTGCGTGCTGCTTTCCTGTGCTCAAGTATCCCTGTCTCTCCGAACCACCAGTTTTGCAGGCAGCTGGTGTTGGCACCCCTCCTTCCCCTGGTGCATGGTGGTGACTCAAGAAACTCACATGCAGTGGCTGCTGCCATCTATACACTCAGCTGTGCCGTGGTGCTGATGGCTGGCTGCATGTAAAGCTGACAGCGTGGAGAAGCGGGCATACTTGTGTGTGGGAAAGCAGCACGTGGTGCCCAGCTGCAGCACGGAATGTATAGATGGAGTTGGCAGCTGCGTGTGACCTTCCCTCGCTGCCGGCTCCCTGGCTGTTTGTCAGCACCCTACTCCCCCCGCCCATCACTGGCCACTGGGGGACCTTACCCCCCAACTTATTGACTGGCCGCTCCATATCCGGAAGGGGATACAGTTCAGGAGAGGTACCCGCCAGAAGGGGTACACTCCTTGAACAGTTGAAACCCCCTGGGTTAGATATTAGAAAAAGTTTTCTCATGAGGAGACTAGCAAAGCATTGAAATAGGCAACCCAGAGAGATTGTGGAATCTCCATCCTTGGAGGTTTTTAAGACCTGGGTAGAGAAAGCCTTGCTTGGGATGGTCCTGCTTTGAGCAAGGGGTTGGACCAAATTAGGGGCAGGTAATTCTTCTGGCTGGAGGGCCACTTAATAAGTTTTAGTGAGCTGTTGAGGGCTACAAGGGTCGCCCTGTCCCCTGGCTGCCATTTTGGGACCA
>NW_017728886.1:30325390-30398509 GCF_001723895.1 Crocodylus porosus
AATATTTTAATTTTATTTAAAAAAATATTTTTGTCCTGATTCATTTGCATTTGCAGTGCATATATAGAGGTCATTGCATAATACCTCAAAATGAAGTCCTACTTCTGCATGTTTTGGAGAGGGTGGGGTGTGAGAGAGGGCGGGGAGGCTGTGGGGGGTGTTTTGTGTGGGTGGGTGTGAGGTTTGTGGGGGAGTGTGGGGAGTGTGGATACGTGTGTGTGGTGGGGTGTTGACATGTAGCAGTGAGTGCGGCTACTCACAGAGGCGCACAGGGGGATGGGTGTAGGCTTTGTGGGAGGATGTGTGTGGGTGCAGTGTTTGTGGAGTGTGTGTGATTGTGTATAGAGGAGTGTGTGGTTGTGGGGTTTGTGGGGGAGTTTTTGTGGGTATGGTTGGGTGTGCATGGGAGTCGGGGGTTGCACTCAGCTCTGCCCCATAAAAGCCTGGAGCCTGCGTGCCCTGCAGCCCCTCCCTGCCATGGCCAACAGCACACAGCCCCAACCCTGCCTCACGTTCACTCTGGACTTGCCCCAGTGGGAGTGGATTAGCAGGAACCTTCAGGCACAGGATTGACCTGGCCTGCCCCATACTTGCTCCAGACTCATATGTGCTGAGCAGTGGAGGCTGCTTGTCAGAAACTGTTGCTCGGTGTGGGGGAAAAGTGACCCTTTCCCCCTTGCTGCTGCCAAGAACTTCTCGCTGCAGCTGCCCAGAGCCCATGCCGGGCTGACTTGTGCCTCTGCCGCTGTCACTGCCACCACCGGGTTGCCCTGCGGGGCAGCAATGAAGTGCAGAGTGTATGGCAGCCCAGTGCAGGCTCCGGGCAGCTGCAGCAGGAAGCGCTTGGCAGCAGTGAGGGGAGGGGCCACTTTTTCCCTGTGCCATGTGTAACAGCTTCTGCCCAGCAGCTGCTGCTGCCCAGAGCAAGCGAGTCCGGAGTAAGTGCGTGGTGGGCTGGGTCAGGGCTATGCACACGGCGTATTGCTGGACTGGGATTGGCAGCAGTGGCAGCTGGAGAGAGCTGCCGCTGCCTAGAAAGGCAGTCCAGCCATGGAGCTGCCCCACCCCCACTGTTGTCCCTCCATGAAGACTGTAGTTTAGTAACTGTTTTGTTGCAAGTGTGGCTGATGGCCTGAGGAAAATGTATGAAGCTCTGAGAGAGCCTGGGGGAGAAGAGATGTCCCAGGGCTGACCAAGGGAAGGAACAGTTCTAGCGAGGACACTAAGTGTGAGTGAGGACAGGGAACTGGAAGGAGACAATAGACCGGGGCCAGCAACCGCTGGCATGTGTGCCATTAGTGGCATGCGGAGACATTTTTCCCGGGAGGCGCACAAAGAAATTTTGTTTTTGTTTGTTTTTTTTAAGTTGCTGCTCTGGGCTCTCCTGTGCAGCCACAAGTCCCAGCGCCGCGGCAGGCACTGGGGCAGAGCCAGAAGAACGCAGGGAGAGAGGCTGTCTGTGCTGCACTGCCCCTGCCCCTTGCTCTCAGGCTGCACCCTCCAGCCCAGCTGACCCCTGGAGGGAGCTACCCGGGCAGGCAGACGCCCTGTCCCACCCGGGGCAGCACTGAGGTGCTGAGTGCTGGGGCTGGGCGGTTAGGACAGGGGCTGGGTGGCGTGGGGGGAGGTGCAGCGGGCAAGCCAGTCTGGTCAGGCCCTTAGGAAAGCAGGGGCTGGGTGGGAAGTGGAGGCTGCCCTGGGGCTCTGCGGGCTCAAGCTGTGGTGGGCAGCCAGGCGGGGGTGCCCAGCAGCACCCGCGGTGGGGCCTGGGCAGCCTGCACAGCTTCTCAGGGATGGGCTGCAGCCACCCTGTGCATGTGGGGATGCTGCCTGGCTGGGGCAGGATGTCAGGGTTGGGGGGGTCTTCCCACTCCGGGATTGGCGTCCCTGCACACGGGACAGTGCAGGCTGGGCAGAGCCATCCCCAGTGCAGGGGCCTGGCTGCGGGAGCCCCCTGGAGCCTGGGAACAGCCACCGCGGCTGCCTCAGCCTGCCTGGGTCCAAGCCTTGCCCACCCGCAGCTCCCCTCAAGGGGCCAGGGCTGGGGCAGGCACTGCACAGAGCTGCTGTGCTGCAGGCTTCTGGCTGGGTTTGGCCTTGACCACTGGCTGTGGCTGCTGTTCCCAGAGCCTGAGGAACAGCCTGTGGCTGCAGCTCTCACTACCCAGCACATACAGAGACCAAGCAGGAGCCCCCTGAGCCTGGAGTCCTGCCCCAGCCAGGCAGCATCCCTTTGTGGGCAGGGTGGCTGCGCCCCATCACTGCGGAGCTGCGCAGGCCAGCTGGGCCCCACCTCTGGTGCTGCTGGGCCCCCACTGTGGCCCGAGTAGTGGAGCCCTGGGGCAGCCACCACTCCCCGCTTGACACCACCTCCCTATTTACTGTAAAAAAAAAAAAAAAAAAGGCAACATTAATGATTATTAATAGTATTAAATATGCAGTGCATCCTGCTATGTACCCCCTCCACCCCAGTTTTGTTTTCGTGGCCTGCCGGCACTCCAGCACCTTACAAGGTAGACATTGTGGTTTTTTCAGGACTCCGGCCAAAAAACATTGCCTACCCCTGACATAGACTGTTTGTTTTGAAGCAGAATGTATTGTTTTGGAGATGATCAGCACTCTGATAACCCTGTTTTACAGAGGAAAACACCCTCCCTCCTTCTCAGGAGCTGACCAAAAAGAAGGTGCTCTCAGAGGTGTGGATACTATGGATCACTGGGGAAGCCAGGGTCTGAGAGCTGGTATCTCTAAGCCAGAGGCCGTGTGAAATAGCTAGGGAAGTGTTTCCCAAACTTTTCCTCAGCATGACCGCATTTATGGCCCCACTTCCTCAGCATGGTCCCTCACTCCCAACCCCTGCGACCCCACTTGGAAACTGCTTGCTAGAGTCTCTAAGCCCTTGTGAAGCGGTGCTAGGGCTGACTGCAGGGTCCTCTCAGGAAAGGGAGACCAAAAAGGCTGCTGCTTTGGGGAGTCCCAAGGAAGAGCTTTCCCCTTCACTGGAAAGGGACAGGTTGATCCTCCTTATTTGTAAAACTCCCCTTTTCAACTGATCAGCAGAACTCATTTCCCTGATCTGCCTTTTCTGTCTGATGTATTTGTAGAGCCTCTTCTTGTTGTCTCTTATGGTTCTTCCTAGTTGTAACTCCTTTTAAACTTGGCTTTCTTGCTTGTTGTCCCTACATATTTGCCCTCTTTATTTGTATATTTCTTTAGTGACCCACCCTTCCTTTCATTGTCTGTGTGTACCTTACTGGTTTTCAGATAGCTGAGAATCTCCTTGTGCAGTTTTTGTCTCTAGCTGTTATTTTTATTTTACCTCGTGTATTGGAATTGCTTGTTGAGCCTCCAGTATTACTGTATTTACTCGAATACAAGACAAGGTTTTCCCCCAGTCAGCATGGGGAGGGAGAAGCCGATACAGGGAAACCTGATTAAATGTATTGCCTAGCTACTAATACTGTGACATTTGATTTATATACATACATCCAATGCTGAGCATGACTATAAAACGTATCACCCATATTGGGCAAAGATGCTGATGGGAACTTTTTTATTACAGATGTTATTAAAAACACAGTTATCACTTTACACTTACAAAGTTTCACTTATTGACCATCTTTATTTTACCAACACTTCATATTACAAAACAACTACCTTTCAGAAACATATAACCAGAAATATTAAACCCTTAAATAACATAACATCAACTTCCTACAAAAATAGCTGTTGCAAAACTGTTGCTGCCTAGTGAACCCCATGAATATCAGTTAACCTTCCTCTTAAAAAAACCAACCCCCTCACAAAATTATTCCTCAGTAACCACCTGAAGCTCTTTGCCCTTCCCATCAGTCCTCTATGCTGGTTCAATGAAACAAGTGTGTCCAGTCTTTTTTTCCTCCACTTTTTCTCTGCTTCCTCTTCTCCGATCTCTTCCTTGTCCTAGTTGATGTAGTATTTCAGTGTGTGCAGCCTCAGCTTCAGGCACTCTTTCAGTGAAAGCTAACCCCTTAAAAACCCAGAATTTTCTTACTTTCCATATACTGGTTTTAACACTTGCTAACAGTGCCTTTAATATTGTTTCTTTGGACCCCTTTGGTTTGAGCCCATACAATGCTATCCCTTGCGTTAAGGACTGGCTTATTTTTGTGACACTCCAAAACAATGACATACCCTTTCCCATAAACTTTGCCTATATATACACTCCCAAAACACATGTCCCACTGTTTCTTCATCCTTTCACCTCTTCCTTGGACACTTTGCTGTTCTCACCAGGCTCCACCTATGTTGTACCTCCCTCACCAGCAAGATACTTTGCATGATCAGTCACACTAGACTAGCATGCTTCCTTTTCTGTTGTTTGCCAGGCACTTTCCTCCACACCTTTTTCACTTTTTTTTGTGTAAGGTCCCCCACCAGTACATTTGTCTGTCCCTCTCTGTCCCCTTTGTTTTTGTCAGCTTCTTGTAATCTTTCAGGACCTCCAGCCCCACCTCTCCTGTTGTACTTCCTATTCTTACGTAATGAATGGAAGGTTGTCAAGCCCATGGCTTCTTCCAAGAGCCCCCATACATTCCCCATCTTCTCAAGATTGTACCTGCCAAAAATTGGCTAAAGCATGTTGCCCTTCCCCCTCTGTTGCTGCTTTACACATTGCACTGTTGTAGTTTGTGTAAGGGAAACCGTATGTCCAGCATCCTTCATTCTCATCTCTTGCTTTATACAGTTCTGTTCTGGCTAGCTTTTATCTCTTTGCTTTCTGAAATGACATGCACATTTCCTTTGTACTTCCACTAACCGCCGCCATGATAGTGGAAAAACGATTCCAGTGTACAAAATGATTGGCAGTAGCACTGCCTTAACTACGGCCACTTTTAGGAAAGGACAGCATCCTTTCCATCCACAACCATAATATTTGTCACAACCTTGCTGTCACCTGTTCCCACACTTTATTTCCTTTTCCTCCTGCCTTGGTCGGAATCCCTAAAACTTGTACTACTACTTGTAGCCCAAGCTTGTCTAGGTCCCTCCAGTTTCCCAGTCCCATTTTACTGCTTTTTGTTTTGTTTAATTTAGCCCCAGTGACTTCACCATACTTTGGTGCATATTTTAATAGCTTTTCAGTGATAATTTGTCTGTAACCACTACATTGTCGTCCATATAGAGTGCACACTTTACCTCTCCCCGTCGCAGTATTGTTATCCAACTTACGATTTTATCTTTCCATATTCTTTGTGCCAGTGGCTCCATTGCACATACAAACAATACTGGTGACAGTCAGCACCCTTGTCTTACCTATGTTTGGATTTAAAAAGCTCTGCTCAGATGTCCATTCATTAATGCTTGACTTTCCACCTTTCTATAAAACGGTCTTATCCATCCTATCAATTGCTCCAGGAAACCTGTTTTCCTTAGCACTTCAAATATAAAATCATGATCCTCTCTATTGTGCGGTTTCTCCAGATGCAAATTTACTACTGCCGTATTTAATTTCCTCTTCTAAATATGTGTCACTGTGTTCCTTATCAGTTGAATTGAGCCAGAAATTCTCCTGCCTGGGACTGCACAGGTTTGATCTTCATGTGTTACTTTTTTTCAGGTTCTTCTGTATTCTCAAAGCCACTGTCTTTGCAAACAGCATGTGGTCTCTGTTTAGCAGGGTAATTAGTCTCCAGTTCTTCAGAAGATTATTCTCCTCTTTTTGGAATAATAAAATTATTATTCTGCTTGTAAAGTCCTTCCCTGTGTCTCTTTTTTCCATTGTTACTTCGAAAACTTCTGCTATATCTGTGCACACTCATGGCCAGAATTTCTTGTAAAATTTCATGGGTAGTCTGTCTGTTTCTGGAGATTTTCCTCTTTTAAACACTCCTGTACTTCCTTTAAAGTTATCTTTTCTTCCATCTTTTGTATTTCCTTTTCCTCTGTTTTCTTCAGTCTCTTCCAGATGATTCTTTATTTTCTTTCTATTTCCTTCTTGTGGTATAGTTCTTCATAGAATCTCCTTTTTCCTTCCAGCACCTCCTTCTGCTTTTCTACTCAGGCCCCACCTTCTATTTGTGCTGTTTTTACCTCTCTCTTCACCTTGTTCACTGTGGCCAAAAAGTATTGGAAACATTCTTCGTTTTCTTCCACCAACCATGCTTGTGCTGCAAATATTTTCTCTTTCATCTTACCGTTAAATCATCTTTCCAGCTCCTCTTCGTCTCTTCCAGTTCCTGTTGTACGTGTCCCTTTCTTTTGCAGCTTCCTTTAGCAACTCCTGCATCTTCTTTTTGCAGCTCTCTTAAGTTGTTTAATTCTTCCTGCATTTGTTTGGTCTGCTTCCTTCAAAAATTCTCTCGTCGTCTTCTTCACCATCATTCTTTGGTACTCTTAACATATTTCTTCAGTGTTTTCCACTCCTTGTACTGTTTTGTGTATGCTTGACACACCTCTGCATCTTGTAACAGTTTGTACATGTAACTTTCACACTCCCATTCCTCTTACGGGGCTGTTACAAAGGCTCATTTCCATCTTCAGCGTCTGGTGATTACCAAATGCGATGCTTTTGATAGAATTGCTGGGATTGCAATTCACGTTGCTTTATGATTGAATGAGCTTTGAGTTCATAATTTACTATCTCCACCAAAGACATTTGCAAATTTTAAAAGGTATAAAAGGAAAAATCATCCATTATAAAGCTGCAACCGTATTCATCATCAGAATGATCAGGACCCTAGAAATTTAGATCATGAAGGTAAGAAACATTATGTGTGGGAGTGATCATTTGATCTTTCCATGATATTATTTCTATTGCTTCCCCCCGGTCAGGATTTGTAAACAGACTTTGTTCAGTATTTTTGCAAACATTTTTCTTAATTTTCTTAATGATCAGGAACGCATTCTTGGCATCAGACAATGAAGAATGATACTTTTCCATATTCTGAATAGATTGAACTATAAACTTAGGTAATTGAAATTTTGAATTTCTCTGCCAAAAACATCTTCAATAAGAATGTTAGTGTGTTATTTAGAGGTAGTACTCAGCCACTCCTGCTGGTGGTAACTGAATTGCCACCTTGTGTCTTGGAAGGTCTTTGCGAGATTTAATAGAGGATGCCCGTCTGCTCCAGCAAGGCTCACTCAAGCTGTGTGGTGATGCTCAGCTGTGCATTGGAATGAGGAAAACCATTCTTGGTTTTGTAGAATATTTGATTGTCATTAAATATTAGGTGTTCGATTGACGTTTGACTGGTCAGTTCACTGGCTAGCCAGCCCTATGTGAAAGAGGTTTGGGAAATTTACTTTATCTGTTAAGCAGAAAACTAAATATAATTCACAGAGGCTTGTGGAAAGGATGGTGGTAGTAAGTGGGAAGCAATAAGATCAAGTTAATGCCTGGAGGAGAAACTTGGCTAGTGGCTCTCAGCTCCTCATAAACTTTTTCTGTCCCTTGGCTCATGGACCTGTATCTTCTCTTTTTCATATTGGCTTGACAGGTGTCTGAGGAAACGTAAACTTCCCATACCCTCTCTTCAGCTGCTGCAAGTGAGGGATAGTTTCCCCTTGCCGGACAACAGAACTTTTTGGCTGAGGATGGTGGTGGGAGGGGGAGACAGCTCTTAGTGTATGCTCTTCCTGCCACATGTTAATTGCTTGGAGGAGGTGATCTCTCTTAATTTTTTCCCCTACTTAGTTTTTTAGGGACCCTTTCTAATGATCTGATTCAAATTCCTGCCCCTGCCCTTGCTTCTACCTTTTCCAAACAACTGCTGACTGAACATGGCATGATTCTTAGCAGTTTCAGTGTTGACCACCCCTGAATAACAATGGTGAGATTGAATGGACTCTTTTAATTGTATTCAGTTTCTGATTTTTTTTTTTTTTTTTGATTGTGTGACCAATGACAGAAGCAGGTACAGACTGTTTCTATTCATAGAGTATAAAACCCTCATCCCCCAAAATGGAGGATAAAGAATAGAAATAGAGGAAATTGTATGTCTTACAGCCTTGGGAGGTGAAGCATTGTACAAGGACTGACTGCTGCAAGTTTTCTTAACTCATTCCTTCCTGAACATTAAAAGTGTTCTGTCTAGACTTGTTTAAAAAGAAAGCTTTATTTATGTAGAAATTGAGAACTTAGCCTTCCCTTCTATAATGTATCAAGTATATTTTACTACTTGCTTCTGCCAAAAGGGTTTTTGAGCCCTGTTCTTATTTACCAAAAAATAGGCTTTTCTTTCTCATAACTAAACATAGAAGACTTGTGTTTTGGCAGAGGCTGCCTAAGATGGTTACGTACCTCTTTAGTCTGACAATGGAGAGATTGGTTGCTTTTGGACAATGTACAGTATAAACCTGTTAGCCCAGTTATTTTGGAGCCGTCAAAAATGGCTTCGATAATGAGATATGGTTATTCAGGAAAACACCCAAATAAAGATAGCAAATATAACACTGATAATTTGTCCAACACAATTGTATCTTGTATATGCAGGTCCTACAGTAGTTATTGAAATTTCCAAAAAGATTGGCTACTAGCACATGGAACAAACTTTCAGAGGTAAATTAGATAAAGATGGAGAGAGTCATGAACCCCACTATGCTTTGAAAAGTGTGTGGATGTCATGGATTTTTTGAGTTTGTTTTACTGATGTGGCGTGTGCAGTCTTATATATAGGTAGTATCAAACTGTGTTCATCCTTATTCTTAAGTTTATATAAATTGTGGTTTTTAAGAAAATACATTTCTTAGAAGTTATAATAGGGCCAGGATTGCATAAGGAACTTCACACTTGGAAGACTGTCAAAGCCTAAATGCCTGGAGAGAGAGAACCATGGAAAATCAGCATCTGACATGGATATGCTATATTAGGGGTGGACAAAATATAGCCACCAGGTGACTGGATCTGGCCTCCAGCAGCACCCACAGTGCTCCTCAGGGCCACACCCTGCCCGCTCATACTGGTGTAGCACTCCTGCGGGTGCTCACTGGCCAGGGCCGTGGCCAGCATGTAGCTATTGGCTTGGCTGTTCCTACTGTGGCTGCAGCCAGGTGCTGTTCTGTGCCCCCCCTGTCTCCAGCAGCTGCTCCTGCTTTTGATCTTGTCCTTCCCATGCTGTACTGTGCCAGGTTAGCCATTTCAGCTGGGCAGCTCCTACCCCAGTGTGCTGGGTTCTGCCTTCAGCTCCTGGTCGCCTTTTACTGGAAGGTGGCTGGAGCCCCACGCATCTGGCAGGAGCAGCCTGGCACAGTGCAGTAGGATTGAAAGGAGCTGCTGCTAGAGGTCAGGGGCACAGAGCAGCACCTGGCTGGGAGCTGCCCCTGTTGCACTGTACCATGCTGCGCCACACCATTCTGGGCGGGTGGGCGAGCAGCTTCAGATGGGTGGCTCCTGCCCCAGTACCAGGGCAATGGCTTCAGCTCCTGGGAGCTGGTGCCGGAGCCCTGTGTGCTGGAGTAGGAGCCAGCTTCCGGTGAGCTGTTCCCAGTGTGGCTGCAGCTGGGCAGGTGCTACTTTGTGCCCCCCACCTCCAGCAGCGGCTCTGTGCCATGCTGCTTCCAGCAGGTCTTCAGGGCTCCAGCTCCAGCTCCTGGAACCAGAGGTGGGAGGATGCAGAGCAGCACCTGGCTGTGGGCGCCAGCAGAAGCCCAGCATGGGTTGCCCCAGCGGGAGCAGGTAGGGCTTGGCTTCATACAGAGCACTGTGGAGGCAGTGTGGACTGCATTTCCTGGGGGAGCTCTGCTGCATGCCCTCTCTTACCCCCTTCCCCCCCCAATCTACAGCAGGCTCCTGGGACCTAGTGTCCAGGCAGACCCGCCCACCCCCACATGCACACGCACATGCACCCCCCGCCCCCCACGCACACCTCACATCCCAGAGGGCAAAGAACATGTGATCACTCTCCCCTCCCACTCCTGAACACTGCTTCCCGCCTGCACATAGCTCCATAGGGAATTTTGGTGAGTTGTTGTGGGTGGGGGGAGGAGGTGGGTGGTGTGCTGGCCCATGACAGCTGATCAAAACTCCCTATATGGCCCTCTGGCCCAAATAATTTCCCATCCCTGTGCTAAGTAGTCAGGCCCTTCCAGGCAATAATGAAATTGCATTTTAAAAGAAGGGACCTGTAAGAATAATACCTGGCTGGTTACTGGTTTCATATGTTGTTGTTTTTATAATAAATCTTTTCATTATTTTTTATAACCCACTAATTGTCAGTGACAACTGTAATTTAAGAGCATCTGACCGTCCAGGCAGGCCTCTTCCAAGGAAGAAGGGATCTATCCTTTCTCAGTGCGTAACTAGCCAAAGGTGTGATTCTTCTAGCTGGTAAAATCCCCACGGCTAAGTCTGGATGCAATTTGTATTTTCAACATGCACATGAGCTTGCAGTAACATTGAAACAAAGTTGCTCTATAAAGTGTTAAGGCGGCTTATTTATTTTGACTGAAAAGGAGGGGGCAGGAGGGGAAAGAGGCTTTGGAGAAGTAACTTGGAATTTAATTCACATGATTTACTGTCAGTTTGTTTAGTCATCTGATGGCCTTGCAATAAAAGGCGCCTGCAGGCCTCTTTTTAGATCTCTGTTGCTGTGCTTTGTTCATTGTAATGCACACTATCAGTGTTGGTTGTTTCTCTTTAACTGTGTGCTCCTATTAGATTTTCTTTAACTTCTTTAAATAAATCTGGGTTTAAGGTTAGTATTATCTGAGTACAGGCTGTAGTCTGCTTTATTGTGTTGGCTTTAGGACTTGCTGGTTAAACTAATTTTTAAGAACTGTAAATGTTATCAAACATTTATTAACGCATTAATTTTAGTCTTTGACTATTGTCGTCTTGGAATAATCTTTAGTAGTCTGCTCTTGTAGGCTTGACTGGTACACGTACAGGAGATCAGTTGTTGTGTGGCTTTTTATTTTTTAACAAAACATTCAGAATGTATTTATACTTTCTGTGCTTGTTCACGTTAGGTTCTGCTCTGGTTCATAGTTATAAGGTTCCCATCATTGTAGAATCTTTTTAGGCATCTTTTTTATTTATTTTGTTATCTACCAGACTTGATAAAATTGTGATTTGGTAGGAGGAGATAAAATTATTTAATTTTTAGCCTTTTGTCCTTAAATTGTGAATGGCACTGTGTTTGTATGTATCAGAGTTATAGATTTTTATGCAGAGTCTTCTTTTCCCTATAGACTTCTACAATTGGTCTGTAATACTACTAAAAGAATGATAAGTCCCAGGTTCTCTATTATCTTTTGTTTGGAAAATAAGTCAGAAGCACAAAAGTATGTATCCATACTGTTCTTGAAGCTGATTCCACTTCTGATATGCTGAGCTTTCCCAAGTCAAGAAAGCTGAAACGTTTTACTCGGTTTGTCCTCCTCTATCTGGGTTGCAGTGGTTGCACATCAGAATAAAATAAACTGGGAGGACTAACTGCTTTCAGCAACTCTTGCATACATGTACAAACGGGTGCATAATTTCTGTAATAAACTTTGTTTCTGCAGGTACCGCTATGGAAGGAACTTGTTTATAACTTGTGAATTTGGATGACCAGAGGCATCTGTCATCACACTTCAATATTTGGTTACAGTTTTTAGTAATGCATTCTAAATGTATGCAACCTAAGGCCCCTGGCACCCGTTGTGTTTCTGGTGCAATTAAGGTTTTAATGGTGCCAGAAATAGCAATTAGATATAAGTTCACAAAATTTATGGCCCCATGAAATTAGGAACTAGTTGCATAGATATTACTTGAAAAATGTGTAATATCTCTGTTGCTGGTTTGCTCAGCGCCATCACTTGAATGTGTGGTGTGCCATGCAGGGACTGTCCTAGGGCTCAAGTCCTAGAACAGTCCCAATCATGATCTTTTGCCGGCAGGGACTGCCCAGGGGCTGAGCCCGGCTCCCCTTGCACTAGCAATATGGCATGGCAGGAGGAGCTATTTTTGGGATCAGATCCCATTTTACTATATGTGAATGTTTGTCAGGGGCCTAATAATGGTAACAATGGAGCCATGCAGTTAAAATGAGCACACTTTTGCATATGAAGATGGAGGTAATTTATGACTTCTGTGCATTCTTGAAGCTTGATTGTGCTGCTCTGACAAATGTCCTAGTTAGAGATGATGGATAAGGTAGTACTTGTGTTTTAGTTAGTTCTGTATCTAGTAAGTTGTTCCTCTTCTCATGCTATGTATGTGCTGCTTTCAATTTTACCTCTACCTCCCTCACCCTGCACCAAAACTTTTCCTGAATTAGTATCTTATGATGGATCTTGCCAGTCTTGCTGCTTTCTGAATCTTCACACTGTCATCATTATAACTAATCAAAATAAAGAAAAGGGAATTTTTTTTTTAGTATTTTGGACACCCCAATCTGTATAATAACTTTCAGTGTTGTTTCCTTGTGCTGTGGTAGGTTAGTGGGTCAGATTTACTGTTTGTATGAGTCTTTCACAGGCAAATAAAGTGGGGAAACTATTCCTAAAAACAAGAAACGTGGAGTTGTGAAACTGCAACAATTTGCTGGCAATTAGAAGACTGTTTAACACCTGAAGTTGCTTTTAGCTTTCATTTGATGTTGGAGTCATTGTTTTTTTTAATATTGTTTAGCAAATTTTGGGAAGTGTAGCATTTCATGTTATATGAATGTGAATGCGTGACTCTTCTCTCAGTAGTCTTGTACTTGGGTATATAGTATTTTATTTTGTTGGTATGTGGCTCATTGTCCGGGAGTTACCCGGACTAGGGGGCCCCATGAGGCTCCTTCAGCACAGGTGCAGGGGGCGGAGCAACCACTCACCCGCTCCAGGCACCCGGATGAGGCGGGAGGATTAAAAGAGAGCCTGGGATCCGACCCGGGGCGGCGAGCAGCGGGACTGGAAGCGGAGGGACGGATCCACGCCGCCCAGCGCAGAGCCACGGAGCTGGAGCTGCCAGCGTGTTCCCCAGCCGATGGTAAGGGAGCGGAGGGGCGGATCTACGCTGCCCAGCACAGAGCCGTGGAGCCGGAGCTGCCAGCGTGTTCCCCAGCCGACGGTAAGGGAGCGGAGGGGTGGATCCATGCCGCCCAGCACAGAGCCGTGGAGCCGGAGCTGCCAGTGTGTTCCCCAGCCGACGGTAAGGGAGCGGAGGGGCGGATCCACTCCGCTCAGCGCAGGAGTGCCGAGCCAGAGCTGCCGGCGCGGATCCCAGCCGCTGGCAAGAGAGCGGAGGGGCGGGTTCACGCCGGCCAGCGCAGAGCCGCGGAGCCAGAGCGGTCAGCGTGGTTCACAGCTGCAGGCAAGAGAGTGGAGGGGCGGATCCACTCCGCCCAGCGTGGAGCAGCAGAACCTGAGCTGCTGGTGCGGATCCCAGCCACCGGCAAGAGAGTGGAGGGGCGGATCCACTCCGCCCAGCACGCAGCCGCCGAGCCAGAGCTGTTGACACAGACCTCGGTCACGGACGAGGAAGCAGACGAGCCAGTACGCCCCATCCGGCAGGGAGCCTGGACCTTCTGGCGCAGCGAGCAGGGACGCTCGGTGAGAAAAACGGGGAACCGGTGGTGAGTCAGGTGGCGGGGCGCCCAGGAACCGCAGGACCCGGTGGGCAGAGTGCGGAACGCAACCCTGGGGCCGGCCAAGGCGGATGGACCCCAAGTGGTGGCCTTGCTAGAAAAGCGTAGGGGAGGAAACGGCTAGAACCTCCTGGACTGAGGACCGAGGTAGCGGGGTCTCACCCGGGAACACCCCTGGTAAAAAGGGGACTGAGACCGCTTAAGGGAGCGGTGAGGACGCTCATCCCAGAGGACCGGGTGAGGGTGTAGGGGAGGAGGAGCCCTCAGAAGTCCCACGGACCCCCAGTCTCAATTTTGGACACTCTTGCACGCGCCGCGCAAAAATCCAACTGAACCAGGAGCAACATCAAAGTTGTGGCAGGCAAGCGCGGCGGGCGCAGAGGAAGACCAGAGGAGAGGCTGGTGATAGGAAGAACAGACATCGGGACTAAAATCGCCAGGCGAGTGGTAGGCTCGTTCACAGTGGTGCATTGGCCGGGAAAGTCGTCTCTTCGGATATTTGTCCAGCAGTGGCCTTCCTGACGTTGGTGGGCGAGAACAATGGAGCACCAGACCGGTTTAGCCGGTACGGAAACTCTGCAGCAGGTCACGAGCCTGCTGGTACAAGATATTACAGCAGCAGCAACAGCAGGCCATGCGTCAGACCACGCTGCAAGAACACATGTTGCAGCAACAGTTATGGACGCACAAGGGGCTCGGTGAATGTCGTATGCCCAAGATGATGAGGGACGATGACCCTGAGGCCTTCTTGGAAATATTTGAAAGAGCTGCATTGGCAGCAGGTATCGAGAAGACCAAGTGGGCAGGTCAACTGGGGACATTGTTGATAGGTCAGGCACAAGTGGCCTATAGGGAAATGTCTTGGACTGACGCGCTAGACTATGATAGAGTAAAAGCCGAGATATTACACCGGCTGGAAATCACGCCGGAAAAGCATCGCCAAGCTTTTCGAGCAAGGAAGGCAGGGGAGAAGAAATCCCCCCGCGCGCTGTGGCAATGCTTGGCGGATCTTTTGAATAAGTGGCCGAGGCCGGAACTGTTGTCCAGAGAGCAAGTTTGTGACCAAATCCTCGAGCAATTTATTAATGATCTCAAGGAGGATACTCAAAGATGGGTAAAGTGCCACTGTCCCACATCATCAAGAGAGGCCCTGCAGCTAGCTGAACAGTTTGACACAGCTCAAGGGGGCTGGAGGCAAGGGAGGAATCTCAAAGGGGCAGAGGCCCCAGGGAACAGGAATACAGACCTTAAGATGGGGCATAAGAAGACCCCGCTTAATCTGGCTTGCTTTACCTGCAGGCAGAAAGGGCATATAGCCAGGCATTGCCCGCGAGGGAGTCGGTTCAGTTTGGTTAATGAGCCAGGTTTGTCAGATGGGCGCCAGGGACAAGGACTTCCGCGGGAGGTGGAATCCATGGACTGTGGGGTTGGGAGTCAGGGGCAAGTCCTGGTGCAACCATTACCACAGGTTCAGGCGTGGGTGGAGGGGGTCCCGGTCCAGGCCGTAGTTGATACGGGCTGTGCCCAGTCTTTGATTAGGCCCTCTCTTGTTTCCTGGAAAAATACGCCCCGGTGTTCAGGGGTAAACATGATTTGTTTGCATAGGCGGAAGTGTTATGTAGAACGGAGACTAATGACAATACAAGTGCAGGGTGTCCAGCGGAGCCTGCCCATAGGTCTCAAAGAAGAGATCCTGTACCCGATGATCTTAGGCAGAGACTGGCCGGAAATATTTGACCTGCTGGCTGCGCAGTGGGGAACAGGCGGGATCAGAGATGGGCTGGTGGGCGCCGAGGACGATGAGCCAGAGCCGCTGACTCTAGAAGACGTGGCACCGGCCAGCCGATTCCGGGCCACGCAAGAGGCGGATCCGGAGCTGCTGCCATTTCTGCAGATAGATGCGGCAGATACCCGGGGCCAGGTAAGACACCCTGAGCGTGGTGAGACGTCGCCCAGGGTAGAACTCCGAAACGGCCTGTTATACAGGATCCGGCGAGGTGGGCCGGATGGGAAGGAGATGGCACAGTTAATCATTCCCCGGGTCTATCGGGAACAGCTGCTATGGCTAGCTCATAAGAACCCGCTGGCGGGGCACTTAAGTAAAAATAAGACTGAGGCCCATCTGACGCGGTGGTGCTTTTGGCCACATTTATACGAAGATGTGGAGAAGTATTGCCAGGCCTGTAAGGAGTGCCAAAGGGTGAGGGCCCATAAACCCCCGAAGGCTCCACTGATACCTATGCCATTCATCAGGGAGCCGTTTGTGAGAATAGCCCTGGACGTGGTGGGACCGCTGCCTCGCGGGGTGGCAGGTCACCGGTACATATTGGTTCTAATAGACTATGCGACCAGGTTTCCCGACGCCGTACCCTTGAGAACGGTGACGGCTTCCAAGGTCACAGAGGTACTGATGCAGTGCGTATCTAGATTTGGCATTCCCCGGGAGATCATTACGGATCAGGGGTCCAATTTTATGTCAGCCGTATTGGGAGCCTTGTGTAAAGTACTTTAGATAGAATGTCCTGGTGGGCCAAATCCAGCCTGCGGGCCATGTTTTGCTCGCCCCTGTTGTAGAAGGTGGGACGTGCTTTTGGTGGGTTTTTTTTTCCTTGTTCTGTACAAAGTAAACTAGTTTACCTTATCCTTATGGTATTATATAAACTAGGTAGCTTTCTATACTCTGTATAGAAAATAAAGGTTCTTATTAATGTTGCAAACAACTTTTGTCCTACAATATTTAGTGATGAATTAATGAAGACTTATTTGATTAATCTGAAGCACTTGCTTAAGGTCAAAGGAAGTCATAAGCAATTGTATCAGTGGAATGAAGTAACACAATCAGGTTTTCTGAAATAATGTGTAAACACTGTCAAAATGAATGGGTGTTGAAAAAGATGTGTACTTTTGTAAAGGAGAATGTGAAATTTGCTTATACTTTTAAAACAATGTTATTTTCAGTTTTCTTTTCTAAAAGTTAAGACTGAAGATCCAGATTTCTCCTCTGAATCTCTATTTGTGAAAGATTATATATTTTTTTAAAATGGAATAGTGTACGAGGTCCCAGATAGACAGCGAAACATTGGATTTGTTAGACTGGGGATTCTGTTACTGTGTGTTAATTCTCCTGCATCCTGGTAAAAAGCCAGCTCATGTGTTGGGTTTAGCTGAATGATGATGCTTTCTGCCAGGTACTATGCCTGGATCTTGGTGGCTTATTGCATTGTACTTGGCAAGATGTGTGACACACATTGTTAAGCCGTAACCTATTCTAGCTGTAGGGATAGGGATGTAGAAGCTTTAACTATACAAGCCCCAACAAAATGGAAACACACAATCTTGTTATGTAGTGGTTTAAAGTTTACTTTTTAGCTGTTGTCTTTAAACAAATAATTGTATTCAGAACATAAATATGTAAGGAAAAATGATGCTCTCTTCATATTTATACTCCATTTTGGGTATCTTTTAAGGATGCCAAGGATTTTAAGGACCTCTCCTGCCTTTAATTTTTTTTTTTATTTGACATAGAATTCTTGCCTGAAATCATCAAGGATACTGCAATGCATTAAACTATTAGCATTACATATAATGCATATTATACACTGTATAATAGCATACAGTGCTGCTAGTCTGTCTCTGTAGGAACTGAATACCAGAAATGCTGGAGGTTACTTGTGCTTTAATTTGTGAGATTACAGGTAGGGAATGTATAAAGCAATTTAGATGAAACAGCGCTTTGAGATCTCTTGCTGTGTTGGTCAGGTGGTTCGAGGAGGATGTTCAGAATTCCTGGGAGTCAGGAAGGAATGTGCCTGCGGGGGGCGGGGGGAAAGTTGCTGTGAGAATTCATAGCTGTTGTAGTTGTTGGTACTACAAGGAGCTTACAGTGATGTGTCTGATTTAAGGACTTCTGGGTTATTTTTTATGTTCCATTGAATGTCGTCTTGTAACAGCTTTACTAGCGTACATGCTGTTGCTGTTAATCATGTTTTGCACTTAAAATTAACCTACACTTCTCTCATTCTATCTAATTAGAAATGTTTTGAAACTGATTAATTATTGTGAGATGTACCTAGTCTGTAGTTCATATATAGTTGATATACCCAGTATCTTTTTCATGTTTTGCATTGTTATTGCTTTTATAAAATCAATAAAAAAACAAGAGCAGCAACCAAGATACATCTCCAAAAAAGAAATGTTTTGAAGAAATGCTGTTTAGTAATTTAAGCATTTGATACAGCCATTGTTTTTCTTTTTGGTCTAAATGCGTAGGAATAGAAATGGAAGTAAAATAGGAATTCTTCTTCCTCTCCTCCTTGAGATGAAAATGATGTTTGATTTCAGGATTACAACAGCGAAAGAGTCTATATTTCACCCTTTTTCTTTCATTTTGCTTCTTGTTTCTGTCAGCTGGAGCAGCTTTGGGAGTTGAAATTAGAGTTGACTTGTTAAATGAACCTTAACACAGCATGTTTTTATGAGAGTCAAAAAAGGAAAGCAGCACTGCTGACTGGGAGGAGAAAATGAACAAAATTCTGCAAAGCCTGACATCTTTGTGCCTGTAGACGTGCCTAGAGGCTGCTCCAATGTGCCGTAATTACAGCGTGTCAGAGCAGGCTCGATTTAGTCGAATCTGCTGGAGTGTGCATGTTCCAGCTAACCTCTGTGTTTCATAAGTCACCATCCCCTTGGACAGGGGGTGCTTTTAAGTAAAGCTTGTTTGATGCCATTTTGAAGTGCGGGGATGCTGATACATGAGATGCTGCAGGTGCTTTAATTGAAATAGCTCCTGGAGCTACTCTAATTAAAGCACCCCTACCCCCTTTCCACCCTCAGAGCACATGCAAAAACACCCCCAGTTTCTTAGCATTGCCCTATTTGTTTTTGCTGAGACCGATGGAAAATGGCCACATTGTCATTCTTCAGAAAATGATGATTATTCATCAGCAGTTCTTACAGCTTTTAAAATATAGTTTAGATTTATCAATAATTGTTTTTAAATGCCAAATTATTTTCTTTTTTAAAATTGTAATTAATTACCTTGGCAGTTATTTTTGCACTTATAGGATTTTTTTTTTTTCTTTGGAACTCTAGAAAATTGTCTTCAGGGCCAAGTTTGGTTCATCTAGATCAGGGCTGTCCAACTTACTAGCGACTGGTAGTTGCATGCCTTGTGGGTCCCCTAGACTCTCCTGGACTGTGCTGTTCTGTGCTGCCCCCAGGGCAGGGGTAGGAAGCAAAAGCCAGAGGAGAAATGGGGAGCTCAGAGACCCCAGCAGTTGCAGAGGGAGCTGGTGCTGGCTGGGAGCCAGTTGTGAGTTAGACAGCCATGATCTAGAGAGCTGGTGAAAGCTTTAAACAAAGATATATTTTTTTAAAAGTTGCTTGGCCAAACCTCTTTTTGGTGGGGTTTAGTATGTTATGTGAATACAGTTAATATCTCCAAATATTGATCTCTTCTTCCCCATTTGTATGTGTATTTAAGCATCGTTTGTCTGTTTACACTTTTATTCTAAATCTGTGGCTTTTTAAATGTGTTTTTTCACCCTTGAGGTTATTTTTATTTGACATCACTAATGCATCATTAATTCCTATATTTAAAATACTGTTAAGTAACGTAAAATTAAATATGTAGTTAAAATGATGTTGTAATAGTACAGATGGCCCTACTCTTAGAATTAATAAAATTACAGTTAAATTTTCCTACTGCAGATGGCCATAGTTTCATATAAACATGCATTTTTATAATGGTACTTTATTTTTTTTTCTTAAACACCCACACATACTCGAAAGCCTGGTTATTTACAATAAGAATATTATGACAAGTAAGGAAGTGGTAAGATTGAAAAGTTAACTTAGTGTACTTCTGACTTGCCAGGACAAAAGTCAGAGTTTCTCATAAGACAGTCACTGCTTAAAGCGGAGTAAGAAAGCTTGTTCTACGTACTCCTCTATGCAGTAGTGACACAAAATGTAACGTAGCAGGGGGGAAGCATTTAGGGTCTTGGTAAAAAGTAAAAACGGAGATGATTTAAAGATCTTAAGATTAAACAGTACTTGTACCTTGTGTTTTGGTCTTTAAGGTTGAGAAGTGTCTCCAACTTGTCTTGTCCTGTCTTGCGATAGTTCAACATTTTGTCTTGTGGGGCAATGAGACTTTTTTTTTCCCACTAGTAAAGGAAGTTCAATCACTTTACGTGCGTTCTGCCATCTCTCTGATTTCTTTTGAAAGTTTTACTCTCTCTCCATTGCATCTGATATCAGAAAGGACCAGCAGATCTAGCAGCTTTTCAGATCAGCCTCCCCAACCTTGAAACTGCGTAAGAGTGTAGTTCTTTGCAGTATATAAACCTGCAGAGTGTACAAAATCTTCGGGTTTGAGAGTTAATAAAGTCATAAATAGACCATTTAGCATATGCTTGTCTGTTAGTGAAATACATAGTATAGTTAGATCTCCATATATAGCTGATAATCTTTGAGTTATGTGCTCTTTCTGTATTTTTAATTTTTAAAAAGTAAGAAAATTAAAGATACTGTAAAGCAAGAAGTGACATTCTAAAGCATAAATAAGTTTGGATATTTAGTAATTGTGTTAGTAGCAACCGTAACTACTATGTTGGGCATTCTTTAAAAATTCCACCAGGTCTGGTAATAAGAAAAAAAGCTATGTAGAAAATGTCATAAAGACGGTTGCTTTAACAATCATAATATTGATGGGCTTGTGAATGGGTTAGCAGCGATACAGTTTTTTCTTGTGTTGTACTGTTGTTTCATAGCTTGTTATTTAGCTGCTGAGTTTGACTGTCTTTGAGGATGAGAGCTTATCTTGGGTAGAGGAACTACCATGGAAAATATCTCTCCAAAACAATACTAGTAAAAAATAATTAAATAAGCTGGATTGATTACTTAGATGTCAGATCTTCAGAGTGAAGTGCCTGTGGTAGAATTTTAGGGCACCTATACATGTGCAGGGAGGCCGTAATTACAGCGTGTTGGAGGAGACTCCAGCATCACGTATATTGGCGTCTCTGTGCTGGAAAATGGTGGCGGGGTACTTTAATTTAAAGCTTGTTTGTGCTTTAGTTCAAAGCACCCCACCACCACTTTTAGCTCTTGGAGCTGCAGTTGTGGCTATTTGAAGTGGCGCCTAGCGCTGCTGTGTTGGTTTCTCTCCCTTAGTTATGTGACTGAGATTAAATCTGTTTTGTCTTCAGCAAAATCAAAAGCTTGATTAGGATAGGGGTGTAACAATCTGAAATACCTCTGAATATGATACTGAATGCTTGTGTGTAACACACACTTAAAGAGGTGTTAATGTCTTTTTTGCCTGTATTCAGTCATCGAGCTAGACCAGGGTTTCTCAACCTGAGACTCGTGACCCAAAAGTGGGTCTCAAGGATACATGAAAGTGTCATGAGCAAACTTTAAAAATGGATTCTCCTTTAAAAAAGAAAACCGTGGGAAACCAGGGCTTTTCTTTTGCAGGTTGGCAGAATTCCAGCCCGCAAGGGGCTGTTTGGGCGCTCCCCCACCCCACATATTCACCCCTGGTGCACACATTGCGGGCCCAGGGGCTTAGGGTGGGGGCAGCAGGTTGGGAGTGAGAGGCCTTGGGTCAGGATTGGTTATTGATGTTTACATATGGGTTCTGGTACAAAAAGGATTGAGTAACACTGAGCTAGACAATGAGTACAGCTGAGTGGTTCTCAAACTTTTCAGTTCAAGGCACCCCACACTAGACACAATCCCAGCTTTTAGTTTTCACTTGCTCTTTACTATGGAAAAATAATGGACCAAATCTTTTGTTACAAAGAACGAAGAAAAACCCCCAACAGATTGGAAACCCAGAGATTTTAAATCTGAATCCACAGTGTGAAAAACTTTATCACGTGAATTGGGGTTGGTATTTGCACACTTGTGCATTGCTAATATTGCATGACACCCTGCAGCACTCTTAAGGATCTCCTGGCACCTTGACTTCGAATCACTGGTCCAGCTGGTAATTTTTGCAGATAACATGGTTAGTGGGTTAGCAGTTGTGCCGTTGGTAGCATAATGCAGCTAGGCTTTGGGTGTTTTTGCTACTGTTAGGAAAACCTGTTTGTACTCTTCAGCTTAGGTATTGCTTCATCATTGCTGACTGCTGCTACGATATGTACAGTAGTTTTTCTAATCTACAGGCACTGTTAGGAAAGCAAAACCCAGCTGTCTTTGCAAGAGTAGGACATTCCATGGTCCTGTGAAATGATCACTGCTTGGTATGTTTGTGTTTCAAAGAGAAGTAGAATGAGTCTATAGCATTTCTTGGGCAGAGTTGAAAAGCAGCTGTGGAGCAACAAGCAAAACAGGCTGGGTCATGCTACATCAGATCAGTGTGCAGTGTTCTTACAGTGATTTCAGTGGAATAAATATTAATAAAATTTTCCCAGATCACTTTTTTGTGATGTTTCTTTATTTGCTAATTTTCATTTATTGTAGTTCTGCTTGTCCCAGCTGTCGACACTTTTTAAACAAAAGTTTATTTGAATAGATAACCACTAACTTGCAGCTAATTTAGTCCTGTAGACATTAGATAAAATAATGTCAGTCCATTCTAGGATGGTTATTCCCTTGTTCCTTTTAGGGTCCAGAGACCTTAAATTAAAAAAGCGACTGATGTGCTCTAGTGATGACAGTGTAACAGTTTGAGCTGCAGTTTAATAGCGATACTGGCTTGGGACAAACTGGCTTGGGAAAAATACTGGCTTGGGACAAACATTGCTTTCTTTTTGTTTGATTAGTTAACATAGTCATGATTAGGGACCTACCAGATTTGTGGTTTTGTGGATTCTGTGAAATCTGGCATTGCCTCTGAAATCTGCCCAGGGGTGGAGAGAGAGAGAGGCATTTATAGAAAAGAAAATGCTGGCTCCTCAGAAGGAGCCAGCAGTCTTCAACAAGGTGGGAAGGTGGGGAGGGGGAGCTGCCTGCTTGAAGGGCTGTGGGCAAGAAGGATGCTGTCTCCCCCCCCACTGATTGGCTGTGCATGCTGCTTGGCATGTGGCCCCACCCCTTGCCACAAATTGTCAGAGGGGGTGGGGCTGCATGATGGACAGCTCTTGCAGACAATCAGCAGGGAGGGGTGGGGCCATATAACCAGCAGCCCCCTAGCTAATCAGTGGCAAGGGGCACAACCTCAGTGGCTCACTCAGCCAATCAGGTGTGTGTGTGTGGGGGGGGGGGCTGCCACTACTTTTCTGTGGCCAGAGAAGGAGGATTGTTACTTAGCCCATCCTTTGTTTGTTTGTTTTTGGAGGGGGCGCGGGGGAGGTGTCAGGGTGGGCTCTATCACACTCGGACACCATTCAGGCAAAAGAGAGGGGTCTTGTGTCATGCCTTGAAGGTCAGGAAACTAAGTGGAAGGAAGCTGCAGAACCTTTTATTGTAAACCAGCTGCAGTCATCCCTCTGAGATTGAAATCTATAAAAATGTGCAGTACTTCAAACAACCTCATACATAGATAGTACCTTGGGAAAGAGGCATTCTTTTAGCCAAGGCAAAAGCCATAAACATCAGATTAATATCAATATTTTAATCTGCTACTTCCTTTTATACATTTATTTGGAGGGGAGTTTGTATGTTTTGTACTATTCCTTGATAAATTTGCTTTCTTATTGTAAGTTGCCCTGAGCCTTTGTTGGGAATGCTGGGAGAGAAATACAATAAATAAAATATCCTAAAGTCTACCTGGAAGTAACTAGGACGTTCTGTGATGGCTGTAATATGATTCTTGAGAATAAAGGGAACCAAGCAAGTGACTTCCCTTCCAAAAAACCTGTCTGAAAGATGGCTTTTTTCCCACATTCATTTTGTTCCCTGGCTTTTGTTATCTTTTAGCATGGAAAACATAAAAGTATAAGGCCAGAGTGTGTGTGTGTGTGTCTGTCTGTCTTTTTACACAACAGCAGAAAGTTACATAAATAGGATTTTAGTGGGGCCTCACAGTAACATGTAAGTATATATGTTAATTTACATGACTTGATCAAAAGAATAGTGGATACCTAATGATAATTACCTAACTTACATGGCCATGGAGAATTCACTGGTATTTGGAGATATGAAGTATTATTAAATACGTGGCTCTGGTTTTGGAGGGCTAGCCCTGACAGCTTGTGATTGATAGAGAGCTTATTAACATGTTTTGCAGCAGGGCTATCCAAGGGGTTACCCTTGGGCTGCATGTGACCTGTGAGGAGTTAATCTGAGACCCCTAGGCTCCCATCTAGTTGACATTCCCTTCATCGATCCACTGAGGCAGTAGCCAGGGGCCCTTTCCTTCTTCAGCTTCTGCTTTCTGCCCCTACCCCTAAGGACACCACAGTACAGCTCTGCAGTGTCAGGGGATCCTGCAGCTTAGTGAGCTGTGTGTGGGGTCAGCAGTGCCTGCACATGTGGTACAATGACAGAGATCACAAGGGAGGGGTAGCGGGGCGGCATCTCACAGCTTGCAGTTGGTCCCAATCCTGTAGTGGTACATGGGATTCTTCCATACAAAGTGTAGGGGCTATGCCCTTATCCTCCTTAAACCTCATGTGATGTCTTTTAGTCCAATCGTCCAATTTCTGAATCTTAGCCCTACCCTCCAGCATGTCAGTTACTACCCTCAGCTTGGTGTCATCTGCAAACTTGCTGAGGGGGCACTCCATCCCACATTACAGGTCATTGAAGAAGATATTGAACAAATAAGGCTCCAGGAAAGACCCCTGGGGCACTCTACTCAATACCGGTTGGCAACTAGACATTAAGCCATTGATTACTACCCTCTGAGACTGAAGGCCCAGCCAGTTTTCTGTCCACCTTACAGTCCGTTCATCTAACTCGTACTTAGCTTGCTTGCAAGAATGCTGTGGGAGACTGTATAAAAGCCTTGCTAAGGTCAAGGTATGTTATATTCACCGCACTTAAAAATATGGGGCAGAACATTTTCCGCAGAAGATTTTCCAAAACAGAAAATTTTTTGGAAAATTTTCCAGTGCTTTATTTTTCTGTGGGAAGTTTTCCATTTCTAAAAATTCCTTGTTTCATAAAATTCGTTAGTAACAATGAATGGATGCCAATACAATATTAGGCAAGTTTGGCAGTTTCAGAGTTGTAATTAACGTTACGGAAAGAGAAGCAGGGGAAGGAAAGTGCACTTATATTGCCAGGAGAAACTAGATGGGGCTCAGCTACAAAGTGTTTACATAGTTTGTTGCATACAGGGAACTGTTTGCAGTGTGCTTCAATAGATGATGACACAGTATCCCAGTTATTCCTGTGAATATTTGGAAGCAGATTCTCGACAACGGTGTGTTCTGGGTTTGAGTTCAAGGAGCATTCAGTTTGCTACTACCAGTTTAAGTGACTATCAAGAAACTTGGAGATAAACCAAGCCTTTCAAATATTCCAGAGATATTCAGACAGCTGAATGAAAATCTAATTGAGCTTTTGCTGCCTTCACCTCTATCCGAAGAAGTAAAACAAATGTTTACTAAGAGATCTGAGTTTTGCTCTCATCCAGTTCATTTGGCAGCAAACCTTTTGAATCCTCAACACAGAGGACAACATTTATCAGAAGATGAACTATCTACTGCTCTTGATACAATTATGGAAGTAGCTAGTAATGTCCCCAACATCAGTAAAATAGCTGTGATGACAGATATTGCTGAGTACCACACAAAAGAAAAACTTCAGAGCAAAGACATCATTTGGCAGGTAACAGAGAATGTGTCTCCTCTCGCATGGTGGAAGGGTTACTGTAACACCTGACTTATCCAGGATTATTCTATGGATTCTAAGCATCCCACCAACAGCAGCTTCTTGTGAACGGAAATGGAAGCTTTCAGCTCAATTGAGAGAAAAAAAGAGGAATAGACTAACAAGTGAATGCACCGCTAAGCTTGTTTCTATTTCTCAAAATGTCTTGCTTCTGGAGAATCAGAAGCACAATTAGTGAAGAAGATGCAGTGTGATAAGTTGCTCTTGCCCATAACAGACTAATTGGTAGAGCCATCCTTTAGCAAAAGGGTATGTGGTTCAAGTAGTTCTGAATCAGAGATTTGCTTCAATCTGGCTCTGAACTGGAACTAATAAGCAGTGCAAGTGATTCTACAGATAGTGACAGTGAATCTGGAGGTGCTGCAGTGACCTCAGTGGAAGAAAGTTAAACTCTGTTGAAGTAGATGAGTGGGTAACCACGGCATATCATGCACAGTTCTTTGAGTGTGCTAAAATGAGTTTCAACAGTTTCAGTGCCTTCATTTTCTTCCTTAAATTTAAACAAACAATGTAAGGGAAGTACATGCTATAGCTTATTGGCTTTACATTTTTACAAGTATTCCAATAAAAATAATTTCTTTCCTCCTAAACGTTTGAATTGGTTTGAATATAACATTTAAACCACATAAATATTCTGTATTTAATTGTTTTCTAATAAAAAATTTCAGTTCAAATACTTGTGGCTGTTGGGACATAAAATTAACTTTTTTTTTAGTTTTGTTTACTAAATAAAAGTCAAATAAATATGCTAAATCAGATCACGCTCTATTTTAGGGCATTAGAAATTTTTCTGGAAATCCCACGTCTCTGATTGTACTCCTCACATCCACAGCTAGTCATCTCATCATAGAGGCAATCAGTTTGGGTCAGGTATGACTTACCTTTGGTGAATCCATACTGACTGTTTCTAATCACCTTCTCCAAGTGATTAGACATGGATTTCTTGAGGACCTGCTCCATGATTTTTCTAGGGACTAAGGTGAGGCTGTAGTTCTCCAGATCTTCCTTCCCTTTTTTAAAGATGGGCACTACATTTGCCTTTTTCCAGTCATCCAGGACCTCTTCTGATCACCATGAGTTTTCCAAGATAATGGCCAGAAGCTCTGCAATCGCATTGGCCAATTCTCTCAGCACCCTGAGGTTCATCATGTCCGACCCTATGGACTTGTACATGTCCAGCTTTCCTAAACAGTCCCTAACTTGTTCTTTCACCACTGTCAGCTGCTCACCTGCTCCTCAAACTGTGCTGCTAGATGCAGTAGTCTGGGAACTGAGGTAAAAAAGGCATCCAAGACTTCAGCCTGAAGTTTGTATGTAAGGCCAGCAGTTCCTGAGAGCAAGGTTATGGCTGTTTTTACTTTTGATTTAGACTGGACCAACATTACTTAAGCCTTTATGAAACCTTAGGATGACACACCCCTCTTGGATTTAACCTGCCTCAAAACACTTCGTCTCAAACCTGTAGTTTATAACATGAGCAGACCTCTGAACCTAAGAGGGCCTTGAAGTGGTTGATATTCTTCATAGAAAGGAGTATTCATCCATGCTTTATTATACAGGCCTAAGATTGTAAGAATTAGGTACTATAAATGATCTACTGTTTACAAATCAAATAAGAAAATTAGATAAGGCAAAAGGATGATATTCAAACCTCTGAAGTAGGGGTTGGGCAGTTATTTCAGCTGGTGGGCCACTTAAGTTTTGGTGAGCTGTTGAGGACTGCATGCACACAATCTTTCAGAAGGCATCTTAACAAATTATAGATAAAAAGGAAATTGTATACTAAAAAATCAAACGTATTTGAAATATTTCAAAAAAGAATTTTTGACCTGGTTTTTTTTTTTGTTTTGGTTTTTTTTAGTAGTGACTATAGAGACGATTGCATAACAGCTCAAAATAAAGTCTTATTCTGGTCTATTGTATGCGGGAGATGGGGGTGCGGTGAGATGTGTATGAGGGGTTGACCATGCTTTAGGTCCCAGGAGCCAGCCAGGGATGGGGGCGCCTGCAGCAGAGCTCACCTGTGGTAAAGGGGCAGGCACGATCCTCACCCGCCTTCTCCTTTCCTCTCCCCCATTTTGTGCGGCTTCAGCTCCAGCTTTTGACCACCTTCCACCACTCCACCCGTCTGGTGCAATGATCAGCCAGCCACCTGCTGGGAAGCTCTGTGCGCTGGCTGGGGTGTTGCTGTTGGCAGGGGCGTCCATGGGCTGAATCCAATCAACCGGCATGCTGTGTCCAGCCTGCAAGCCATGTTTTGCCCGTCCCTGTTTTAGGGAGCCAAGTATTGATGAGACAACTCTTAGATGTCCAAAGAAAAAACAAAATAAGAATGAGGAAACTGTAAGCATTATTTCGTCTTTATGGTGAGATGATTCAGTCTTGTTGGGATAAGATATAGGAAAAGCGCTGGCTAATTAGAGGTGGCTATTAAGTGCTTTAAAAAAAGGGAGGTTTTGCTTAATGACTAATTTTTGGGTAGGTGACAACAGGAAGACGATTAGTTTTAGTGTAAGCAGTAAACGTAATTTCTGTAGACATTTCTAACCTAGAACTTTCTGCGTTCCTACCTGGACTCCAAGCAATTCAACTTATGATGATATGAGCAAATGATCTGTTACCCCAACTCTGTGCCTATGGAAGACAATAGGATTTTGCCATTGACTTCAAGAAAAGCAATCTTTAGCACACTAGGAAATTTCATCCTATAGCCATGTATTGATAATTGTGTTAATATGCATGGTATTCACGAGCCTGCTGCACCATCAACATCAGTATTGAGGTACTGGGAGTCACAAAAGAATCCTTGTGAAATCTTCAGTAGGACTAGTTATGGAATCATAGAGAAGTAGGGCTAGACACAACCTCCAGAGGTTGTCTAGCTACCCCTGCCTGTGGCAGGATCTTCCCTATCCAAACCACCCTTTGCAAATCCGTAATCAAAACTGCACATAAAACTACCATCAACCCTCACACAATGCAGACTTAATCCTCTAACCTGCCGCAGGGAAAGCCGAGGAACCTTGGCAGCCAATGTCTTGCTTGTATGAAATATTGTCAATATATGCTCAAGAGATCCTGGGTAGAGGGCCATGCCCGCTGCTACGGAGGAAAGCAAAACCCCCCACAATCCATGCCAGTGTGACCATGAGAGAATTCCTTCCTGACCCCAGATATGGTGATCAATCTGACCCTGGGCAGAGGGGCAAGATCCACTATCCAGGAATCTTCGGCTTTGCTCCTAGCAAGAGCGCTGGCACACCCCAGTCAAAGTCCCCAGCCTTGGCTGTAGCTGACAGCCGGTGCCTCTGAGGATGGCTTTAAAACACTGTGATGCATGTAGCTGAAAAGGCAGAAGGAAGCAACCAGCAGAGCCCAGAAGGATGGGAAATGCCCATAGTAGAACATAGGCACAACTTTGCCTAGATTGTCCCTGTCTAGATAGAGGCTGTGCAACCTCTTCTTGAATACCTCCAGTGATGTAGAGTGCAGTTTCCCTGGACAGTTTCACTATTCTATTGCCTCACTATTCTAACAGTGAAGAAGTTTTTCAGGATATCCAATCTAAGCTTACTTCATTGCCACTTCAAACTATTGGTGCTTCCCCTCTTCTTTACAGCAGCCCTTCAAGGATTTGAAGACCCTGATCATGTCCCCTCTTAAGTGCCGTTTCCACAAGTTGAACCTGCCTGACTCCTTCAGCCTCTCCTCATGACTTGCTTTCCAAGCTCTTTATCATATTTGTTGCCTGTCTCTGAACAGGCTTCAACTTCTCCATATCCTTTTTAAAATGTGGAGCCCAGAACTTTATGCAGTACTCCAGATGAGGCCCAACAAGTGCCAAGTAGAGAGGCACTATCACCTGTGTCTTGTACCTAATGCTTCTATTGATGCATCCCAAAGCCTCATTCGCCTTTTGTGTGGCTACATCACACTGCAGACTCATGATGTCTGTTATCTACCAAGCCTCCTAAGTCATTTTCCATAATGCGGCCATCCAGCCAGGTGTCACCCATGTTATATTTGTCTTTTTGAATATTCCTTCCACCTTGCACTTGTCAACATAAACTTCATCCTGTTAGCTCTTTCCAAACTTTCGAGATCCTTCTGAATTGTGCTTACGTTCTCCAGTGTGTTTGCAGTCCTCCCCTGATTCTTGTTGTCTGCAAACTTGCTCAAGAGCAAGTTAAAATAATACAGATTTGAAAACAGTGCCCAAAGGGTGTTAGATTAGTGGTCTGGCAGGGAGAGTTCACAAAAGCATCTGTGCAAATGTCTGCACTGCTTCACGTCATACATTGCTGTTGAAGGCCTAAATCGTCAATAAGATGTGCAGTTATTTTTTCTACTCATCAGGGAGGAATCCTGAGGGCCTAGGTGAAAAGTAGCCTGTGAAACTTTTAATGCAAAGTTAAACAAAGTAGTAATTTAACTGACCAATGACAGGAAGGTACTAAACTCTTGTAAAAAAAAAAAAACATAAAAATAAAAAATACTGGGTTGACAACCCATAGAGAGCCCCAACCCTTCCCAGAGTTCCCACAAGCTCAGCTGAAAACAGCAGCATTTTTCCCCCCGCTGTGCATCATCTGCAGTGGGCCACACTTCAACAGACTTTTGTAGGCTGCTGCAGTCAGTTCTCCTGCCAGCATCTCTTGCCAGTTCTGTATTTCAGAGTTCCAACTCATTCCTCCTTCCAGCATTCCTTCCCAGAGCGCTCAGCCTCCTTCTTTACTCTTGGCTGCTTTCTACCCAAAGAGCATCTCAAACATCTTTCTTTCTCCTCTTCGAGTTTCCTCAGAATTTGGTCTGGCTACAGTGTCTGTTATCAGGAAATGTGTATTTGTTCCACCTAGCAATAGTTGCTAAGCAGGACATGGCTTCTAGCCTCCTTGTCTGCACATTCTGTTAAATAGAGGCAGTTAGGATTAAGGGAGGAAAAGGTATGTAAATCTTCAGCTTTTTCTCCCCTTCTTCATTTTGTCTTAAGAAGCACTTGTATTTATGACAGCTTTAACAAAAAAGCCTGTAATTTATAGAAAATCAAGATGAGATCAAAAAGCTGCTGCTGTTGTCATGGGATGGCATGCCATACTGCAGTTTGTAGCTTGGATAGTTGCTAGTCCCTTTCATACTCGGCTATTTTTTATAGACAACATTGGCACTTGTGCCAGACACTTCCTGATATGGGTTTAAATAGCTTTTTCTTGTAATGATCTCTACCATTGTGGTCTTGCATCTCCTGTTATTTGGGAGGATAGGGGGATGGTGGGGAGCAGAGCCTAACCTGTTTTGTGGTGTTGAGTGGGAATGCCCTTAAGCTGGAAAACTTGGAATAGTTTATCAAATAGTGCCACAATTTTTAACGTTGGACCCAGAGCAACAGCTACCACTGAGCTAAAGCAATGCAAGGTAGATGTTAAATGGAATATTTATCCCAGTCTTTTCCTTATCCCTCTTTCAGAGAGAGAGAAACTGGGCCGAGAAAAAGATGAAAAATTAACTATTCAGGATACTTTTTCTACAAGACTGACTCTTTATTTTTTGGGCTTTCCAGCTGCAAATAAAAGCTCATGTCAGAACAGTAACAAATTTGATTACATTCAGATGTCTCTTGGATATTTTTTGTGGCCTTAATAGGAAAACTGAAATATTTTAGATGTAAATTGTCTCAGAAATTAGTTTATTCAGATAATCATCCTACAAATAGTATGTGCTTCTGTAGAGGAATAACTGGGTATGTGTCTTCTTTGTGAATTAAAAGAAATCTGGAGGGAGAAGGAAGGATGAGATGCACTCCCACCCAGGTGTAAAGGGAGAGGTATTATACAACATGAACCATGTAGTTACCATGTGAGTACAGTCATTTTACATGGCTGGAAAAGCTACATTTTAATAATTTCCTTCCTTTTTTTGTATTTTAAATTTTTCAAAAACCTATTTTCCCATTTGTGCTTTCTTTGGCAGTATGGCAGCCACTGTTCTTCTTACAGAGGATTTGGCAGCAGTCCCTCTGGAGCCTTTCATAGTTTACCAGTGAGGCTACTATTCAGTGATAATAAGGAGAGAAATATGAAAATTTGATCATTAAAATCTAATATACCAGGAAAGGTGCTTGGCTGTTCTGCTTAACACATCAGAGTTTGAATTTTTGGTTGTATAACTCCAAAAAAGCCCTCCCCACCACTGATAGTGTCTAACTAGTTTCAGATTTCCCAGGTTATCTAATTAGACTAAGTTTGTCATAATGAAAGGTTGATATTGAGATCTATATATTTTATTAGTGGCAAGGGACCTGTTTGTGTTTGTTCTAATGAGACTTCCCAAAATGTTCCTATTTTTCTGCTCTTTTCCTAACAATACATACTTTGTCAGTACCAGGAATATAATTTGAAGTATACTATGCAGGTCTGCTGATTTGCTATCTTGCTGACTTAACAGATTGTGGGGGGGGGGAAGAGAGGGAAGGTCCTTTTTCCTGAATCTCATCACTGCATAGCTCTCAGATCATTGAGTACCATACGGACAAAAGCTGAGTCAGAGCAGAGCAGCAGTCTGCGCTAGAGGCAGGATGGCCCAGTTCAGGATTTTAGACTGCATGATCAACCACAACTGGAGTTTGATATGTAACTTGTATTGTGCTTGGAGTGGGCAGGTTTGTCTATTCTTGTTTTTAGCCTTTTAAAGTATTGTTCAGAGGTTTTGTTTTTGGGTGTGTGGTGAGTTGGTTTTTTTTGTGGCAAGACAACAATATTCCCTTTCTAAGTAATCTGCCAAAAACATCTATAAAGTAGGGTTTAGTTTTTAACCATAAAATAATTCTTAATACATGGTAAACAGTTGTATAATGAGTATGCTTTTACTATCATTTTTTAATTTAAATACTTATTTTAAACTGTCTCTGTAAATACTTCTGTTTTAAAGGTTTAACTGTTATAGATTTCAAGAAAAGGATGCGTCATAGAACATAGGAAACATCATAGAAATAGGAAAAAGGATTCCCCCTCTGTCTCCCCCCCACTTAAATGAGTTTGTAGGGTATTCTGCTTGTTTGTATTTGTTTTTAATAGACCTATGCTTAGTTTCCCAAATACCTTGGTTATTTCTAGAGAGAGAAACTGTTTTCTTTATGACTGAGAGAGGGGTCCATTCTGAAGGGGGTCCAATACATAGTCCTATGTTTAGAAAGTGCACAGGATAAAATTAAATGAACCCTATGAAGAAATTGTTCAGTTTTTAATAAAGACTGTTCAGAGACTAATGATTTTTTTTCTTTACTGCAGAAACAATAGCTTGGGTTTTAATTTATGCTTTGTTTTTATATAGAATGCACTTTTTCATTACCCAATACTAAAACCTTTTTATAATACCATTTTAAAGCTGTTTATATTTTACCTGCATTATAGCTCAGTATAAATTTTATGCTAGCAACAAAACATTTACGTAGGTAATGTACTTCCCAAAAATGCTAAGGAAAATAGTTAATAGTTATTCATATAAGCCTATAACTTTACTTCTCCCTAGTTGTTGTGTTTGTCCAAAAATAATTCCTTAATTTGAGCAAGTGTATTGCTGTGACTAGGTACTGGTTTTTTGTTTTTTTTTTAAACACTGCATCATAGCTGGCTTTTTTGCCAGGACACTTGAGTTTTCTGAGGAGAACGCCCTTTCGTCATGGAGAATTCCAGTGGAAGGGGAGCTTCCAACCTTACAGTATCAAAGGCTTGAGACTTAAAAACTAATGGGTTAGCATACCAATGGTGGGCTTACAGTGCTGAAGGTGGCAATAGGAAGCAAATATTTCAATTAGGTTAAAATATAAACATAATTAAAAGACCAAATCCTAAATAGAAAAGCTGGGCCTCTCCCTTTCAGTCCTTAAGGTTTTTAATTTCCACAGGGGCTCGAGTATCTCATTAAACTGAATATTTTTCTTGATGGAGTTTGCTTGTAGGCAGCAAGAATTCACTGGAAGTGTTGAAAATGAAATACAAATCAAAACTGACAACTGGTGCCCGTACTCCAAAAATTTAAGATGACTAAAGAAAAGGGGTGGGATTGCGTCACATGGTTAGAGTAGTCTGCCTAAAACTTTGGTTGAGTCTGATATATACAGAATAAGATAGGGTATTACTTTTTAAGACAGACAGTTGAAAAAGGTAAATGCAATAAAGCATACATGCTTTAATAGCCTAGGAAAATTTGAAAGCAAAAGATTTTTAAATTTACTGATCTACCCTATAGTATTTTTGAAAGCTAATTCTTGTATGTTGTATAAAAAAGAGAACTAGTAAACTCTTGTGAAATTGGGAGTAAAATGTTTTTAATAATAAAATGATGGAATTGCAATGTGGTGCCTTGGAGATTAACTGCTTTAGAGAGACTTGAGCTTTTCTAGGCAAATAGCCTAGGAAAGCTAATGCTTCTCTGAATCAATTAGTCTGGTTAAGGTACCACTCTGCCCTAGCTTTTGTCTGCTTTCAGACTAATGTGGCTAACAACCTTTCTAGTAGTAAAGTATGAGTTGTAACATAAGTTTCATTAAGAATTATTATTGATATTGTGCCCTATATCTTGGTGCTTTTATTACCAAAATGTGGAATAAAAACATAGCTTCCCCAAAAGGAAAAAATAAAATCACTGTGTGGTGCATGTTAGTGAGCCTTTATTTTTTGCCTTTCTCTGAAATTGACCTTCATAAAGGGAGATTATGGAACAAATTTTGTTCTGCTATGTACATTTGAAGGGCTCCAATGAAAATTTAGGCTAACCAGAGTAAGTGTGGGAGGTTATAGTTTCCAGCAACAATTCTACATCCTCCATGTTTTGAGGACTTCCTGGCTTTCCTATATTTGTAATGTTCAAGAAAGGTGTGCAAGCCAGTAGATGAAGAAAGGCTGAGTTAATTGGTTCTCTGAATGCACGAATATAACAGCTTTTCTTTTTATAACCAGCCATGAAGCTGTTCTGAGGCCTCCTGTGATTCTATCCTTTCTGAATCTGATAGTATGTAGAATATCGAGTGTAGGATTTGTCCGCTGTAAGAATAATTGATTTTGTTCTAGCTATGTGAATGATACACATTTTTAAAGAAAACAGAACCTGCTAGATTAGTAATAAGTATATGCAGCTATACTTCTGATGGCCAAAATAAACAATTCAAAGCTAGAAAAACTCCTGCTTGTTTTTTTTCTTTTATAGGTCCGTTTGGTGGCTTCTCCCCCACCTTTTCTTAAAATCACCTCATTTTTCACTTTGTCTGGTGAAATGGCCTGCTCTTCCTGCCTTGCATCATACAGGACTATCCATCTCATGGGAAATGGGATAGTTTCAACAGTGGGAGACCCACAGACTGTTTAAAACTTCCACATGACTGCAAATTTCAAGGTTTAGTGCAACAGAGGAGCAGATGGCAAGTTTGTATCATGTGGGAGACTGGTGTCTAGAAACAGTTTACATGCATATACCACAAATTGGTTTGCAACTCTAAATAATTCCAACAGTGTATGTTGCTAATTCTTATGTTAAGAAGTCACAATCACTTTTAGATGATTAGTAGTTCTTCAGTTTATCCCTTAAATGCTCTTTTTTCCCCCTAAGTAAACTCCAGGAAGTGGAACTATCAGTGACCTGTTAGTGCTGTAGGGGACTAATATACATAGAGTTATAGTTTCAGAAACAAAATTCAGCATATTGCTATGACCCAAGTAAGATTTCTTCTCCACAAATGGAAAGTGACCAAGTAAATTAAACAACTGCCCTTGATTACTTTCCTCTGGTTTTATGCAAGAGAAACTGTCCTCTGTTTTTGCAATTTGAAAGCCAAGGAATGATGTAACCTAGAACATGCACGCATACCTTTTGAAGTACATGGAGCTTCTGTCCACATCATAGCTAGGATAGACTGCATTGATCAGTTACGTCTTTACTGGCCATGACTAGTTCTTCAGTTAGTTAAAAGGGTTGCCTTTGAATTACGTAAGGAACTTTCCTGCCCATGTCACAAGAATGTTAAAACAGTGATGCTCAATGAATCCTGCCCCGTGGGCCAGATGAGTGGTGTGAGGCTGATCCACAGGCTGGATCATGTGTGGTGTTGGTCCATGGGCTAGATCCAGTACAGAATCCAAGTGCCAGATCCAGGTCTGCACACTGCATCTGACCCTGTGTGCACAGCTATGTCATCTGGCCTGCAGGTCCAAATATCTGGTGCATTAATTGCCACCAAATTTCCAGACCTATTGGAGCCCGGTGGGCTGGGTGACATGGCTCTTTGGGCTAGATGCAGTTGAGCACTCCTGCTTTAAAGCATTAGCTCAGGAAGCGCAAGCCCATGAAATAAACATAGGTTTCTTTCATAGCTGCAAAGAATGTAGCCTAATAGGCCATTAGCTAGTTAATGAACAGGTTTTATTAATTTATTAAGGCAGACTTTTTATTTTTCCTATGGGTTCTGAGTTTATGGCATGCATCAACATTTTTCCATGATTTATTAATTTAAAAAAAAATAGTCATACTACCTTGGCATCGAACGTTTTTGCCTCTAAATGCAAAAAAAGAAGCCTGTTGCTGTTAGTTAAATACTGTTTCCCTTCTTTGGATAAGAAACTAAAGATTGCATATTTGCAAGGGCACTTTGAAACATCAAAAATAAAAGCAAAAACATATGCTCAGCCTAAAGGTTTCAGCAGTGCTCACATGGGTACAATAATCATTTACTTGTAAAATATTTTTTTTAAAGGAAGTACTTTGTATTATAATCTTGGGTATGGATACTGGTAACCAGGTTGTTGTTTTTCCCCTTGGGATTTTTTCAGAAGTGCTTTCTTTTATCAGAGGCAACATTTGGAAACTATTGCGTGTAGTTTTTTTTCCTTTTAATATTACTGGTTGCCTTGCTATATTCTTGAATTTATTTCAGTTGTGATGCAATCTGTTTCTATAAAATAGGGACTATTTGCAATGTGGTGATAACTTAGGCTGGCATTGCAGGGAATGGCCCCATCCTATATGTGATCACATAGTTTCTTTGTAAAGAAAAGGCCTAGCTGTTCAAATGGGACAGGGCTGTCCAACTGGTGGCCTGCTTGCAGCTCTCAAAGGGTTAAAAAGCCTGAGCTGCCACTGCCCCTTGCTCTGGCTGCAGCAGCAGCTGGGGTTTGGGGCTCCCTTTCCCTACCCTGGCTTCTGCTGCCTGATCCAGCCCAATGGAGTGAGGCGGTGTGGCGTGATATGCCAGATGAGCTGTCGGCATGGATGACCATGTGGTGCCATAGATGAGGCAGGGGACTGCGCTGTGTGGGGGTGGTGGGTAGGGCTGCCAGTTTGCCCATGGTATAGAGGGGTGGGGAATGCCTGCTCACCTATACACAGTACAACAAGGTAAAGTGATGCCTGTACTTGCATATGTATGGCATGCAGCCTGGACGGCTTGTGGCCCATAGAGTATGCAGCCCCTGAAGTTGTATAGCTCTGAAATAGAGTTAAGTGGTATCCAAGAGCAGATTTCATGATAGATGTACAAGCAGATACAGTAAAGGTTTGTGCTTGTATTAAAAATGCACTTTGATCCAAAATAATGGCTTCTTAGCATGACATGCCTGAGATCTTCACTATAATGTAATTTCATTATTTAAAAAAAATTTTTTTGTATACAGTATTTCAATTCATGCAGCTTCCACTCTATATAAAGTAAATTTGGAAAAGTGATCAAACATTGCAGTACTGTAGCTCAGCTATCGCATTGCATACAAGCTTTAGAATGCAGAAATGCTGCAGAGATTGCTGCACTGCAGGTATTACCCTTCGCTAGGAGAATCTCAGTTAACATTAAAAAGCTTTATGAAACTTTCACATTTATCACTTGAGCTAAAGAAGAAGAAAATAACAAAGAATATTCAAAGATGCTGAGATTCCTTTTGGGATAGGCCAAAGTTTATAGTTATTCTGGAATTTCAACATCTTGCATTGGCTGTTTTCATAGTTTCTTATTTCTACATTCAATCTTCCACTCTGGAAATAAGATGAATTCTGAATGTGTAACTCATCTTTATTTTTTCATACCCGTTCAGAGGTGGAGGGATGGGGTTTGGGAGGATTACATTTGTGTTGATTTTATTTAAAATGTCATGATTAGAGGAAACGGCAGGTAGCTGAATTCCTGGTTGGTTGATGTGCCTATTAAAAATATATATTATTGCATGTTGGTAAATACAGAGAAATAACTTGTCAGTAGTGCGGAGTTCAAGAAACAGATAGAAATGCAAATCCAAGTAGTTACTACATACCCCCACATTGTTATGGGAATATCTTTGCCTTTTCTGCTTCTCTTTTTGCTTGCAATACTGTGTAAATGCAAAAACTGGCAAAATGTCCTCCTTCCATTATAGGGTAGATCTGAAGTTAAGGGAGCTACTTCTTAGTATGTATATGGCTATGGTATTAATATTTTAACGTATATTCTGTTTTAATACAGTGCATAAAATGTGCCCCAGAATGAAAGTTTTTGTGGACTGTGTATACTTCTTCCTTTATTTAGGGCCTTTATTTAAACAGTTAACATATTACCTGGAACTAGGGGTGCACTGATAAAGATTTTTGGCTGATACGGATGGCTGATAATTAACTAGCCATATTGACCAATCCCAATCTGATATCCAATATGCAGCCCAACAGCTTACAGAGCAGCGTCTCACTGGTAAGTCTGGGGGGGGAAGGGGTAGCGATGTGGGGGGAGTGAAGGGGTGTGGGAGGGTCAGATCAAGGCTACCACTGTGAGAGAGGCAGTGGGTTTGGGGCAGGGGCAGGCACTGCCCAGCTGGGGTGGTGAATGCAACCCTGGGTGTGGGATGGAGCTGCGGGTAGCTCGTTTGGGGGGGCAGCTCCCTGTCCCTGCATATCCCAAGGGGTGGCATGGGGGGCATGTGCCCCCCCGATTTGTGTAGTGGGCAGCCTACCCTTGCCCCACACAAATCTAGGGTGCACATGTTCCCCTATGCTTCCCCCAGGGTGTGCACAGCAGCGGGGAGCCACACTGCCCACAGCTCTGTCCTGCACCCTGCCCCAGCTGGGCAGCACCTGCCCTTGCCCCAGCCCCAATCCCTCCCTCACTGTGGGGGCCTGATCTGCCTCCCTTCCCCACACACAGACTTACTGGCCAGATGTTGCTCTCTAAGCTGCTGGGCTGCATTCCTGGTCAAGTGCATGCTGCGGCTGTCTGTGTGCATGTGGAATTGATCAGTGACATTATCAACTACACCAGTCAAAAAAACCCCAGCTGCTGATAATGTCAGTTTTCCTTTACTGGTGCCAATCCGATATGCACCGATATATCAGTACACCTCACCTGGAACCTGTTATCATGAGAGCTGAGTTTTGTCTTATTGGCGTGAGTAAAGCATTTGCTTGTTGTTTCAAAAATACTATGATCTACATTGGAAATAAAGTCTCTGTTGTGGTGCACAGCTGTGCTTCCCTCCTTCAGAGTTGTGGCAAGTCAGTTGGAGACATTTCAGCTCTGTTGGTGACTGGTTTTTGGTGAGGATGATATTCATAGAGTCACTGCATAGGTCATTGCAAAGCTGGCATCACTTCCTGTTTTATAAAGGTGACTCCACTGGAGGTTACTGAAGTGGAGTTATTCTTTGCAGTCAGATGTTAGATTGAACAATATTTTTTTGCTAGGGACTTATGTAAAGCCATTTCAAAATCAAATATGCCTACTGTAATGATCATTTATTGCAGGAGAGTGGAAGATGGAATGTAAAGGATGCTCCAGCGTGGATTCAGCAAGGGCAAGTCATATCTGACCAACCTGATTGCTTTCTATGATGAGATAACTGGCTCTGTGGATGTGGGGAGACCAGTGGATGTGACATACTGTGATTTTAGCAAGGCTTTTGATGCAGTCTCCCATAGCATTCTTGCAGGCAAGCTAAGGAAGTGTACAGGTTGGATGAATGGACTGTAAGATGAATAGACTACTGGCTGAAGCATCAGGCTCAGAGGGTAGTAATCAGTGGCTCAGAGTCTGTTTGGCAGCCTGTATCAAGTGGAGTTCTCCAGGGGTCCATCCTTGGGCTGGTTTTGTTCAATGTTTGCATAGACAACCTGGAAGATATGATGGAGTGCACCCTCAGCAAGTTTGCAGATGACACCAAGCTGTGGGGAGTAGTAAATATGCTGTAGAGTAGGGCTAGTATTCAGAGTGACCTAGACAAATTGGAGGATTGGGCTAAAAGAAATCTTATGAGGTTCAACAAGAACAAGTGTAAAGTCCTGCACTTAGGATGGAACAATCCCAAGCACAAGTACATGGGGATTGACTGGGTAAGCAGCAGCTCTGCAGAAAAGGACTTGGGGGTTACAGTGGACAATAAGCCAGCAGTGTGCCCTTGTTGCCAAGATGGCTAATGGCATGCTGAGCTGCATTAGTAGGAGTGTTGCCAGCAGGTCAAGGGAAGTAATTGTTCCACTTTATTCAGCGCTGGTGAGGCTATATCTGGAGTACTGTGTTCAGTTTTGGGTCCCTCACTACAGAAAGGATGTGGACAAATTGGAGAGAGTCCAATGGAGGGCAATGAAAATGGTGAGGGGGCTACGGCACATGACTTATGATAATAGGCTGAGGGAACTGGGCTTATTTAGTCTAGAGAAGAGAGACTGAGGGGATTTAATAGCAGCTTTGTACTACCTGAGGCAGGGTTTGAAAGAGGATGTAGCTAAACTGTTCTCAGTGGTGACAGATGACAGAACAAGGAGCAATGGTCTTAAGTTGCAGGAAGGGAGATTTAGGTTGAACATTAGGAAACTTTCTCACTAGGTGGGTAGTAAAACAGGAATAGGTTACCTAGAGAGGTGATGGACTCTCCATCCGTGGAGGTTTTTAAGATCCAGGTAGACAAAGCTTTGGCTGGGATAATCTAGTTGAGGCTGGTCTTGCTTTGAGCAAGGGATTGGACTAGATGGGTTCTCATTCATCTCTAATTTTTCATGATTCTATGATTTGGGGATTCATTTTGATAAGGACTAGCTTGCTATAATGGATAATAAAGTAAAACCCTTGCCTAAGTTCCTTCATATAGTCTCAGCAGTCATATCACAGAAAGTAACTGATGACTCTTTCTGTGTTCAGAGGGAGGCAGAGTATGGCCTGGCAGATCTTCAAACTATCTAGCTGTCCCTCTGATTTAAAAAAAATGTTAAGAAAATTCCAATGCCCTGGAAGGGCAAAAACCAATCACAGGCTTGTCAAGCAGCACCAGTAGAAAACCATTCTTCCATCTTCTAACTGCGTAGACAGAAAGGATCTCTTAGCTCCCCTTCTGGTCGATTTTGATCCCCGAAATAAATTCTTAGAATCTTCTTTTGCAGTGACAATTTCTGCAGTGAGGTTTGAGTTCAGCTAAACCCATGCATTGCTCTGAGTTGCTGTTTTCCACCAGCCTAATACAGGCTCTCTGGGGGAGTTTATTCAGACTAAGTAGACTGGCTTGGCCATTGAGGTCTTGAGAATGCTACCATAAGATTTTACTTGTTTTCTTGATTGCTTCGCTCTGGTGTGTTTCCTTTTTCAGATTGTAGCATCCATACTTCGCTTTCTCTGACTGCTTTGCTTTGATACGGGCAGTCATACAGTTTTTGAAATCTTGATTTCTGTAACTCTTCTTTCCTTGTTCTCATTCTACCTTTTTAATAGTTTTGTCAGCACCTTCCATTCTCCTGCAGTCTCTCACTGTTGTTCTTGTGCCTGACTTCTCTTCTTCCTGTAAACTGTTTCTGTGTGATTTTTTTTAACTATGCTGCTGACACTCAAACCTACTTTTTTACTTTTGACAGATCAGTTTGTTTCTTTTATTACTAAAATAGGACCACATAAACTGTTTCATGGTGATGAATTGCACAGTAGTATAAATTAACCTTCCTGCATTGTTTTGAAAAAAGTGATCCATATGGTTCCCTCATGCATGGCATAACCTTAAACATTACTCTGAGAACAATAATGATAATGGTAATGGTCCAGGGTTAGAAGCACGCTCTTTTAGCTTCAGTTCTCTGGTATCACCTTGTCTAAATTCTTCAGGGTAACTGTTAAGTTTGCCCTATAGGTAACAAGTCTTTAGTGGTGAAGAAGAGAGAACTTTAACTTAAGCTCATGTCTGACACATTTTGCTATTATGTTACCAGCCCTGCAGATGTTTCCTTCCTTTCTAGTTTAAGGAGGATGTAGCTGTTAAATAATAGAGGCCTCTCCTAATGAGGCTATAATAAAACAAGGAAGTTCTTAATTTCTTTTTGTTTTTGTTTTTTTCCCTAACTAAATAAGGTTACGTGGAATTTACTATTTTTAATACTATGAGGCGTGTCTGTCACTAGCATGTTAATTGCAAGATAGAAAGAAAAACAAATTGCAAAAGATACTTTACTCCTCTGGAAAGCTCAGTTTTTTTCCCACAGCCTCATCCTGTTTTCCTGAGTACTGTCCCTTGAAATATTCTGTGGTGTCATAAAAAGTGTAAGAGGTCATTTGAATAAGTTGCACTAGTTTAACTAAAGAGGTTTACATCTGGTAAACTATATATCTCTATATATCTATATTAATATATATTGCATGAGTTTTAGTATAGTGATAACAGTGAAGGAAAAAAGAATTTGCTAAATACATTTTTGTAAAGGGACACTAACCAGTGTGCTGTCTGTCTTATTTTGCTGGAGCTGTTCTGAAGCTAGACTGAAAAATAGGAAAAGTGCGCTGCATTGGGTTCACTCCCTTAAAACTATTAAGGATAGAAGCTTTTATACAGTCAGATCTTAAATTCTGCAAGAATTGATCTCTTAGGCCTGTATTCTCACAGGAAACTTAGTAACAAGCTGTTTTTTAAACGTCTACCCTCTATCTTTCCTTCTGAGCTTTGTTGAAGGAACCTGAAATAAAGCATGTTAGTCACTTGCATGTCCCTGCATTGTTTCTTTTTCTTTTCATTCCTTTTTATATATTGCAGTTAGTGAGAGAGAGAGAGATTATTTTTCAGGAATTCAAACAAAGACACAAATTTCACCTCTGCTTTTAGCCTAAGATATCCTACTAATAAAGTTAGCTTTTGAGTTACTTGTGTGGGAGTGATGCAAATAGGATTATGTAATGTTAATATGGGAACAGCCATGGAAAGGCAGGTGTTTAAGCCTGGGAGTATGCTTAAATGAAGTAGAGATGTCCAAACTGTCCCCACCCTTCCAGGGGCGAGGGGATCTCCAGAGCTGTGCAGTGACAGTGGCAGCAGACAGGTGGGTTCCACCTCCCTATCTGGTTCATTCAGGTGTTCCCCAGCTAGTGCAGGGAGGGGGATCCCACCTGCACACCGCTGCTGCAGCTGTCCTGGGCTGAGTCCATCCCCTGCACAGCTTGTCTGGAGCAGCTCTTGAGTTCTCCTTGCCCCCACACAGTGGCAGCAGCTGGTGGGGTGTTAGGAAAGGGGAGAGGGGAAGGGACATCTGAGCAGGGTATGGGAGGGGGAATTCTTATCTGCTGCTACTCCCATGGCACAGTCTGCCCACTCTAGTTGGTGGGAAGGAAGAGGTTGGAATCATAGGGTGCACCCATCCTTGCATCCCTGCATAGTAAAATCTTGACCCTACTTCTGGCTGAGTCCTTCAGTATCTTCCCACAATTTTCCCAGAAGGACACAGTAGATCTTTACAACTCTGTTTACTAGGATGCTAAGAACCATGAAATTGTGCCTGGAGAAGACTTAGTAGCAGACACAGGTGAATGCAGTACCATTGAGAGAACATTGTGCAGGAGATGAAGATTGGAGAACAATCCCTGATCGGGCCTATCCAGTTAGAGTAGTTTACTCTTGTCCAGTTTGAGCCTAAAATCAGCAGGGAACCTAAACCTCATGAATGCTAGAAAGCTGAGGGGTTCAGTGATCGGATAGAAACTCATTGAGTGAATGTGGGCTCTGTCTGGGAGAGATGAGAAACAAACTGAGTAACACATACAGACAATGAATGTGCTTTATGCTGCTTTTCCCTGCCAGAGATGGCATCAGCTGGACATAGGCCTACTTGAACAAGCTGGCAGATTGAGGATAAGGTATAAGTAAGCCTTGTGTAGGTCTTTTATGGTTTTCACCCTCTGTTCTACCTGCTTTGTTCCTTTCAGTAGGTAGTGAATAATGTATTGTTCTGTAAATGCTGGGGCATTTTTTTTCATTGCAGCAAACTTATAGTATCAGATGTTTCCACAGGGGAAAGTGTTATAGGTGCCAAAACCAAGTGGCTTATGTTGGTAACCTGGCTGAGGACTGAGGCAGCTGTAGCCTAGAGAGCCAGTTTAACAATGATTGGACCTCATGACTTCACCCAGAATGAGGTACATGATGCCAGGCCTGTTTATCAGCGGGTGCACTTAATCATAGGGTTCTAAGATGCAATTTGTCCCAAAGCCCTGCTGTGTATTTCTATTTTTGCATGCTTTCTGATCAGATAGGCTTATTTAATTTCTATCAGTAAGTAGGAAAGGGAAAACATTCTTGGTACATTTTAAATTTGTTTCTAAGAGAGTGGTTTCAATCTCCCTGTGCCTTTGAAACTGAAGAAAGGAGCACTTCAATGGTGTTTTTTATCTTCAAATACAATTTTAAAATCATATTTTATAAGTGATGGATCTTTAAGGTGTTGGCTGTATAGCTAATTGGGTTTTCCCTGTCCATCAAAGTATGTTTCCTGTTCTGTAGTGCTAACTAAAAGGATCAGGTAGTGCAGGTAGCATGGGTGCTTGGCTTTAAAGGACCTTACCTTAACTTTATGTCACATTGGGTAAGATCAAGTGGGATTTGTTAAAAGAACTTTTTGTTTGTTTGTTTGTTTTTTGAAATTGCAGGTGAAAGGGACTTTTGGCAAAGAAAAAATATAAAGAGTAAGGAAAGTGAAAGCCCTGAATGCAGTCAAGTAGGGTCCTCAAACTAAAAGCTTATGATTATTTTATAGCTTTAGTACAGCAGAATTGCACCTATGCAACTGGAGGGGTGGGGGAGAGAGGACAGGAAATAAATTAAAGAATTTACAAAATTAGATATAGCAGATAGCTATTATAGTATAATGTATTTGAAGTTTTTAGATGGCTGTGGAGGTGGGTAATTGCAGGCAGGTGCCTTCCACTTTGGTTTGCTTATAGACCTGGCCTTGATTTTAAGCAGTGGCTGAAAGATGGCTGCTGAATCTCTCTGTGGAATAGTGATTATCTCAGCCCATTCCAATGGGCAAATTTCCACATCATAGAGCTGTCAACAAGCTGTCACTTTTCTTGGTATTTTCAGCAGAAAGCTGCACATGCCTAGGCATTGATAACCTCTTACTGAGACAGCTTACCCAACAAGGCTTTCTTGTTGAGATATTGCTGGACAAGTTAGGAGCATTACCACACAGGCTGCTTCACTTTACAAAGGTACTTGGTGTGCCTCTGTTTTTACTCATCCGCATCCCCATCCCTATACCTAAAACTGCCAGTGGCTAAAAGCCCCATTTGCTTCTGTATATTGCCAGCTACAAGTTTTATGCATTGAGGTGGTTTTTCTGTCTCAGTGAGATCACCTAGGGAGCGTCAGGGTAGCCAACTTCATTGTATGAACAAAACGGCTTAACTGAATGAAATAGGTCATCTTCCTGCCAGTCATAACAGCAGGGAGCACCAATGGGAGATAAACAGTGTGGATTAGTGCCACCCACTACTGTGGGTATGGCACAGGCACTACACCATAGACATCCTGGCATCTTGGTATTAATGAGCTTGAAAGGAGCCTAACTGTCAGAGTTGATGGAGATGGTGTGCCTGACTCACATTCATACTTTTTAAAAAAGTTTTTCTCTTGGTGTTGATGCATATGTAACACAATAGAAAAGTGTAGAGTTGGTTAGTGGGGGTACTTTGAAGTTAGGCAGAAGGTAGGGAAGTGTGGCCTTTTAGGTGGGATCAGATAGCTTATGATGAAGTAGGTTGTAGCCTGTGAATGCTGATGTCTCTCAACCAGTTGGTGCTAACCCTGTCCTAAAAAGCTATAGAAAAGAGTAGGAAAAATAACTGCATACTTCTGGGTATTTACTTATACTATTCTTAAGAGAAATCATTCATACTATAGCTTATGCCCTACAGTATTTTACTGCTTTTTGAAGAGGCCAAATTGCAGTTCAGTTCTGTGTGGCTAGTAGGCCACAATCTACTACAGTTTAGGCTTTTTGTAGGCTTAGTATATAAATTAAAGGTTGATAGCAACTTACATTCCTCCCCTAAGTCTCTGGGAGTCATAAAACTAATTATTGTTACAAATAACAGAGTCATCCCTAAATATTCTATAGTAAAGGATGTATATAGATTGTGTTGAAAGCCTGGTATGGGAGTTAATTAGTGTATTGGACACACATTTTGAACATGGCATCCAGGGGTGGTGTAGTAGTGTGGCTGCACCCTGTTGTATTGGAGTGTAATGTGGGAGCATCTGGGATCTTTTTCAAGTCCCTAATGCAGTTGGAAATCCCCCCTCTGTTCCTCTTGGTACCCAGAGGCATACCTCCCCCCCTCCCTTCTTCCACCTCCCATGCCTCCTTCTTCTGCTTTCCCCACTGTCCCAGGGGTAGGGGAAGTTCCAAAGCACTCTGCCTGCCCCAGCCAGGCTGTCCTGGGCTCATCTGGGGGCAAGGACAGAGGCAACCACATGGTAGTTACCCATTCACAGCCTGGTCCCCACTGCTGCCACTCTCTGGCCCTTATCCCAAGCTGAGCCACCCTCCCCCACACAGCCTGGCTGGTAGGCAGAAGCATCTCTGTTACCCCCTACCCCTCTGGAGGAGGAAGCATCCCTGTTGCCCCCTCCCCTTGTGCAGGAAAGCATCAGCAAAAAGTGGGGGAGGAAAAACAAAATAAGTGCAAAGAGCTTTTGACTCATGTCCATCATAACTGGCAGGGTTGCAGAAAGGTTAGGGAGTATTTAGAACAGCTGGATTGTGTACAAGTCCACAGGACCTGACACAAGGTGATTGCAGAGCCTCTGGCTATTATCTTTGAAAACTCGTGGCAATTGGGAGAGGTCCCTGATGATCAGAAAAGGGCAGATGTTAGTACCCATCTTGAAGAAAGGGGAAAAAGAAGGTTCCGTGTAACTACAGATGGGTCAGCCTCACCTCAGGCCCCTGGGAAAATTGTGGAGCAGACCCTCAGGGAATCCATTTCAGAACACTTGGAGAAGGTGATTAGGCACAGGCAGCATGGATTCATTAAGGGCAATTCATATCTGACCAACCTGATTGCCTCCTATGATAAGATGGCTGGCTTTGTGGATGCTGGAAAAGCAGTGGATATAATATATTTTGACTTTATCAAGGCTTTTGATATGGCCTCCCACAACATTCTTGCAAGCAAGCTGCGGAAGCATGGGTTGGATGAATGGACTGTAAGGAGGATGGAAAATTGGCTGGATCGTTGGGCTTAAAGGGTAGTCATCAGTGGACTGATGTTTAGCTGGCAGCCAATATCAAGTAGAGTGCCCCCCATAGTTCAGTCCTAGGGCCTCTTCTGTTCAATATCTTTGTCAGTGACCTGGAAGATAGGGTGGAGTATACCTTCAGCAAGTTTCCAGATGACACCAAGCTTGGGTGGAGTAGTAGATACACTGGAGGGTGGGGCCATAATTCAAAGAGACCTAGACGAATTGGAGGATTGGACCAAATGAAATCACATGGGGTCCAAGGAGAAGTGCAAAGTCCTACACTTAGGACAGAACAATCACATGCACCAGTACAGGATGGGGACTAACTAGCTAAGCAGCAGCTCTGCAGTAAAGGACCTGGTGGTTATAGCGAACAATAAGCTGAAGATGAGCCAACAGTGTGCCATTGTTGCTGTGGAGGCTAACGGTACACCAGGCTGCATTGGTAGGACTGTTGTCATCAGGTCAAGGCAAGTGATTATTCTCCTCTGTTTAGCACTGGTGAGGCCACATCTGGAGTACTGTCTAATTTTGAGACCTTCCAATACAGAAAGGATGTGGACAAATTGAAGAGAGTCCAGCACAGGGCAATAAAAATGGTGAGGGGATGGGGCACATGACTGCTAAGGAGAGGCTGAGGGAACTGGGCTTATTTAGGTTGGATAAGAGAAGACTGAAGAGAGATTTAAGAGCAGCCTTCAGCTACCTGGTGGTTATGAAGAGGATGTAGCTAGACTATTTTCAGTGATGGGAGATGACAGAACAAGGAGCAATGGTCTCAAGTTGCAGCAAGGGTAGTTTAGGTTAGATATTAGGGAAAACTTTCTCATGAGGACGGTAGTAAAGCACTGGAACAGGCTACCCAGAGAGGTTGTGAAATCTTCATTCTTGCAGGCTTTTAAGACCCAGGTAGACAGAGTCCTGGCTGGGATGATCTAGTTGAGGATGGTCCTGCTTTGAGGAGAGTATAGGACTAGATTACCTGGAGGTCCCTTCCATCCTTAATTTTCTGTGATTCTATAAAATCACATACAATAGAGTCCTGAGAGAGTGAAAAGGCCAATGTCCAGCAGGTAGCTTCTTATAGTCCTGTGCGTACCAATCCGTTGCGGCTGCCGCCTCCCGTACTTTTCCGGTTTGCTGTATCATCAGTGCCTAGAGCAGGGGCAGGCATTCAGGCAGAGGGCTGCTTACCCAGTTTTGGCAAGCTGTGGCGGGCCGCCCCTTGATAAGTGCCCGTCCCTGTGTCACCATCTTGGAACTAGTATTCCAATGTCTTGGGACCAAAGTTCCAGGGCCAGCACCAGTGGGGCCCAGAGCAGGGCGCAAGCTGGCAGGGGTCTGTGGAGCTGGGCTGGATTGTACCAGCAGGGAAAGAGGGAGCTGGCCCGGCTCCATAGAGCCCCTGTCGGCTGGGACCCTGTACCCCTGCTGCCCTGCTCTGGGCCCTGCTGGCGCTGGCCCTGAGACACCGGTACAGGCCCTGTGCTTCCACGCCTGCTCACTCCCAGTGCCCTCCAGCCCCGCAGTACATGCAGGGGGCAGTGCACAGCCCTGATCCCCTGCTCACTGGCAGGGAAGGAGCTGGTGTGGAGCGTGGGGAAAAGCGACCCCTCCCCCACCCCGTGGCCAGTGCTCCCTGCTGCAGCCATTCACAGCCCGTGTGCGGCTGTGCTGAGCAGGCGCAGGCAGCCCCATGTGAGGTTGCAAAACAGGGCGCTGGGCAGAGGGCAGGCGCAGGGCCGCTTTTCTCCTGCTCAGCACCAGCTTTGTAACTTGCAGCCGCTGCCAGCCTGGGACCTGCACCGGCTCTGGGCTTTCCTGTTGGGGCTGTGTTGCAGTGGCAGCAGCTGCAGCCCCCCTGCTACCATGCTGGGCAGCCCACAGGCTGTATTTTGCCCACCCCTGGCCTAGAGCTTTAGCATGGTTCTTATTACAAAATAGTTTTAGCAGAACTTTTCAAAACTTACGTCTTTTTCAAAACTTACCTCTAATAAAAAAATAAATGACACTGGAAAAAATTACATGACATTCGTGTGTGTGTGTGTGTGTGTATGTATAAAATAAAATGTTGTATTCCAATGTAATGCAAGTAAGGCTTCATTAGAAACAGAGAGAAAAGCCACCATTAGAACACAACACATTGTGTAGTTATAGTTTCTACATGACTGTCATTTTTGTTCACATGTGTGAAAACATGCAGGAACTCTGCCCTCAGTAAGTCTTCCTTGCCTACATAAATCAATGTCAATAAATAAATAATTATCAATAAATCTTCAATTATCAATTAAATCAATGTCATCACTTGCTTCTGTTTTTTTCCCTTCATTCTACCTCATGCAGTAGTGTTCTTCCATTCCAGAAGGTGTTTTCTTAAAGTGAAAAATTTTGGCAGAGGGGTATGTGTGGCTGCATGATTTGAATGGTTATCACATGGAGACAGATTCAGTTTCTTTTTTATTCACATGGGCAGCTGAAAAGTGTGGTCATAGCTGTTTCCTAAATGATGTGAAATTAGTTGTGTTTTGTGATGAATAATATGGCTATCAATGTGGACATGACATTTTTATACCAGTGTAATCACACTTCACACCAGAGTAAACAAGAATGCAACATAAATCTCCACACCTGCATAACTTTCTTGAATTTGGTTGAGAACTACCCCTTCTTTTTCCCTAAGGCAAAACTACTGAGGTGAGCATGTATACGGCCTCAGCTCTCACAGGGTAGCTTTTTCCTCTAAGCAAACTAGGTGGCCAGGCAATTTTGTGATAGAAGCTCTTGCGAGTAGTTGGTCCAGGATACATGCATGTCTGCATGCTTTAGATCCTGTATGCATCAGTGTACAGATTTGATATAAATTACACTAGATGAGCGAACGTGTTGTGTATTTAGGTTATAAGAATGAGTTTCTTTACTTGCTTGATAACATCCCTTCTTCCTGTTGGTCTCCTGGGCTACTTTCTACACCACAGTGAGAGAAAATTTTCTATATTCCCCTTCTGAAAACTCCATTGTTTTGGTCCAAAATTAGACTTGTTTCTTGTGACCTTGCCAGCAACTCTGGCCTTGACATCACTTGTCTGCTTTTCCAACAAGTATTTTCACACATCTTTTTAAGTATAAAGAAAGTTAAGAAAAAATTGCTTGTTAACATGTATAGAGCATCTTTTTAGACTTTCTTAAAACTCTCTTTGTAAGCTTCCTTTCCTTGTAATGTTTCTTGGTACTATTTTAAATAGAAATTATATGACTGTCAGTGACTACTCTGTGAACCCAAGTTTTTTATGGTATTACCCCTTTTGAGCTTGATTTAATTCTGCCCGACTTCAGTGGGCATTGGATTAGGCATGCAGTGTGCAGAACTTTCACATTTAATTCTCTGCAATAGATTTAGACTCAAATATAGTTTGATGTAAATACTACTACTATGCCTTCCAGAATCTAGTGAACCCTAATCTCTCATGCTCATACTTTAAAAAGAGAAAGAACATAGAGCAGTGAGGAGTTGTATAGCTCAATTTACTTTAAAAGTAGAGTATTTGGCTAAAGAAGCTGTGGCTCTACGATGATAAACATCTGACTGATTTACATCTTGGAGGTCGACATTTGATGCAGAATATTAGATCCTTCTTGTGGTGTGTTCTTAGAGGTTTTCTCACTTTTTAAAATAACTTATTCTCCCTTTTTGGCTTTGAGGTAAAGTAGTATAAAATGGCATTACCTTGAATAATGGGAAGCGGGTGCCACAATAGGAAAGACGTTATAGCTTAAGGATGCAGATGGGCAAGAGGAGGCTTTTTAGTAATGATGTCATGTAATGATTTCATGTCATGTAATCATTTTAGTAATGATTTGATATCATCTATATAGGATCTGTATAATATTGGAGTGATGCTGTAGTTGTGATGGTCAAGGAAATGAGAGGCAAAGGTTTTTGTGGGTAATATCTTTTACTTGGCTAACTGTATGGTTGGGATAGACTTACACAAGCTTTTGAATGCAGTGCACATGCTTCTTCAGGACCTTGCAATTTTTCTTGAGGGACCTGAAGAAGAATGCATTACTTTCAAAAGCTTGTCTACATTTATCCTGACCATGCAGTTGGCACAGTAAAAGATATCACCCATAAAAATCCTTGCCTCTTGCGTAAAATCTATATATGTATTTGTGGTTTTTCGTAAACACATGTTTGTGCATCGGAGGACAAGATGTAGTGTAATGGAGATACAATTTTTGAATTTTATTCTTGTGTAATTTTGGACAGAGTTGACAGACTTAAACATTTAGGAAAGAATACTCTAAGAATGAAATAAAAAACATATACATTGTAAGTTGGTATTGGCTTGATTAGCAAAAGATTAATTCTTTAGATTAGGTAGCCTAACATAGGACATACTTGTTTTATTGTTTAATTGCTTTAAATGTTTTATATGCATAAATGGAACTTTTGAATTTGCTTTTGTCTACCTTGTACAAATTTTTTTTATAGACAAACATGTATATCTTATGATCCATTTATGAGCAGAACTTGATTGTTCATTTATCAGACCTGTTGGAAAGAAGGTGAATACACCTGTCTCGTCATGGCCACTTGCCCCATTCTGGTGCCTTTCTTCTCTCCCTTAGCTACCCTCCCCTTCACAGGTAGAATGCATGTTGGTACGCTGGGAAAACATACAGCTTATGAGAATAATATATGGAATTGCTTTGAATTAAATAACAGTGATACAAGATTTTTGTTACATTGGCTTCAATAATATTTTTTGGAGATGAAATATTTTCTTGTTTTAAATATAGAAAAATAAGAGGGGGACAGGGGAATATCTACGTTTCATGTTCTATTCAACATCTTTTTTCCTAATCTCTTTCAGGCATCAAAACATAAAGATGATAAAGAGCAGAGTGAAGCTGTATCGCCATCAGAGGAAGAAGATGCATTCTTTTGGCCTGGTCTTAAAACTGTTGTGTTAAGGAGGACACCTCAGGGCTTCGGCTTCACCTTAAGACACTTCATTGTTTATCCTCCAGACTCTTCTATTAAGGATTCTCTTAGAGTAAGTGAAATAAATAATGAAGGCCAGTTTGAAAAGTAAATGAAGGCTTTTTTTGCTGTGTACGTCTTCTACCAATATATCATAACTATGTATGTACTAACAATCATAGCCTTCCTTGTTCTGTTAAGTATTAACTTTTGGGATTGTCTTCACTCTCAGAAAATGCATCTTTCCCATGTTGAGCTCCTCCTTTGATTGAAGTAATGACCCAGAATCTTCAGCTACTTTAAATTCCTTTCTATGTAAAATACTAAATATTTTTATCAGAAGAAGACTGAGGCACTATTTTGACATGATTTGACATAAACTGAAAAGATATGAGAAGATATTTTTATTACTATGAGTAAGTGCAGTGGTACTCTGTTACAGAAGAACTTGAAAATATTACTATCAGATGTTAATCTAATGAAAAGAGGCCAAAGGCATGGCTAATATGGGGTGAGGTGCCCATACATAAAGATTGGGTTTGGTTCTGTAGTTGAGTGAATAAGAAAAATAAACTTGTCTTTAGCATCATGGGCATCCAGAAATTGCCAGTTTTATTAACTATAATTCAGCACATTAGTTCTCTTTATTTTGCTTATTAAGTTACAACATTAATAGTATAATAGTTAATGATAACAGTTGCTAAAGCAGTAGGTCTTTCAAATTTATGCTCCTGTTCATCATTCATGTATAAATAGTTGCACCCAGAGACATGGGTTCCATTTTACTAAATACTATACAAATACAGGTAAGGTATGGTCCATATCCTAAACAAAGTATAGTGAAACAAAGTATAATAGTGAAAGGGAAGTGACATACAAAAGAGCAGGAGAGGGATAGATAAAATACATACACATTTTTTATATGTTTGTGTAAAAGTGTATTATGAATATTGACAATTCTTCTTTGGTTCCCAACTGAGCTTTAGTGAATTGATTGTCTTGTAGACATCACAATACAAGTTGGTTTAGAGAAGAGTGTTCAAGAATGTAGTAGCCTGTTTCATTAATTCAGGAAGGGTATTTCATGTTTAATGGGCAGCGTGAAGGGAGGCAAGTCTGACATCACTGGGAGTACAAAGGTCCTGTGAAGAGACAAAGTAGCTGACTATCTATTAGTTAGCCACTTAAACTTATATTTGTAAGTTAAAATCTTCTGCATACTAAATTAATCTGACAGGCAGTTTTTTGTATTTTGTGAATGATGCATTCTGTCAGAAACTGTTCATACTGAAGTTTGCAATATGAGGTGAATGTGAAAAACGAAACAAAATAAAACAAGATTCCAGATTTGGAAGCATTTGAATTGTAAAACGCTCTATTTTTAAAGGACTGTAATCATTGTCTTGGTATCATACAAAATTTGTTAGCGTTCAGTGTTTTGCAGCTGTTTTATGATTGTTTATACTAGATGACAGCCTTGCAATACTTTACAAAGTGATACCAGTTCTACAATTAGTAATTTTTCAATCTTGAGTTTACTGTAGCATATAATAATCTGGTCCCTTTCATAGTGGTGACCCATACTTTTATAACCTCAGAGAATGAGAATCCAAATATTTTAGTCGGATGCACATTTTTTTCATTCAGTGAACTTGGTGGAAACTAGAATGATACAGATGTTTGTCATTATGTCATTCTGTGCTTCAGTTCTTTGGATGATCAGTTCAAAACAAATTAAATTGTTGCAGGAAGTGGGTACTGTACTGGCTTGTAGCACTGATTCATAGGATCAAAAGAAAGCAGGGCTGAAAGGGACCTCACAAGGTCATCTGGTCCAGGCCCTGCTCAAGGCAGGAGCATTCCTGACTAAACCACCCCATCCAAGTGTCTAACCTGCTCTTGAAAATTTCCAAGAATGGAGAGTTGACAGTTTCTCTAGATAATCTGTTCCAGTGCTTCACCACTCTCACAGTCAGATTGTTCCTCCTAATCTCTGACCTAAATTTCCCATGCTGAGTCTTGACACCATTGATCCTAGTCCTGTCCCTGTAGCAACAGAGAAGAGCCCATTTCCATCCTCTCTGTAATTGCCCTGCAAGTATTTGAAGACTATTATGAAATCCCTCCTCAGTCTTCTAGTCTCCACATTAAAATAACCCTAATTCTTTCAGCCTTTCCTCCATAAATCTTGCCTCCCAGGCACCTAATCATTTTTCTTGTTCTGCTTTGGACTCTTTTTCTAATCTGTTCATATCTTTCTTGAAGTGCTGGGCCCAAAACTGAATGCAGTACTTTAGGTGAGGCCTCACCAGTACCAAATAGTGAGGAAGAACCACTTTCCTTCATTTGTAAATGATGCTTGTGTTAATACAACCTAGCATACTGTTGGGTTTTTTTTTGTAACAAGAACCCATCATTGAATCTTATTCAGCTTATGGTCTGCTGTAATCTGCAGGTCCTTCTTGGTAACCTAGACCAGTGTTTCTCAACCAGTGGGATACGTCACACTGGTGGGACTCGAAGGTCATGTAGGTGGGACTTCAGCTCAGTGCCCAATTAGGGGAAAAAATCAGTTGTTTGAAACTTCAAATAGATAGATCAACAGATATCTTGAGCAGTGCAATTTTGTGGGGTTTTGTTTTTATTATGGTGGCACCAGGGTTTTTGTGACAAAATGGTTGGTGGGATGTAAGATTCAAAAGGTTGAGAGCCGCTGACCTAGACAGCCAATCCTCCATTTGTTTTTGTGCTTTCAGTTATTCTATCCAAAGTGCACTTGTTCTTGTTAAATCAGTCTGTTTGATTGCAAACCATTTCTCCAGTTTATCCAGGTCATTCTGGATCCTAGCCTTACATTCCAGAGTATCTGCTACTTTATGTTGTTTTCAAATTTGCTAAGTGTGTACTCGGTGCCATCACCCAAATCATTAATTACAATATTAAAGTGATACTGGACCCAGGACAAACCCCTGGGGAACCCCCCTTGTTGCTTCTTCCCAACTAGACATTGAACCATTTATGACTACTCATTGCTCACAATGATCCAACCAGTTATGTATCCACATAGTACTTTCCTCCGGGCTGCATTTCCTTAGCTTATTAATAACAAATGTCATGGAAGAGAATGTCAAAAGCCATGCTAAAGTCCAGGTATATTGCATCCACTGCCCCTTCCCCCCACACTCCATAAAGCGCATCACCTTATCTTGGAAGGAAGTCAGGTTGGTTAGGCAAGACCTGCTCTTTGTGAATCTCTGCTGGGTTTTCTTGATCACTGTGTTCTCCTCTAGGTGCTTCACAATTGATTCCTTGAGGACCTACTCCATGATCTTTCCAAGTGTTGAGGTCAAGCTGACTAGTCTCTTATTTCTTCAGATTCTTCTACTTCCATTTCTTAAAGATGTGCACTATATTTGCTCTTTTCCAATCATTGGGGATCTAACCCAACCTCCACAATCCTCAAGTGGGTAGCTTGTGGCTGTGAAATTATCTGTGAAATTATCTTCAGTACCCGAGGGTGCATCCCATTTGACCCTGCCTCTTGAAAACTTCTCTAAGCAATCCCTAACCTGTTCTACTATTCTGGGCTGTTTGTCTTCTTCCCTGTTGTCACAAACCCTATTGTCCCAAATCTATGAGGGATCCTCAGAGTCCTTTATTTCTCTCCACTGTGCTGCCACACCAAGGAACTGACTGAGGTTGTTCTGGAATAGCTCCCTATCCCAGCAAACCTCAATTCCCCAGCCCTTTATTTGCACTGTGGGAATCTCTACAGGCCTGAGGTCACTTGGGGGTATAGAAGAAATTATAGGTCCTCTTCTCTTTAGAGAGAATCAGCCTGGAACATCAGTTGCCCAGAAGTCAACCCTTCCACTGACAGTCAGTAAGAGACAAAGAACAAAATGATTTATTATAAAAACAGAACATAAAGAACCACTAACAATATGGTGGATAGAGCCAGAGATAAAAAGAGTAAACAAACAAGAAAATACCAGAAAATGAATCTGTTCTTATCCTGCACCCTAAATTCAATGATGCAGTCCTTAGCTAGCTTTGCAGGTCTAAATGTAGGTCCTACCTCTGACCCTCCTGGAATCTCTGTCAGCTTGCTTTTCCCAGCCACCTTGGCTGGAGGACCTCAGTCTCTTCCATGTACCTGAGAATACTGGAAACAAAGCCATTCTTTTAAGGCAGGCTTGAAGTACCTTGTCCAGTTTAGCTGTTAATATATGTCACCCCTTCATTTCTAGGAGCACTCACACTATGCAAGTATATAAATATAACCCTAAGGGTTATATTTATCAGACTATAAACGTGGATCCTTTTTTAGTTCTGTAGATTTGCTAATCCAAGTCCACCTCTCCTGTATGATACTTTGATTAGCTAGATGACAATCTTTTGCCTCTTCTTTTAGAATGTAAATTTATCATTGTCTAGCCAGATCTAGGCTTCCCATCCCTCTTAGCATGTCCAGGTGGACGGACCAGTAAACAACTAAGTCAAATGCTAATTGTCAGCCATTAATTCTTCTAAGGGTGAACAGTTTCAGGCTACTCAAGTTAATCACTTCCTTACTGACACAACCTTGGAATATAAAGATATATCACAATTACATTTATATACTATGCTATACAGTTAAGGGAACAATAAAACTGGGCACAGCTTTACAGTAGCTACAACTAGAGACTAAATACCACAAGAGTAAACCAAAGTTAGGAGCATATCCTTGTGAGCCTGATTTTAGACACCTTTTTTTAATCTTACCTGTATATTTTTCTTCCATTTGTAAACTTACATTTTAAATGAATGTTTCTCTTTCAGGATGAAGAGAATGGAAACAAAGGAGGTAAGTTTTCTGTTATTCATCTGTTCTAACATTTTCCTTTCATCACTGTCTCCAACAGTGTAGTAGCTGCATGTTATATGTGCTCAGCAATAAGAGTATGTGACGGAAAATGTAAGATTTCTTACAACATCAGAGCAGAAAAGGTAACATATTCTGTCACCTCTAACTTGAAAAACAGGTTTGTTCAGTATTTTTTTGCATGGCCAGTCTATTTACTGAAAAGTATGCTGCATATTCTTAATGGGTTAAATGCATGTTGTAGATCATACATGTACCTAGCAAGAAGCCAGCTGCCTTAGCTTTTTAACACTAAGACACTGCTCTGAACCACATAGTTGCAGCCCTTTTGATATTGTGGGAGTTTGTACTGGTGCAACAGTCCACCAGTACAAATCACATTAAAACCAAGACTCAGTTTATATATGCCAACTGTCTTGTATATTTTGTGAATCAATAAACTTTTTTGGTGCAAGTTGCTCTGGGGAAGGCAAGGCTATGTTTGCAGAGGTATTAATATAAATATACTACAAGACATTGGCACAAATGTGACACAAGACTCTAACATCAGGCTATAGGATATTATGGAGTTAGGGTACTCGTAATCTATTCTGTTGATCAGGGTGGTTAAAAATTAGATTTTTAAAAATTGGATTTTTTTTATTTAAATCAGATTTTTTTACTTTAATTGCATTTTTGATTTTTTTGTTAAGATGCTTTTAAAAATAAAACTATATAAAGATTGTTTTAATTTAAGATATGTTAAAGCATAAAGATATCATCATGGAATAGGGATTATAACTTCTAATTGTATTTTATTTGAAACAATATAGTCATGTAACTTTTTTAGAAAGTTTTATAAATAGGTCACAACAGGCCATGGACTATATTAGGGGCCCAAATTCAAGCCCTTACATCTCTAAAAGTGCAAAGTTTCAAGGAAAATGAATAAAGGATATCAAACAACAAGAATGCACTTTTTGTAGAAAGCAATGATTAAATTGAGGTGTCCAGACCAGTGATTGAAATCAATTTGATTTGAATCAAATCCACCCTGCTGTTGGTACTGTTTCACTTTGTCTGAAGTACTTATATTCACTGGACCAGAGACTGTGTCCAGGTGTCTAACTTCCTAACCAGTGGACTAGAGCAGGGGTCGGCAATGATTTTGGGCAGAGTGCCAAAGCACCCACAACCTCGACTTGTAAAATGTTGGCATGCTGGGGCAGATGGCGGAGGAGCTGTGCGGGGCCTGATCCTTGTTGTGGCAGCGCAGCCCCTTCCCCACCGTCTTCCCCAAAGCTCACTTGCCGAGCAAAATGCCTTCATGTACTACACTCTGGCACCTCTGGACTAGAGTCATTTTCAACTTGTCTTTCTGAAGAAAGAATCAGTGGCTCTCACAGGAAAGATGTAGGTGTAAATACCATCATTGTGTTCCACAGTTTTGTGAAATTAGCCCTGAAAAAAAATGTTAGTGAAACCTTTTCACTAAATTTAGACTGAATTCTTGAGTGGTTTAGGGTGGACCAAAACTTCATTTTTCTGTGGATAACTACTTGTCAATACATGTTGTCAATAGCTATAGGCAAGGTGGAAATGAAAAAGAAGAATGCAGTTTCAGGAGTGTGATAGTTTTCTCAGGTTTTGGTCAAGCCATTTCCATTTTGTTACCACAAGTTGTATCTTTTCCTAAAACAGAAGAGATCCTAAGATTCAGAATGGGAAGTTGTGGGGGAACTGTGTGCCCCATACTTTTTTAAAAAGCCTGGTTTAATATCTTTCAAAATCAGTAGCAAAATGCACTGAGGCAAACCTTAAACACAAGCACATTTGCTGAGTAAAAGCAGTTGTGCCAAAAGCATGGTGTGCTTATGCAGCCTTTTGTGCAAAAAATCTTAAATGGACCAACTAAGAAGGAAGGTAGAATAGTTTACCTAAAATGTTAAAAATAGTTGCTTATGTATTTACAAATAGATGTGGGGCTGGTAGGTTTTAGTGGTGGGAATATTCTGATCACTCCATTTTTAATCATGTTATAGAAGAGTCTTGTCAAGAACCGTGTAACACATAATTTGCCATACAAAGGAGCCATCTAGTGGCAACTTCATTCTATAGTTGTCATCTTATGGAAGGCCACACGTCATGTAAGGAGTTAGTATGATTTTTAACTTCATACAATAAAATGTTGGTTCGCATATGAGTCAGAGGTTGACAGCAGTTTGGCACCTCTGCGGGTTGGCAGCAGGGACATGGGAAGAGGCAGCCCAACGTTAGAGCAAGTTGCACTAATTTGACCTGCTGCTCCTAAAAGGTAGCCAACCCTTGTCTCTAACTTAGAGGAACAGCAAGATGAACAGGTTTTTTCCATCTTTTTTGGATAGGAGAAAAAAGTTGGAAATCTTAGCTGGCTTTAGTTTGTTTTTTTATTTGGGTGTAGAGATTACAGTGCAGAGGCTATTATATCATGGTATACTTAATAACTTTGAGCCCAAAATCTCTGCAGAATCCCACTAGAAAAACCCTGACTCATTCGGTTATTCAGTTATTTAAATCTTCAAAATAAAAAAAATACCTTTTTACACAGAGATTATTTGTCAGATTTTTGGAACGTATGCACTAGTCTTTGTTTTCTCTAGACAGTAACAAATTTAAGCAATACCTACTGATATCACTATTGACTTTCCTTAATCTCTGTACTACAAAGTGAATATTTGGCTTTGTCGGAATCTTACGTATTCTTGCAGTGATCCAGCAGATTACAGATAGGGAGTATCAGACGGTGCTTAGCTCCACAGTTCTCTTTCTTCTTGTGCTTTATCTTCTTCCAGGTGTCCTTCTAGTTTACCTCAATTCAGCACTGGGATGCCATTCACAAGCTGCTGGATTATGCTGCCAGCAACTAGTCATAACCCAGAGTGGTGGCAATAGAGCAACAGAAAACTGGTTTTGGTTGATAATTTGTTTTTTGGTTATTTGGTTATGCTGGAGTTAGCAGATGCCCAGAAGACTTACTAATGACAGAATCCAGGGAGAAACCTTCTTCAAGGTATTGAGAACAGATGGGTAATTTATACTTAAACTATGGAAGGACTTAACTGAGAAAGAAGAAGCCAGAAAGAGGTGCATACGATGAAAGTGCAAAAACTTCCTTTGTGGATGTTTGTCACTGACTTGGTTAAAAAAAGAAAAGGAGAAATGTGTCTCAGTCTTTGTTGATCTAAGCAAGGCACATCTGTCACAAAGACATTCTACTATTGATGTGTGATGATAAAGTAGGGAGAATGGGAATGTACTGCAGTAGATAGATGTGCTAGGAATTTTTACTGTGGTGTAGATTTGAATAAATGACAAGCCTCTCCCTAGTTGTGAAAGTGATGATTTCTTGGCAACTTTTCCTGCATTAATGTCTTGTTTTTGATAATTGTGTACACCAGTTTGATTGTATTATACAAAGACTTAATTGATGTTCAGAGGTTGAATAGTTTAAAGAAATAGCTCTGTCATACAAAGAGAATCCAAAATTTTTGGACCCAGTTGCTGTTGATGCTCCTACAGTTTAAGGAAGGGTTTGTTCTTCTGTTACAAACTCTTCCAAATGGTTTGCAGTAATTTAAATTCAGCACAAGTTATTTTAGCTGATATATAAGTAAGTGCTGCATACTTCAACAGGTTTTTTATAAAAACTAGACACTATATAACAACAACTAGGTTTTTGTGTATCTCTTAAACTTGCCCCTATCAGAATAGAAAAGTGTTAGATTGTCATTGTTTATAAAAATTTGAGAGAGCTACCATTGGAGGGAGCATAAAGACTAACCAGAAGGGCCCGGACAGATTTCTCATTTCTTACTGCTTCACCACTTTATTTATTTATTTATTTATTTATTTATACCAGTAGCTAGATTTATGTTATGGGTTGTCAGGGAGGAAAATATTAAAAAATGAAGCAGGTGTAACCAGTACAGACATTGGATTTTAAAACTGTTAACAGTGCTGACATTCAATGTTCAACAAAGCATGTGAGAGAGAGGAGGGGAGGTATCATTATGAACATCTTCACCAAAGTTAGCCAAAATGTGGAATATGTTCCTTTGTGAGGGTACAAAAACTTATTAATGGGGAAGAAGTATAACAGAAAATGCATAAGCTTTTTATGTGTCGTAAGAGTGATGTAATTATGGGCAAAGTGTAAGGCTTTCAAATGTTTGGTTAAAAAAAAAAAATCTCTATTGTAAACCTAAAATACCTGTTGTCATCATATATCCGGAAGACATGCTTGCTGATGATTTGTAGTTATCAAAAAATGACTGGTTAGCCTGGTCCATCCCTTCTTGTAATATTTTCACTGTGTGCTTACCATGGATAAGGCTATCAGTAAAAAAAAAAAAAAAAAAAAGAAAAGTTTAGAAGTGGAATGCTTCTCTGATATCTCTGCTCTCCTGATGTCAGCTTTTCCTTTTTTTAAAATGCGTTCTCCCAGGTTTCATGAGTGACACAGTTTGTTTTTAAAGAGCCAAACAAAATCTCTTCATTTCTTCTGTCTTTAATAGTAGTGACTTTGCATCCTGGAAAGATTGTATATGAATATAGAGGGTGTTTTTGTGTGTTAAAGAGCAATAGCATTACAATTTAATATGCTTAATAGTAGCTCTATAAGCATGTGGGAGATAAATGTTCAGGGTTTCATATTACCTTTTTTCCCTACATGCTGTTTGTTAGAAAAAGATAAAAATGTCACTGTCTTGACTTCTCACTATGTTTGAAATAATTTTAGTGCTGTAATTGCTGTGTGAGATACTTGAAGAGCAAATATTTAGATTAGTACAAGTGAGAGACCTTATTTAATGTAGTTATGAATTAAACATGCAGAATATCTTATAGCATGCTCATTGTCAGATTTACTTTAAAAACAAACACAACCCCCCATGTAGTTTGTATTAATTCACATTTTTCTAAGCAGGAGTTTACTAGTAAGATTCATATCTGCCTTATCCACCTTCTTGTAGGGTTTCCGTATTCTACGGAAGCTTGAGAAACCTTGAAAACATTCTGCATCTCCACCAAACAGACAGAATGAGCAGCTTGATAGTCACCTTTTAATTTTGTAAAGAGTCCAATATGTTGTTTTTGGTTAACAGTAACAGAAGCTGTATTTGACCAAATATAAAAAGTTAATGCTTGTATACTTAATATTGTTTTATTTGATGTAGCCCACCAAAATTATTGTTAGGTTTATCTTCTCTAACTTAAAAATAATACTTGGAGTTAGTTTCTTGATCAATTTAAGTCTGGAAACAATGGCTTCAGTTAGAATTTTCTTCTTTTAGTGTGAGAATTGGATAAACCTGATTCAATTAATTGTCTTTTATTCTAGTATTAAATTGTGGCTGGAAATCTAATCCTGCACAGTGTTTTTGGCACCATCATTCATGATATTTTAGCTCTTCCCACTCCTATTTTTGTGTGGTAGTATCCATAGCAACTGCCATCACTTTAATTTCTTGTTTTCCTGTAAAATTGAGTGCTACCTATATTATATAAGTAGCTCTTCTTTTATAGGGACTATAGTCAGCATGAGTTCCCATTACATAACTTCAGGCCGTTGCTTTCTCTGGGTTCCCTAGGTTCTCAACACCTTGAAATGTACATTACTTATTTATTAATTTAATTATGGATTATTACATTTAAGTATATCCAAGTTTATTAATTATGACCTGATGTCTCAGGTGTGTTTAGGTCTGTAAGTACTTGGTTTACCAAATGAGGGATAGGTAAATATTTTTCTCAGAAATATGAGTCTTGTAAAATCATGCATTTGCTTCACAAATGGAGGAGGTTGATTCCAATAGCTCACTCACGTTCAGCTGGACTTAACAGCTATACTTTTGACTTTGTTAGATACTATCCTTTCACAAGTTCGATCATTAAGTGCTATATATGACTAAAAACTAACAGTGCAAGTGTTAAAGTGAGTGCAAGAAAAGAAGACTGATAGCTATCTATTCAAGAATAGGCATTTGGGAGACATTAGTGAAAACTGACCAAACTTTTTAACTCAAATTCAGTACATATAATTTTTTTTAATACTTGGCATTGTCAAATTTGGAAGAAGGGTATCTATCTGGCTGTTCATTCTACAGTGACAAAGCTATTTTCTGTTGGGTACTTCATTGATTTACAGGTTAACTTAGAATAATTCTTCTTTTCCCTGGTGATGAAATAACATCCTTTTGGAAATTATGGCAACATTGCATGAAAAAGTAATATTACAATAATCTTTAATGTTATCAAGTACTTGAAGAAAATAAATAAATTTGACCTGGTATCGCTTCTGAGTAACACCAACAATTGTAGTGCTAGTTCTCAGGAGCCACTGATTTACAGTGTATTCAGTTCATATTTGTTTTTCACTTTATCAAATGAGCAATTTGGAGTCTGATCGCAAACATCGGAAGTGATTATGAAACAAGTTTGCATGATTGGAGGCCATCCTTTTCTTTATGTAAAAGACTTCTTGTTCTTCACGGAATACAGGTTTCCCTTGCTTTATGGTATTCGTGTGTTCCTAGAAAACGGCGCATAACTCAAATTTGCATAAAGGGAACCCACTTCACAATGCAACAAACAGGGATATGTTCCAAGACCTGGATTGCACTGACCCCCAGACCCATTTCTGCTACTTTTTTACAAGTCAGTTTTGGTACTCACCAACAGCAGACAGTACACACAAGCACAGAGTACTGTCATAATGGGGATGGCAACTACAGAAACGCATGTCGCAGACAATGAGCGAGGAGCAGAGATCCACACAGGAGACTATATTTTGGTGCATGTCACTCTCACAGTGCGCTGCACAAAGCACCACCCTGCTGATTGCATATGAGTGAATTTTCCTTGCATATAACATATTTTTGGTATAAAAAATGTCATCACATAAGAGCGAATATGCACTTACAGAACCCACACGAAGCAAGGGAAACGTGTACAAACACCCAGGATATTAAAGAGGCTGTGCTGTATATGGCAGAATTCTTGGGGAAGGTGCTCTTTGCCCCTGGATTAGAGGAAGATTAGATCCTGACTCCATTTTCTGACTTGTTTGGAGTCATCAGGAGATCTGGTATTGTCCAGATTGGTGAATTATAAATCCTCAAAGGTAACTAAAGCAAAAACAGATGTACTCAGAGTGTAACACATTGTTACGGTTTACTTATTATAAGGGCATTAGCTGTTTGACACCCCCACCCCTCACCCTAGTAAATAAAGGGAAATTTGTAAGTTAGTAGGAAACACACTGGCAGTCAGAGGTAACCTCATGAAAAGCAAAATACAGTGAGCATGACTGACATCCTCCCTTGGCCAAGGGCGATCTTGATTAATGCTTTTGGTGTCATAGTCGCATCACTGTTTCTAGGCTGTCAGTCTTAACGCTACAAGAAACAATTTTCTGTATTTTCTGATAACCGTGGTGTTATCTTGTGAGGACCCATATTGACTCAGACCAACAGGAGAGCTAGTGAGAATCACTTAAATGCTCTGTGAAGCTTTAGAGCCAATTGTGGTCTTTTTCCCACAGGGATCTCTATTTATTCCTAAATAAAAATAGTTTACTGTTTTGACATCTCAGTTCCTCTTAGGTGTGAATTGCATGTTGAGGACTCCAGCTAAGAGACAACTGAAATTTCTATAGGACTTTACTGTTTATTTTCTTATACTACCATTCATTGATTTAGCCACTTGAATCCCAAAGGCACTTTTAACATCCTGTTTTATTGAGCCCTAATGAATGGTCTTGAGAGTTGAAAATAAAATTATAGAAGCAAAACAGAATTAACTATCTGAGGAAGCTATTTCATTGTAGTGCTGAAAGGGGGTGTGTGTGTGTGTGTGTGTGTGTGTGTGTGTAAACATTACATTTCTATCGATAGAATCATTTTTAGTTTGGTACAAATGCTTTGTGTACTAGCATTCCCAGTCCTTAGGAAGGTGTAAAAATGACATGCCTGGTGGGAAGTTAAATCTTGTACCATGAGGTTTAAATCTAGTACAGTAGAGGTTTGCTGGGTATAACAAATACTTGCAGACTTATACAAGTGATAAAAGCTTCACTGCTGTCAGCATCCCAGGCTGCATCACTACACGTATACCCCTTCCTTCCCTCTCCTCCAGAGAGACGCTCTGACTTGGCTGGACTTAACTCACAGAGCAGACCCCTCCCCATGTGAGTCCAAGGGCTGAGAAAACCCAGCCCCTTGGCTGTACAACTGACAAATCCCCCTGCCCTCTTTCTCCCCACTCCCCACACATCATCGTCAGCCTCGGGCATCAGATGCTACTCCCACCCAGTTGGGCAACAGGAGTGGCATTTAAAGAGTGGGGGCTAGGAACTGGGGTGGGAAAGCTGCTGCTGCCCACTTCCCAGACCAGAGTCCCTGTTGTGAGGAGCAAACAGGGCTTTGCCCTGGTGTTCCGGGACTGGTTTGGGAATAGAGGGAGGGGGGCAGGAGTAATGCTTTCCTGCCTGGCTTGGGCAGTAAGTTGGAGTTTTTTTTCCTGTTCCTCCTGCTGCTGGGTTGATTGCAAGTGCTGGCTTTTGTCTTGTGTGGGGGGAATGTCCCCCTCTCCACTCCTGCAGAAATTGAGTCCTGGAGCTGAAGCTGGCATCTCCCCCGTGCCAGCTTTGTGTCACGGGGGAGATGCCCTCCTGTGCGAAACTGCAGAGCCCTGTGCCAGCAGCCTAATGTGTGGAGCAGCACCTGCAGGGCTCTATATATGCCCCACATTTCACCATTGGAAACCAGTGGCACAGCCCTGCATGGGCTCAGCCCTGAGCCCACAGTCTTGTGTGAGGCAGGAGGTACCAGTTTTGAAGTACCCTTGGATGTCATCTCTGCAGGACACATCCAGAGCCCTGCGCTTGCAACCGCATTTGTGATGCTGTGGGTGCAGACTTGAAGTGCCAAGTGGGGGAGAAGCTGCCTGCTGCCAGGACTGGAGACCCCAGACCCACCTCCCCCATGGAATTGGGTTGGCTTAGCCTAGACCCCCAAACACACCAGTATCCACTCTGCTGCCAAGGTGCTAGTGGGCTGGCAACCTGCCAGTGTCTGGACAGCACCCAACCCTAGCCTGGTGGCACCTGACCCCAACCTGGGCTGGAACAGGGTTTGTTGGCTGGTGCTAGTGGGTAAGGATCCATTGTGCTGCTGTAGAGGAAAATTACAGTTTTGGGGAGTGGGGAGCAAACAGCATTTTTGCTTTGTTCCTGTTGTCTGAACGTCTGACAGCTGGGAGGGAGACAGAGGGGGAATGTTGTAGGCCCTGACCTGTACCTTCTAGTACAGAGGTCCATTGGTAGAGCTTCCAGACACTTACTAGGATGCAGACAGAAGTGACGGTTTTGATGATCTGGCCACTGAAAGCAGTTATAGCTGTGACCAAACACAAGTGCATGGCTGCAGACAGCTGATTGGGTGAAAATCTGACCCCTCATTGCATGAGGTATCAGATAAAGACCTTTCAAAATGTAGTGTCTTTTGTAACTTGTGTCTGTGGAGCTCTTAGCTTGTCTCTGTTTTTAGAATGAAACAGGGGAAAGGGAGCAAAGGCAGTTTAGTTTGGGGGGTTTTCAGTCCCTCCTCCCTCCCCCTAAGGTAGGGAGGCTCCAATTTAACTACCCACCCTTCAGCAACAGCTGGGGAGCCCCAAGAATGAGCTCCCCCTGCTGCCTTCCCCCCCCCATTCTGAAAGCATCAAGCACTGGCTGCAGCCTCCCAGCTCCAGCTAGTTTCCCCTCCTCCCTGAAACCAACAGTGAACTTCTGTTTGGTCTGGGGTAATGTTGTAACTCAGAACGCTTTGCAAAAATTGTTCCAAGTTACAGCTGGGAGCTGCACTTCTGTGTGCACTCCTTAAATTGAGCTGTTTAACTTCCGCCGGTTGATTTGAATGGTTGCATGCTTCCAAAGTTAGTGAATTGGCTCCATTCTGGCAAGCATGTATTGGTAAGAAGACTGCAGCAATAGGCAAAGCACCTTTTCTTTCATAGATCATTGCTGCTGAAGATTTAGTTTGACTCAGGGCACCTGCCTGTTTTTGGTGAGGAGGTGTCCTTCCAGAAAGTTCTAACATCTAATTATGCTGAGCTATCTAATAATTCTGTGTGGTGCACATGAATGTGCATGAATTGTGTTTGCAAATCTTTTAAGATGGTGTCATCCGTGAAATGCAGCCATTTTGCTTTTGTGCTCCAGGTACCTTGGAAGGCTTTGGAGAGAGTCGGTAGAGGTTAACAAAGACATACAGCTGAATTTCTCAGCGAGAAGTTACAGAGGCATGTATGTTAAATCTAAATGGTCCTTGTAAACACAAACATGTAATTTACTTTAAGTGCTTTCCCCTGTTTTAGAACCTAAAAAGACACTTCAGTTTGTTTGAATAACTAGGATTATATCATTATCTATTTCTGAAAAAAAATTATATTAGAATTGTAAATTAAAATACAAACATATGGTACTTTGAGGCACATACTTCCCAGGAAGCTCATTTATATGCTTGTTAGCAGTGAAAATCAGTTTTGGGTTTGGTTCAAGCATGCAGAAGGCTGGAAAGAAAATAAAAAGCATGCATTTCTCAGTCGCAGCCTGAAATACATGCCATATCTATTTCCTCTTTAGGGAATAAAACTGCATATTTCTGCTGAAAAACCATGTATATTAAATATGACAATATAATTAGAAAAATAGAGGCTAACTCTTTAAAGACAGTTTACTTAGTGATCACATTATCAGAATGTATTTTTTTTCTTCCTTGTTTAACTCTTTTGCTGGATAGTGGTCAGCAGCAACAATGCCCAGGTTCAATTTGGGATATTGAATATATTTTATCTTGGCTCAAGCCCTTACCCAGACCACCTGGTAAACACTAAATGAATTACTAAGGTGTCCTGCATAAACAAAAGCCCCCTCCTCCCAAGCAATGTAAACACAAGACAGATTTATTATAGAAAACAAAGGAAAATAGCAAATACAGTGTAAAACCCTACTAACTACAAGACAGTCTATAGGATGTGCTGTGCCAAGGGAAGCTGCTAAAGAGCATGGGTCCTTCTGTGATGCAAGGGGCCCCTTGTTCCTCTTGAAGAAATGGTAGTATGCCAATCTTTGCTCCCACGGATAGGCTGTATATATGTTTTGGGAGTGACTGCAGCTCCAGCCAGCGTTCATGCACCTCAAAACTTTAGGGCTAGATTATATGGCCCGCTGAAGCAAAACTGAGCTTCCCTTTTCACTATCTGCAAACTCATTCTACCCAGGAGAGAAGACTTTGCTCTTCAGCAGCCCCAAGCAGCATCTCCCCTCCCCCTTTCCCTTCCCCCAGACCAGTCTTGCTCATATTTTTATATCCCCTCCCTTTGCATGACATCACCCTGGCCTTGTCCAGTGAGAGAGTGCTACACAGTTCCTCTCCCAACCAACTGGAGACCCTTTAAATCTCTCTGAATTGAATCAGAACCCTCCAAATTGATTTGGAGAGATTCAATGATTCGGATGTAGGCACAACTTTAAATTTTTTTTTTTTACATACCTCAAGATACCAGGCGGCTTGTGAATGCTGAGATGCTGGGCAGATGGAGCGTCCCACAGTAAAGTGGGGAGGGGGTCCCCAGCGGGCTTGGTGGCAGACCTGGAAGTGGACCAGAAGCACTTTATACATTATGTATTGTTCAATATGTCTTCTCTTCATGGAACCCTTTGGTGTCAGCTTGTGATTTGGCCTTAATTTATTACCACCCCCCCCCGACAAAAAGCCATTTGTACCTTATTAGTATTAGTATTTTTTTTACCCAACAAGGTTAGTTCAATTCGTCTGAAAGTGGTTTTTTTGTTGTGTTTTTTTTTTTTTTAGCTTGAGATTTTTTACACGTCCTCCCATCCTGTTGTGTTACACTTACACGAATAATATAGGTTACTTTTACCATTGGATTATTATTGCAGGCAAATTTTCATGTTCTGGATAGCTCAGAATTTTGGGCCACAAAAAACTAGGAGCTATTGTGCTTTTTGATCTAACATCCCCATACAGCTTGGACTATCTCAGCCTCCTAATACCATTGAATAGAATTTATTTGACCAGTTTTCTCAAGTTTATGGACTAAACTTTTGTTACTGTCTCCATCAAACTTCCTCTTATGTCTTATTGTACATTTTGATCTGCAGATTCTATTTTATGAGGTTTTTCTACTGTATTTTGAGTTTGTCCTATAATAAAACGTTCAAAGCCCTACCTACAGCATAAAGAGATTATTTTCAACAACCCCTTAAATTCATTGGCAACATTAATTTATCCCTTTGTAATGAAATATCTTTCATTATCATGCTCACACAACCACAGAGCTGGACTTATTGAAACACTAATTTATTCATGTTGTTCACCATGGTTAATTTAAAGGGTGAATTTTTAATGACAGTCAACTCTTAAAAATCAATGATTGCTAGAGGTCAGAGATTACTAAGGTGTGTTGAACTGACGAAGTGGCTTTTAAGAGCCTCTTCCAAAAGCAGAGAGAATGTTGGGTTTTTTTCCATTTCAGTTTATTCAGTTGGTTCATTCAAAGTTGCTAAACATAGTAGGAATTTGAAAAAAACAGGAAACTTGTTTTATGTCTTCCATTCTATCAGCAAAATATGTGAAAAGAGTAAAATATGTGGTTCTAAAATCTTGAATGATTTGTGACCAGACACAGTCAGTTTAGTTTGTTATATACAGATGATACTTCTTGATTTTAATAAATCACTTAAATTTAAGTGGAATACAAGTTTTAGTGAGCTTATTCCACATCCATTTATGCATCTAGAATATTTTAAAGTAATATTACTTGACTAGTACAAATGCATGTTAAAATAGTTTGTACATTTCTAATAAAAAGGGAAAATGATCATCTAGGCTAGAGGCAGGCTGACAGACATGTTCTGGCGCCCCCTGGTGCCTGGTATGGGCCACTGCAGGGGTTTGGCTGCCTTTCACTTTTGAAAAGTGAATGTCAGTTCGCTTTCTTTTCGGTTCAATCTAAGCTGTTTACAAAAACGTGGAAAGATTGAATCAGTTCAGCCTTGGGCGTTATGACTGTCTGTACTTTGCTCTAGTAAAAAAAAAAATACATCCATCATTTGCTGTCATAAAAAACTAAATTATCACAGGCTAAATAAATAATAAGGTGTATATTTTTTCTGAAAATAACTTTATACATATAGTGTGGCTTCCTGTTTGACAAAGTTAGTATCAGATATAGTTTAGAGGTTATATTTGTCTGTAAATTAGTATTTGTTAATAGTTAGCATTTGATCAGAATGGACTAAAAGACTATTACAGGTTAAAATTGAATATTTATACCCAGGTTTCATGTTTCTGATTTAAATTGGAGATTTCCTGCTTCTGATTAAAATTATTAGCTGTGACTTGGCTGATAAATTATTCTGTAGGTAATTAATCTGCTTGGATTACATTTCTGTAAAAGTAAATTCCATATAAAGCATATAAAAAGGCTTTGAAAGTACAGAATGGAGAACATAAATTATTTATAAACATTTTTCTTTAAATTACCCGAGTGTCCTTTTAAGAATGCTGCTGGATAGTCATTATACCTAATTAGGTCATGTCACGGTTTCTTGTTAAAATTTAAGATTTTTTAAATGTGATTTGCAAAATACAGTTATAATATATTATAAAACATTCAGGAACTATTAGCCAGTCAGAGTGCTTGTTTTCTGATACAATCACTCAGGATAGAGTACATCTCATTTTGTGGAAGCAGCTCTTTTCTTGGATTGTTTCATTGGAACTTGTGGTAACATTTTAGTTATACTAATTGGAGATAAAACATTTTTAAAATCTAACATGTCTTTAGATAATTGTGCTTCAGAAGTTTTGCCCATTTATATTTTTCTTTTGCAGGGAACTTTGTATTATTGAACATCTGTTTCACAGTTTGATTAGATAAACATCCATTTGATTGGACAGTTTCTGTGGCTCAATAACCTGAAAAACTTCAGCCCCTCTACATGTTACATTTATTATGCAACTACCAGGTTAATTGTGCAATTAATTTACACTTCCAAAGTAACAGTAAATGCAAGCATTTTGTATTTTTCATCTTTAGAATTTCTTCATGCCTTCTACCAGTTCACTAAACATTACGTTTCAGTTTCATCTCTAGTTAAGAAGGACTGATAGTGTTCTCTTTGGCCATTGCTAAGCAAGGAGGTCTCTGTAAACACAATTCTGATTTTCTTTTCTCCTCCTGAGAGGTACTAAAAAGCATTGGGTTAGGGAATTTGCCTACTTGTTGCTGGTTGGAATTGCGTGCTTGCATTTTAAATGACCTGTGCTGAAAATGGACCTTTGTCTTTCCAGTTGAAATTCATTGCAAGTGGAAAGTCTGCTTTGTTTAATTGGCCTTTTTAAAGCATTGAGAGTGAGCTAGTTGGATCACTTGACTGAGTGTACTTACTAGTCTTTCCTTGAAAAGAGATGTTTGGTGATGCATTGATCACAAAAGGTTTTGTTGGCGTATATGTAGTCAGAGGTAGGAGTTGATATTAATTTGTATAGTTCAGACTGTTTTCCAGGAGCAGTTTCAGTGTTCACTCACTGTCATCTAACCTACGAAGTTACCTATCCATATTTTGAAAGTTAGCCTCAGTATCCATGTTGAAGAGCCCCCAAACCCATGCACAGCTCTGGTCTTTGCTCCTTTTACTCCTTCTCCACTTTCCTTGTCTTCTACTTCTCCACTTTTACTGTTCTGTTCACATGAATGTAAGAAAGTTCTACTCTTCTGAAACCTGTGAAGTTTCTGGTTGCTCTAATTATTAATTAACAGCTTTAAAGCTGCCCTCTTATATATATTTTGAGGGTGACAACTTCACAGTAATTGTGGAGTAGTTACAGAGGTAGCAGGTTGTTACCAGAAAGAGGCATTTTTTTAAGATGCCAAAGACCATTTGCAAGGAGAGCTTTAAAAATTAGGCCTGGCATTCTGTGGAAGCACAACAGTAAAGTTCTGTCCATGATCAATGATGATGATAATGTGGGATTGCTGTAGTCTGCAGTAAGTAAAGTAGGAGTTTGGGGGGTTTTTTTTCTTTTTGTTTTTTCAGGTGTGTTCCTCCCTAAAGTAGGCCTCAGTCCTACATATTCCTTCAGTTCACTCAGACCATGTAAACTACTATTACCCAGTGTCCACCCTCTAACTGGTGTGCCATCAGACATGCCCAGGGGTGCTGTGGAATCTTGGGCGGTAGGCGTGGCTTCTGGGGGTGTGGCTATAGCCAGTGCCGCCACTGCACCACCACTGTACCCTGGCCGGCTCCGTGTCAATACCTCCTCCCCAGCTCTGCATCTGGCTGCTCGCCATCCCCTTGTTCTGCAGTTGGCTGGTGTGTTGTGGGATGAAGAAGACCTGATAAGCATACAATGGCATAGAGTAGCGTTGCCCAACCTTTTTCCATCTGAGATTTACTGTAAGTAGGGTGACCATATGTCCTGGTTTGGCTAGGACGGTCCCAGATTTCGGAGACTGGTCCCAGTTGGCTGGTGATAAATAAAACGAGTGTTCTTGGTGGAGAGGCAGAGCAGCACAAGCTGTGAAATAGGAAGCCATAGCAGACAGCAAAATTGCTCTAAAATAGATTAGCTTGATTAGTGGAATGACCATTAAAAAGGGTAAATGATTGTTAATACTTGTGAAGTAAAGAACAATAGGTCATTAATGGGCCATTGCCTCCCTTAGCTGCCTGAACAGTTGCACCACCCCACCCCTGCCCCTGCTTCTGCATGCAGCAGTGCTGCTAATTTGGAGGGGGGATGCAGGAAGTGTCCCGGACTTCATGTTGTCCCAAATTTCACAATGTTCCATATGGTCACCCTAACTGTAAAACTTAGACATGGTGATCCTGTAGGATGTAGGGATTTGGTAAGGAAGGTTAAAGCAGCACTGGAGCTTAGATTAGCTTCTGGGATTAAGGATAACAAAAAGTCCTTTTTTAAGTATATAGGTAGCAAGAAGAAGTCTCGGGGTAACATTGGACTCCTACGGGACGGGGCAGGGCAGTTGGTGATGGATGCCTGAGAGAAGGCAGAACTCTTCAACAAGTTCTTTGCATCATGGGTGATGGCATAGAGACGCCCAGGAAGGATGCGAGTCCCCTGACTGTTAGTTCAGACCTAGTTAAGGATTACCTGGAGGGCTTAGATGTGTCCAAGTCGGTGGGCCCGGATGACCTTCATCCGCAGGTGCTGAGGGAATTGGCTGGTGTCATCGCCGAGCCATTGGCACGGCTGTTCGAGGACTCCTAGTGCTCGGGCCAAGTCACTAAGGACTGGAAAAGGGCCAAAGTGGTCCCTATTTTCAAGAAGGAGAGAAAGGAAGAGCCTGGCAACTACAGGCCAGTCAGCCTCACTTCTATCCTGGGGAAGG
>NW_017728886.1:30399279-30418809 GCF_001723895.1 Crocodylus porosus
TCAGGGAAAGTCTGTTCACCAGGGCCCCCCTTGGAGTCACCAGGAACAATGGCCACAAGCTGAGGGAGGATAGGTTTAGGTTAGATATCAGGAAGAACTACTTCACTCTAAGGGTGGCCAGAGCCTGGAATAGGCTTCCCAGAGAGGTGGTGCTTTCACCTTCCCTGGAAATCTTCAAAAGGAGACTGGATAGGGACCTGGCTGGGGTCTTATGACCCCTGCCACCCCCAGAGCTCCTTCCTGCCCATGGCAGGGGGTCGGACTAGATGATCTGTCTGGGTCCCTTCCCACTCATTGATATTCTATGATTCTATGATCCTTCTCTATGGGTTACTGCAGCTGGCTATTCCAAATGAACACATACTTTAAAAATAAAATCCACCCCCACCAAAAAACTCCCACTTCACTATTAACAGGTATACAGACTACAGCAAGACCAAATTCCTATCTCGGTTTGGCTGGATGCTAGGTATTCCTGGTATCTTGCAACAGCCACAATAAGCAAAGGTTTGAATCACAGGTGATGACTCAGATTCTTTCCAGCCCTCTCAAGCGTGTTGCTCAATGAATATGATAAATTCCATCAAGAAGGGAGGAGCAGTCCTAGCCTAAGACTGTGGCTGTTTTGGAGAAGTCATTTGGCATTTTGCTCATCTTAAAGAATCATGTTATATTCCCTACCATTGAGTGGAGCTGGCTTTTGGGTTGGTTTGGAGATGGCCTGGATTCAGAAAGCAGTTAACAGGCCTTTCAAGTTCTGTTGAGGTAGGATTTAGTTTCTGCTTTGGCTGGAGAGAAGAGATTTTTTAGTCTTAATTTCTGAAGCTGTAGCCTAAGATTTTAGAGAGAAACTAGGAGAGATCTGCTTCTGTTCATGCCTTCTATCACTACTTCAGAAAATTTCTCTCCTGATTTATCTATCTTGGGTATCAGATGGGTACTGGTCTCAGAACTATAGAGGTATACAGGTGTCATGGGGCCACTGCATGTCAGGTAGCAGTCTGGGGATGATCTTTAGTGCCCAAGTCTTATTAATGTTAAGAGCATTTCATATTGTTCCAGCAGTAGAAATGAAAATCAGGGTCATCACATCTTCATTTTTTCCCCTTGGCTTGTCAGTTTTACATGGGTTTTACTCAAGGTGCACTGGAACTTAACTGGGCCTATAAATTCACAGAGGATAATAATAATAATAATAATAATGGACTCTTGTTGCTTCCGTGCCTAAGGACTGTTTTTAATTTAAAGGAGAGTGGTGACCTTCTAGGCAGGGGGTGTTTCCAGTATTTTTTTTTCCCACTTTCAGGCTGCAGAGTGAGATAGTCGCAACGATACCTGTAATACAAGTCTTCACTGTCTGAGGTACTGTATTTCTAGATGTTAGTATTGCACTGTGGTGGCAATTGAAAATGCTAGCTTTTCAGGGAAATCACCCTGTGGAATCTCTAGAAATGTATACGGTTTTCTCTGACTAATAAAGATGGTGGATATTCCTGAAAGATTCTGCATTTAATTTTGAGCAGAAGTAATGTGGCTACAAAGCATAGCCGAACTTGGGAGGATATACTAAATATAATTGTAGTAAGTGTATGGTTATTTACTTCAAAAATATATATTGGTACATCCATTATTAGTTTTCTTGTGCAATAGGGAAGTAAGATGGTGACACTAGTAGTTAGTGATAGAATCAGGTCCTGTAAGTGGTCACCCATTTAACTGTAGTGCTGGTGCTTCAGAGTAGCTGACACAAGCTTTTTGATATCATGTGTTTGAGTGACTCTCTGAGCTTGTCTAAACTTGCCTAGTGCTTCTGAAGTGCTGTGAAGGTTTAGTAATACTTTAATGTCTGTAGTAAAATTAGGAGAGAGAAAATGAGAGAAGCAGTAGCTTTATTCCATGAAGACTTTGTTTCCAAACCTGTAGGAAGAAAGCATTCCCTGAAAATCCATATTCTAAGTAGTTGTGGAGTGATCATCTTTGACTTCACATGGTCCCAGGCCAGGAGTGGGCAGTTATTTCAGGAGGAGGGCCACTTTACCCTGTTTTGGCAAGCTGTCGAGGGCTGCATGGGTAGCCCCACCCCTTGACAGGTGCCCTGCCCCCTGGTCATGGTCATAGAACCAGTGCCTTGAGACTAGTGTCTCAGGGCCAGCACTGGTGGGGCCCAGGTCAGGGCACAGGCTGGCAGGGGTCCATGAAGCCGGGCTGTTCTTTACCAGCAGGGAGAGTGGGGAGTTGGCCCGGCTCCAGAGAGACCCTGCCAGCCGGGGCCCAGCGGTGCTGGGTCTCGTGCTCCCGCTCACTCCCAGTGCCCCCAGCCCTGTGGTACAGGTGGGAGGTCAGCATGCAGCCCTGACACCCTGCTTGCCAGCAGGGGATGAGCTAGTGTGAGGAAAAGTGGCCCTGCCCCATGGCTGGCACTCCCTGCTGCAGCCACTTGCAGCCCATGCAGGGCTGTCCTGAGCAGGCCACAGGCAGCCCCAAATGGGCTGCGAGCAGCTGCAGTGTGGGGCGCTGGGCACGGGGCAGGTGAGGGGCTGCTTTTTCTCCCCACACTCAGCACCAGCTTGTAACCCACCCCTGCTGCCAGCCTGGGCCCTGTGCCAGCCCCGGGCTCACTCACTGGAGCTGTGCTGTGGTGGCAGCAGCTGCGCCCCCTACCATTGCCTCTGGGCTGCCTAGCGCACAAGCTCTGGGGGGGCCAGCAGCAGCAGCAAACACTGCCTGGTGCGGCAAGCAGGGGGCTGCTTTCCTCCACGCAGAGCAGCTGCTTCTGCTGCAGTGTAGCCCTGATGGGTGAGCCTGGAGCTGGTGTGGGGCCCAGGATGACAGCGGGGGTGGGTTACAAACTGGTGCTGAACTCAGGGTGGAAAAGCAGCCCTGTGCCTGGTGCCCCGCACTGCAGCCGATTGCAGCCCACACGGGGCTTCCTGTGTCTGCTCAGGACAGGCCCACATGGGCTGTGAGCAGCTGCAGCAGGGAGCGCCAGACATGGGGCGGGGGAAAGGCTGCTTTTCCCTGGCTAAGCTTTTCCCCAGGCTCCTCCCCTGCCTGGAGTCCCCTCCCCTCCTTACCTGAGTTTCTAGTGCAGTGCACTGGCATGTTCCCAGGTCAGAAGCCCCTGCTGGGGGCTGGGGGGGCCCCTGCTGGGCTTCCTCTGGGTCCTGCTGCCCCTGGTTTCTGTCATTTTTTACAGGAACCAAGGACAGATCAGTATTAATTTTCTAAATTTTTTAGGGGTTCCAAGGGCCAGATAAAATGGTCTCGCGGGCTGAATTCAGCCCACAGGCCATATTCTACTCACCCCATCTTACACAATGACTTGATATATAGAAAGTGCATCCTTTTATAGCACCAAGTTTTTTGGATTATTTCATACCAACATATGGCTTCATTTTTGTATGCGTAGGCCTATCTTTTTTTTTACATGTCATTGCATAAAAATGGGAGCATTAGCACTTACTAGTTTGCAAAATTGAACCATAAGGACTTGTTTGGTTGTAAACTTCGGATGGAATTCAGAGTCAGATCAAATCTTATGTAATCCGCTTAAGTCTGTGCAAGTAATTAATCAGGTATCCAAAACAAATTGAGAAAACCCCACTTAATTCATTGAAACCAGTATGACTCTTACATAGTACTAAGACCAGTGAATGGAACCATGCAGGACACTAGGATTCCAGTCTCTCTTCCAATGAGTACTTAAATAATTTTAAAAAAAGGGGGAAACAGCAGTGACACAAGAGACTGAGTGTTCTCCACTCCACAATGTCAGTGAGTAGGGTCATATAGAGTGCTGTCCTTGGGTAGTGTAAATTCAAATTCTGTCCAGCAGAAAGAATTAAGCTTTCGTTTTCCACAATCTCAGTGAGTGACCTAACCACTTGCACACTGGGCAGAATATAGGGCACAGCTCCTACCACCACAGTCCGCAGTTTCTACAAAAATAGCTCTGAATCCCTGCCCAGAGCTAAAACTGTTTGACTTTGACCCTTTTGGTCTAAATCCACAGTATGTTTCAGAATTACCTGAATTGTATTTGTTTTCTCCCAGTGAATATCTTATATGCCAGTAACATTTTGTCTTGCATCTTTGCCATATAAAGTACAGCGACTGAAGGTGGAAACAGACAGTGATAAGAGAGGTTTGTCACATTTATGCCACCATAAAAATTGTTATGGCAGTGCAAAGGCTAAGCAAACAGATGCCCATGTTCTTTGTCATGCCACAAATGCCAAAAATCTGTGCTCCCAACAAAGGCGGTGTTAAAATTTGTGCTGCTTTATTGTTGCCAATGTCTATTAGCTTCATGGTGGGAAGTTGCAGGTAGTCCAGAGCTGCTCGCACTCTCCAGGTGTACAAGGCAGGTTCTCCAGGGGTTTGAGGGGCCCAATCCTGCACACCCTAAGAATTTCTATGCAGGATTGGGACCCTAAAGCCCTGGGAGCACCTGCCCTGCTTTCTCTGCTTAGAAATGCACCTTTGGGATCTCTGTGGTGCATCACCGTAAGCAGAGAAAGTCAGGGATTTCTCAGGGGTGCATCTCTGTAAGTGTGGAAAGCAATGAGGTGTGTTTAGAGTTTGATGGTCCTGATTCTGTGGAGGATTTCCCTGGGTGCAAAGGAGCAGGCCCCTCAGGCCTCAGGAGAACAGATCACCTGATGTTGCCTGGTGATGCTTCAGAACTTGTGTTTTGCCCTACGAAGCAGATCAGCACATCCCAGCACAGCTGATCTTTTTCATTTGTAGTTAGACTTTGCCTCACATCTGTGTACAGATATTGCTCATAGAGCTGTCTCCTGTATTTTAACACACCACAATTGTCAGTGGCGATCACTATGGCTTTCACAACCATCGACTTTCTTAAACATGAAGGACCAAGTATAGATGTGGTCTGTAAAGGTGGTATATGTTGCTTGTGAGTTTGCAACTGGGCACACGTTGAGGATGAAGGGAATTACAAGTTGCATTGGTTTAGACCAGTGGAGACCAATCTTTCTAGCAGGTGGGCCGTAAATTAGCCCTCCCCCTCCCCAGGTGCCACCTCTTTCCCCACCCCTTCTGCTGCTGTACTTTCTGTTTCCTGCCCTATTTGGTGCCTGTCCTGTCCCTGGTCTCCTGTGTGCCACACATAGAGGCTGCCTGTGCCATTTGTGGCACACCTGCCACAGGCTGGCCGCCCCTGGTTAATACCACCTGTAAAATGAAATAAATTCACAGGATTGTCTATGTATAAATATGTATATTCTCTATACAGCCTTTTTACTGTTCATATACAGCACTTGTGATTTACCTTGACTAGGCATTTTGCTTTTTCGACTGCCATCAGAAACAGATTTTCAAAAGACCTTTGGCCATCTTGTCTGGGAGATCTATATTTTTCTTGTTGGAGTTTCAGGGATTTTATGGTACTCTTGCAGTCCTACAGAGTCTAATCTTTTTCATATTACAGTACAAATTCTGATTCAGTTAGCAGAATTTTATATATCTGGGAAATGAGAATCTGGGAAATGAGGGATGGCTCAAAATGAAGCTATACTCACTAGTCGGATGACAGGATACCGATGAGATGAAAAATAAAACAAAAAACATCATTTCTGACATATTCGTGTATTATAATTTTACAACTCCTGCTTTACCAAGACAGCTAAAAGATCTTCAGTCTACCCAAAGGAATCCAAATAGTTTTGAGAGAGAACAGATGCTAATGTTTTATTTGCCAAATGGATTTAAAAAATGTTGATCCTAATATTTAACATGAAGATTAATGTGTCATGACTAAAGTTTTAAAATCATTCTTAGTGTTCAGCATTGTAATGCAGCATAATAAAATAACTTTCAACCCATGTATCCTTTCTTCTTCAGGGAAGCAAAGAAAAAAACTGGAACCAATGGATACCATATTTGTTAAACAGGTTAAAGAAGGTGGACCTGCCTTTGAAGCTGGATTATCCACAGGTGCTGTTCCTCTATAATACGAATAATAATATAAGCAAAGCTATACATTTTTCATAGTTTTCTCTCTAAACTTTATTGCTCTACTGTAGTCCATGGCTTCACAATCTCTCGTCTCCACCTGCTAGGATTTGCCCAAAATACTTTTCAGTTTCTTCCTCTCATTTATTTCAACCATGGAATTTCATTGACTTCATTGCTTTTCTCTTACCATCAAAAGTTTATGCTCTTCCTTCATCCTTGCTGATACAGTGTTACGTAATCTTGCCCACTTTGCTATCCTTTTCCATTATTTCCTCAAGCACTACCTTTCTTTTCTTGTTAGCCCTCTTTTTGCTTCTTCCTTAACTTTGTTTTTTCTTTTGTGTATTCTCAAATACTGTCCCAGTTATCCACACCTCAAACTGTATTGCTACGTGTACTCATTACGTGCCCTCCCTTTCCTAGATTTTTATATTTAAAATAGTTGTCCTATATTCAAACAGTTGCATTACTTATATTGTAGCCTGAATGCACTAATCAAGTCAGGGCCTCTTTTGAGGTCCATGCTGTACAAACACAAAGGGAGATTTAAAGAATTTACCATTTAATATAAGTCTAGAGACAAGTGGAGGCCACAAACAAATAGCAGGAATGGGAGATGAAGGACAATAACAGTTGTGACTGGGCATTTATATTGGCTATGTGCAGAACCACTAAATGATTTGTTACTAGTACTTTGTTTTGTTACCACTCATGTCTTTTAAAGTAAATAAATCTGAGTAAACCCAGTTTGGCTCTAGCCACTTTTTTAGTAGTCTGATATAGTGTTTAAGCACTTTTGATAGGGAGCACATCATTGTAAAATGTCATGTATGTTTGTTATGCTGTACATAATTTTGTATTTAGCCGTTACTTTAAATTGTCAAGAAAGTGGTGGTGGGGAATCAGGTTGGAGCTAACTGTACAAACAATGAAAGTGCAAATAATGTAGCTTCATTACACTGTAAATATGAATTTCTATCCTTAAAAGGATGGCAAACTGTAAATTCATAAAAGGAATATGTATAAACCAAATGGAATACTCCTGACATAGTTGTAGATTTTAGGTTTTCTTTTAATAATTGTGCACCTATATGTACCTGAAACACATAAATTTTCAACAAAAAAAAAAAAGAAAACTGGAGGGCATTTAGAAATTTCAAAATAACACAGATTTCAGGCTCTGCAAAAGACCCTAACCTTCCTTCCACCTTTACTCTGGTATAGTGAGATAAAAAAAATATGTTCTAAGGACTGACAACATCATTTGCTGCTGTGCAAAGAAAGATGTTTTGCCTTGATAAAGCATCATATACATTGAAGCTGTACGAAGAGACTTTGTTAACTTCAGCTTCATTCAGAAAAGGCAATGCTTGCCAGACTGAGGAGAACATCTATATAGAGAATATTTTATTCTCAGACTTTTATAAGAAGGCTTTGAACATACAGAATGGAGAGCATAAATAATTTATAAACATTTTTCTTTAAATTACCTGAGTGTCCTTTTAAGAATGTTGCTGGATAGTCATTATACCTAATTAGGTCCTGTCACTGTTTCTTGTTAAAACATCAGATTTTTGAAACATGATTTGCAAGATGCAGCTATAATATATTATAAAACATTCAGCAAACTATCAGTCAGATTGCTTGATTTCTGATACAGTTGCTCAGTATGGCATATACCTCTCATTTTGTGGAACTGCTTTTCTTGGATTGTTCCATTGCAACTTGCAGTAACGTTTTATAGTTACACTGATTGGAGATTAAAACATTTTAAAAATCTAATAAGCATTTAGATAATTGTGCTTCAGATGTTTTGTCTGTTTATATTGTTCTATCTCAAGGCACTTTGTAGTATTGAACATCTGTTTCACAGTTGATTGGACAATTTCTGTGGTTTAATAACCTGGAAAATTTAGGCCACCTCTACATGTTATATATATTAGGCATCTACCAAGTTAATTGCTTAATTTAGACTGGCTAATAACTAGGGCATTTTAAAAAGATCCAGCAAGCTATAAAGTTTATTACTGGAAAATCATAAAATAATAGAAAATTAAGATTGGAAGGGACCTCAGTAGGTCATCTAGTCCAACCCCCTGTTTAAAGCAGGACCATCTCCAACTATTTTATCTCATCCAGGTCTTTGTCTAGCCAGATCTAGACAACCACAACCTCTCTGGGTAGCCTGTTCCAGTGCTTTGCTACCCCCCTCGTGAGAATTTTTTTTCCTAATAATTAATCTAAAGTTTCCTTGCTGCAACTTGAGACCATTGCTCCTTGTTCTGTCATCTGCCACCACCCGAGAACAGTCTAGCTCCATCCTCTTTGGAACCACCCTTCAGATCGTTGAAGGCTGCTATTAAATCCCCCCTTAATCTTCTCTTTTCCAGACTAAATAAGCCCAGTCCCCTCAGCCTCTCCTCACAAGTCACGTGCCCCAGTCCCCTAACCATTTTCATTGCCTTCCTCTGGACTCCGATTAGTCTATGTTCTTTCTGTAGTGGAGGGCCCAAGACTGGACACAGTACTCCAGATGTGGCCTCACCAGTGTAGAATACAGGGGAATAGTTACTTCTGTTGATCTGCTGGGGACACTCCTACTAATGCAGCCATGTATGCTGTTAGCTATCTTTGCAACAAAGGCAAACTGTTGGGTCATCTTCAGCTTATTGTCCACTGTAACCCTAGGTCCTTTTCTGTAGATCTGCTGCTTAGCCAACCTGTACTGGTACATGGGATTGTTCCATCCTAAGTGCAGTTTTGCACTTGTCCTTACTGAACCTCAACAGATTTCTTTTGGTCCAGTCTTCCAATTTGTTTAAGTCTGTCTGAATCCTAGCCTTACCCTCTAGCATATCTCCTCCCAGCTTGGTGTTATCTGCAAACTTGTGGAGGGTGCATACCATCCCATCATCCAGATAGTTGATAGAGATACTGAACAAGACCCACCCCAGGGTTGTCCCCTGGGGCACTCCATTTGATGCTAGCTAACATGAAGCCATTGATTGCTTCCCTTTGATCCTGATGATCCAGCCAGTTTTTTTTCCATCTTACAGTCTATTCATCCAACTGATGCTTCCTTATCATTCTTGCAAGAGTGCTGTAGGAGACCATATCAAAAGCCTTGCTGAAGTTGAGGTATGTCACGTCCACTGCTCTTCCAGCATCCACAGAGCCAGTTATCTCATCATAAAGTCAACCAGGTTGGTCAGGCATGTCTTGCCTTTGGTAAGTCCATGCTGACTGTTCCTAATAACCTTCTCCAACTGTCTAGAAATGGATTCCTTGAGGACCTGCTCCATGATTTTTCTAGAGGCTGAGGTGAGGTTAACAAGTCTGTAGTTCCCCGGATCCTCCTTCCCTTTCTTAAAGATGGACACTATATCTGCCCTTCTCTAATCATCTACGACCTCTCCCAGTCGCCCTGAAATTTCAAGGATAATGGCCAGCAGCTCTGCGGTCACATCAACCAACTCTCTTAATACCCTTGGGTGCATTGTGTCTAGCCTCATGGATTTGTGTATGTCCAGCTTTTCTAAAATAGTCCCTAACCTGTTCTTTCACCACTTGCAGCTCCTGACCTACTCCCCAAACTGCTGCCCAGTGCAGTAGTCTGGGAGCTGACCCTGCCTGTGAAGACCGAGGTGAAAAAGGCATAGAGTATATCAGTATTTTCTGCATCATCTGTCACTAGGTTGCCTTGTCCATTCATGAAGGGACCCACATTTTCCCTGATCTTTCTCTTGTTGCTGACATTATTTGTAGAATCCTTTCTTGTTATCCTTCACGACCCTTGCTAACTGGAACTCCAATTGTGCTTTCACCTTCCTGACTTCATCTCTGCATGCCCAAGCAATGCTCTTACACTCCTCCCTAGGTGTTTATCCAAGTTTCCACTACTTGTAAGCTTGCTTTTTGTGTTTGACCTCAATGGAGAGTTCACTGATAAGCCAAGCTTGTCTTCTGCCATACTTGCTAATTTTCACATTAGGATGACTCGTTTATGTGCCCTCAGTAAATTTTCTTTAAAATACAGTCAGCTCTCTCAGATACCTTTCCCCCTCAGACTGGCCTCCCAGAGGATCTTGCCCATCAGTTCCCTAAGAGAGTCAAAGTCTGATTTTCTGAATTCCAGGATCCTTACTCTGCTCTTCTTTTTCCTTCCTTTCCTAAGGATCCTGAACTCAATCATCTTGTGGTTGCTGCTGCCCAAGTTACTGTCCACTTCTACATTCTCCACCAATTCTTCCCTGTTTGTCAACAGCAGGTCAAGAAGAACATGGCCTCACATTGGGCTGTCCAAGACTTGCGCCAGGAAGTTGTTCCCAACACTCTTCAAAAACTTCCTGTATTGCCTGTGCGCTGCTGTATTGCCCTCCCAGCAGATGTCAGGGCAGTTGAAGTCCCCTGTGAGAACCAGGGCCTGTGATTGGGGAAACTTCTGCTAGCCGTTTGAAGGAAGCCTGATCCACCTCATTCTCCTGGTCTGGTGGTCTGTGGCTGACACCCACCACATCATTACCCTTGTTGCAGTATGAGCAATCACACTGCTGTTTTACATAAATCACAACTACTCCTCCTCTTCTTCCTTGCTTATCCCACCAAGTCTCTGTGATTCCAGTTTTTTGCTCGTTTCCCAGGCTCTTCATGCATCATGTACAGACAGCTGAGGTAACTAGCCAATTGCCCTGCTTTCTCAGGAAGAATGAACAGGCCTCCCTTGTTGCCCCCTTCCTGCTTGTATTTCCTCCAGGTTACCTGCTTCCACACTTACTTCAGGACTTTGGTCTCCATACCCCAGCAAACCTAGTTTAAATCTCTCCTCCCTAAGTTAGTGAGCCTGTCTGCAAAGATGCTGTTCCTCTTGTTCATGAGATGGATCCTGTCTCTTCCTTAGCATTCCTTCTTGGAACAGCATCCTGTGGTCGAGGAAGCCAAAGCCCTGCTGGTGACATCATCTGTGCAGCCATGCATTGATCTGCAGGATGTCTGCTCCTAACAAGGTCCTTCCCCTTGACTGGAAGGATTGAGGAGAACAGCACCTGAGCCCTGTCCCCATCACCCTAGCACCCAGAGCTTTGTAATCACTGTTGATCTGTTCAGGGTCACCTCTGGCAGTGTTATTGGTGCCCACATGGATGAACACCATGGGGTAGTAGTCAGAGGGCCAGATAAGCCTCAATAATCCTTTTGTGACATCTCAGATCTGGGCTTCAAATGCAGAAGAAAGGTGTGTAATAACTTTATAGGTGATTTCTATTCAGCTTTAATTTGTGCTTGTAGCCTGTGCCCACACAGCTGAAAACTACAGCTGTTGCATTCGTCCAGCTGTGGGGGTGCACCATGCACTCCACCATGGGGAGACTGCAGCTGCTGTGATCACCAGCTGCAGGGGTTCATGGGTCACCCTCACAGCTGGGAGATTGCACCTGCTGGTCTCCCAGCTGTGGGAATTTGCTTCTTACTGGTGCAGTGTGGATTGGGTTCCCTCTGCACCAGCAATAAAGCATGATGGAATGTAATTCAGTCTCACAGTCATGCCCTCTGCCATGTACACGTGGCATGGCAGGAGGTGAGACTGTCGATCATGCATTAGGCCCTATTTTGTCTTTCTTTACCTACCTGCGGAGAGGGCCCCTGAATGCAACAGATTTGAGATACTTTTGTAAACTTATAAATGACTTCTTGGAAAAGTGAAAGAAAGTGCATTTTGACTTGAGTATTAATCAAAATGGCATGGAATTAGCCCACTGCACTATCATTTTGTTATTGATACTTTGAGCCTTGAAGACGTAGAAACAGCATAAGTTTGATGCTAAGGACTTTTACCTCAGGAGAAAATTGAAGCAACTTATCACTGTCTCTAGGAGAAGAGAAAATATTCCTTATCTGTTAACTGGAAAAGAGAGAGTATTTCAACTGAGATGTGAATCAAAATTGCTTTTAAATCCCAAAATACGAACCTTAGATTTAGACTGAAAATTGTATGCAAAAAAAAAAAAAGAGCCTATACTCATTACAGAAGTAAGTGCCTCAAAAGTTCCTTTTTGGAGATCGGACTTTTAAGCTAACATCTGATATTGTTATACCTGTTTATGTTCAAACAGGTATTTGTTGTGGTGGTGTTTTGTGGTTTTTTTGTTTTCAAAGCAAGCAAAAAATTGCTGTGGCATATCCCAGGGAGATGTAGAATACAGCATTGTCTTTTTTTTTTTTCTTTTCCTTGTAGGTGACAGAATTATAAAGGTCAATGGAGAAAGTGTTATTGGAAAAACATATTCTCAAGTAATTGGTTTAATTCAGAACAGGTAAGACTTTTTTGAGTGCCAAATTAATATATTTGAAGCAAGGAGGGAATGACTGTTACATGGTTCTACCAAAGTATGTTAGTCTGTGTACATGAATTGTATGTGGTGGATGTGAAAGTTTTACATGTATTATTTGTCTGTCCATGACGTCTATTAACAATCACGTTTTATATAACCACTTCAAACAAGTATCTTGTCTTAAGGTATTGGGCTTCTCTTAGTGACTTGTTGCAAATTAGTGCTTAAATCATATTTGAATGGAAAAAAATCTCTTCACAGTCTGTATATAGTAGAAAACAGAGATATGGCTTGATATTTTGCATTGACTGTGCAAAAATCCTTTCCTCTTGCCCCCTGTAACAACTGTACGAACAAGAGTTTTGTCAGTATATCACTCAATGTATCAGTTGTCACTTAGGATATCAGTATATCACTCAAGATGCCAGTTCCATAATTTGGAATGTCACCTCTTGCTTATAGTTGGTAGCAAATGGAAAATAAACCACAGAATAATTCATGCATGAAAAAGAATTAAGTACACGTTATTCCTTCCAGAGCAAGGCATTGCTTTCATGAAGAATACATTTCTTAGAGTCCTGACTTTTTTATTGAAGATGAAATTAGTTTGGGACGTCTTTGCCAAGGATTTGGAGGCCTGCCCCATTCACCTGAACCCACTGCTATATTTGCTTATTGCAACTGCTGTAACATGTACCCAGAGGGCTCCTGTTATTCTAAGACGAAAGTAGCCATCTGGGATGACTGGCAGCTAGAAGACGGGCTGCCAGCAAACAGGCAGACCTGTAGCTGCTCAGACAGAGGCTGCCCCTGGGGGAGTAACTCTCCTAGGAAATAGGGGCAAAGTAGCAAGCTACACTGGGGCAGGTGTCTAGGCAGCCCAGGAGTCAAAGGCTGTAGGGAGCTGAGCTAAACCACAGAGGAGTTATCAGGCCAAGAGTGGAAAGCCCTGTGGGTGACTGGAGAGTCACTTCACAGGAAGGGGCAGGGCTTAAGGGGAACAGAGGGCTTGTAGGGAGTGAAGACCTAGGATGAGGAGGGTTTTGTTATATAGCCAATGGGAGTTTTAGTTGGAGCTGGGGGCTCATATTTTGGTGCCAGCTAATAAATCTATGAATCCATGGACTGGGTTGTGACTTCAGGGGAAGAGGTCATGGTGCTGCCAGAGGGGCACGCAACTGTTTTTAACCCTGCCAGGGGCCTTGCTCAGGGTGCTGTAAGGTGCCAACCAAGGCCCATGGGCTTGAAGCACAAGAGGGCCAAGAAGCCTGAGAGGTTGAGAAGCAGAGCCAGGGGTGTGAAGTGCAATAAGGGTGAGAAGCATGAAAGGACTGGATTGGGGCTGGAGCCCAGAAGTCAGGTCTGGCGCAGTGGGCCTAGGCTAAGCGAACCAGTGAGAGGAAAGGGGCGGAGGCCATAAAGGTCTAGGCCCCAACAAGGATGTAGAGGCCTGAGGTGGCCTGATCTTCGACAGGGGCAAAGGGTGGGGGGTGTCATGATTGATCACAAGATGAACATGAGTCACCAATGTAATGTTGCAGGTGGGAAAGCAAACCAAACTCTGGCTTGCATCCATAGTTGCTTCTCAAGTAAATCCCAGGATGTCATCCTCCTACTGTACTTGGCCTTGGTGAGGCCACAGCTGGAGTACTGCATCCAGTTCTGGCTCCACAATTCAAGAAGGATGTGGAGAAGCTTGAGAGAGTCCAGAGGAGAGTCATGCACAAGATCAGAGGTCAGGAGAACAAGCCTTATGATGAGAGGCTGAGCACCATGGGACTCTTCAGCCTGGAAAAGCACAGACTCAGGAGGGACCTGGTGGCTACCTTTAAGTACATCAGGGATGTACATCAGGATCTGGGGGAACATCCCAAGGGATGACGAGGTCCAACGGTCACAAACTCCTCCAAGACCGTTTTAGGCTGGACATAAGGAAAAACTTCTTTACTGTCTGAGCCCCCAAGGCCTGGAATAGGCTCCCTCCAGAGGTGGTGCAAGCACCTACTCTGGACTACTTTAAGAAGTGTTTGGCTGCTTATTTTGCAGGGATCCTCTGACCCTAGCTGACTTCATGCTTTTGGGTCAGGGGGCTCAACTCGATGATCTCCCAAGGTCCCTTCCAGCCCTAATGTCTGAAATCTATGAAATGTCTTTTCCAACCCCAAAGATTAGTTGACCAGTTTCCTCAAGCCTGTTACGTTTTTTGGCTGGTTTGTTTTTCTGGTTTGACAGTGATGCCTTTGGGTTTAGTAACTGTAATGCAATGACCCAAATTTGACATGAGACACACCAGGAAACAACTAGTATTTCTTCCATTATGAAATGTTTCATTTTGAATAACTAATGTAGTATTAGTTGATGTTTTCATGATTTGTTTAAAGCACAGTAGTATGGTAGAGATGTCTGCATTGCTACTAGACGTAGTCTACCCTTGGATTAAATGACAGTGTCCAGCAGTTTATGAGCGTGCTACATATTTGTAGTTTTTAGTTTTGTATTCACAGTTTGCTACTTTCAGTTTTGTCTAAGAATCTCTAAAGAGGTCTTAGTAATTTGTAACTTCCTGACCTAAATGTTGTTTCCATTGAGGGGTTTGTTTGTTTTTTGCAAGACTGTTCACAATTTCATAGGTAGCATAGTTGTATTCATGAGGGCAAAGTTGCTCTTTACTGCTTACCAGCTAAGCTGTAATGGTAGATGTTCTGCATTTCTGCCTGGAAGATGGTCAGATTATTTAGCTCAGAGGTTAAACATAATTTTTTTTTTAAAGTTGCATGTGAATGCAAAATAAAAAAAATTGGCTAGTGTAATTATGTTGTGTGCCCCTAACTTTCTTGTTCCAACTTCCTGAATAAAAGAGGCTTTATTCAATAAACAGTATTACATTGTGTGGTGAAGTGTTCAAGAAGGATGTTACTGCTTGTGAATTCGACTGAATCTTTATGCATTATAACAACATATCTCTAATGTTTAACGTATTACATATACATGTGAACCTTAGTAAATACAATTCAGACTGTAAAGAGAAAAAGAGTGAGTTCATTGGCAGTACTGTGATTGAAACTTGATGGTGGTTTACCCCATGTGAAGCCTCACTGAATTTTAACTTTTACACCCTGAATGCTTGAACAGTTCTGTCCTGAGGAAACAAGTAGACTGCATCTTAATCAGTGTTGTTCTCCCTATATTAACACAGAAGAAAATCTCCTTTTCAAATTGTGAATAATCTATTCTGTTGTGTTTTAGTGACTGCATATTGGAACTTAGCGTTATGCCAAAAGATGAAGACATCCTCCAATTGGTATGTTGTGTTTCTGAAATTTGAAATTAATATATGCTGATGAAGAAGCACATTGTTTTACTGAAAAAAAGGTTTTGAATGTATACTGTTTTGATCAGCTGTTTGGATTTTGTATCCCTGAAGAGAACTGAGTATGAATTTGGAGGTAAGGAAGAAGCGCTGTGGGTTGTATCGGTCAGGCTTTTCAGTACACGAGGCTCAGCGTGAGAGAGAACATGAGGCTCTTTAAGGGGGAAGCTGACAGGAAGGCAGTTAAGATTGAGACCTTCGGGGTAAAAGTTGCAGTCTGTATAGTGATTAGCTGCATCCCCTAAGGTTAGGCATTGCAGGACCTTAAAGGTGAAGAACAGAAGCTTTGGTATTTTTCTGGAGAAGGAAAAAAGGGGCCCAGTGAGGGACTCCTAAGAGGTCAGTGATTAGCCAAGATACGATCTTAGCAACAGCATGTTGAATACACTTGGTAGAAAAAAGGTCATAATACTCGAGACCAAAGAAGAGGAATCAAAAACTGGACCACTGATGACTGCTGGGATAAGAGTGTGAGCAAGTGTCTGTGTAATATGTGCCTATAGATCTTTAATAAATTCATTTCCTGGAAACAGGCCTTCAAAATCCAGTCACCAGTAACGATTAGGAAATTTTTTCAATGCAAGTATTATCAATTTCTGTGATGTCTACTTTACTTATTAAAAAAGGAACTAAGGGTATATTCCTGGTTTGGCTGAAGTCAGTAGAAGGACTCCCATTTACTAAAGCTGGGTGGGAGAGATTTTTATCCTGGAAAAATTTTCAAGATTCTAAAATTTTTCTGTAATAAATTATGATATGAAAATTGTTAAGAAAAAATCAGCAACATTTTTTTTAAATAGACAAGTCCCCAAAAAATTCCATTTGGTTCAAGCAAAATGAATCATTTTGATATTTTTGAAGTACTTAATTTCAATGTTGACCTTTTTAATTTAGTTGAAGTAATAATTTGTTTAAATTTAAAAAAAAGAAAAATGAAATTTTTTGAAAAACATTGAAACATGGTTCTGACAATTTTATGAGCATTAAACTTGTTGGCAGTTTTAGATTGAGGGTATTTTTTAGCATTGGTATAGAGATTTTTACCCTGTGATAATGTCTTTAAAAAGTATCTAATGCGATCTTGTCAAAAAAACCCTGAAAACAAAGACTATATATAAAGAGCATTAAAGGTTGCATGACTCAGACCTAAAGGTTGAGGAAGTAAGTGTTGATACGCTTTTGTAATCTCATTTTCGACCTCCTTGATTAAATGTTGCACTATGAACTGCTTTTTACACAGTATACCAGAACAGCTGAAGAGCTATGGAAAGTTGCTAGTGCACGCAGGCCATGTAAATTTGGAGCTAAATAAGTTTCAAGGATAAATGTGCCATCTTCTGTGCTTGAGGGGAGGTTATGCTAAGTGCTGAAAAGCATGCTGAATAGACTATGGAAATCCATTTTTTGAGATATTCTACCATAAAAGGCAGTATTGGCAAAAATGTCTAAAGGAATTAGAAGGACAAGTCTGACTGGATTTTAAGTTGATAAACTGGACAAATAAAAACCATGTAAGTATACAAGCATGTCAGATGCTATGTTTCTGCAGGAGCTACCCTGTTGTGTGGGTAAAGAGGTGAACCAGAGATGAGCATAGGTACTGTTCTGGGCTTTTGTTCAGGGGGAGGGGGTCTAGTAAAGATCTAAATGTGCATCTGTATGGGAGAGATCACGTTTTCTGAAAGCAGCATTAAATTTGGGTGTAGCTGACTGGTGACCAGCCTGGTACTGTGTGTAATGGTTCAAGTGAGCCTAGAGGCAGAAGGGAGCATAGTAAATCTGCTTACATGCAGGGCAGATTTCAAGCATGTACCTGTGACAATAGCCTCTTCTCTGTCTTGTCCCATCTCCTACCAGCAGTCTTATTACTTTAAGCTCTAGATATATCAAAATAAGTAATTACAAGTGTTTTAAAGTGTCTGAATATGCAACTGAGTTCATAAAATATAAGTATGTGGCATTCCCAGTGGGTTGATACACGGAGATGCAAAGACCAGTGTTACCTGCCCCAGGGACTCGAATCCCTGGCTGCTGCTGGTTCAGAGGTGTCTGCCTTCTCCAGCCTCTACTATTTCAGCAGTGGCATGGAGTCCCTGCACCTGCTGCAGCACCCCAGAGTCTGAGGAGCAGCCATTCTGGTACCCCGCTAAGAGAGTGCCAGGGATTGGTGCCCTTTCTTGCCCACTCCAAATAAAGCTGGTGCTTGCAAATATGCCAATAACTGAAAATGTTTGGGGCATTTTTGTTTTGTTTTGTTTTGCATTACAAATATATTCACCAGAACGTGAACCTAGTCAAATTAAATTGTTTAAATTGGTGAATCAGGGTGCTATAATGTGGGTGATGTGTCCTGTATGTCTCCTGTGCAGGCAGATCAAAAAACAGCTGCAGCTTTAAGCCCTTCCCAGTCTGACCCCACATGCTACTACTGAAAACAGAAGTGGGATGGGAAGGTGGGACTGTCTTGTGCTCCTCTGTTACTGGAAAGAGCATGCTGAGTCGGACCAGGAAAGGATGTGGTAAGAGCACAAGGGTACAGGGAATTTTGCCCAGGATGCAAAATTCCCTAGTTAAGTCTTTGCTCTTGCCTGCCTTACTTTTATCAGATAACCCAAATACATGCAGCAGAACCCTGGTTGAGAAGCAGTACACTGAGATGAGGAAGTATAACAATGGCTCTCAAACAAGGGTGCTACCAAATCAAAAAAAGTCGTGGTGGTGTTCTGATTGAAAAGTTTGAAAACAACTGGTTTAGATGATAAAATATTGGAGCATAACTTGGCGATAGTCACTATGAGCATTTGAGGGGGTGTAAGTTTTTGTATCCTATTCTTAATTGTTTGAACTGTACAGTTTCCCCAGAACTATCCAATTCTGGTCATGGCTACATTTCCCATAACTTACATGTAAGCATAGCAACAGCTTTGGGAGGATAGTGTAGCTGTAATTTTATAACAAGCTTTCAAAGAGCTTCATTTTAGGTGGGGAGAGAAGAAGGGCTTATAGAATTGCCAAGCAGTGCTTTTGATTGATGACCATGATGATAATGCCACAACCAACTTGCATATGCTCAGTTTACAACTCTCATTGGAATCCTAGGTCCTTGTCAACAATCTGCGTCAGGAATGTAGTTGTTTAGGGCTTTTAGACGTCTAAATATTCCTACTGTAGTTTAAGCTAAACTGCAGTGGCCCAATTTGTATTGTAACAGAATTAAGAGCATTCTACTTATCTTTTTCATGTATTAACTCCCTCAGAAGAATTAAAGGACTAACAAGAATATGCAAAGTGTATTTTCTTTTCTTCATATTTTGTCAGCTGTATCCAAATAAGTGTGTATATACCAGACAATGACTATTGATGCACTTCAACTTTTCTTTATTTTTAAACCTCCTTAAAAATGCTTCTTGACCTGCTGGCCAAAAGTTAAAATACTCCATAACAAAAAATGACCAATATCTCATCCATTTGTTTCCTCAAGGTATAGTATTATTGGAATGCTAATAAAATGAACTGCGTTCCTTTCTTTAAACGCCGCAGTAATTTTGTGCAGGCCATAACTGGGATTAAAGAAGGAATGATTTAACTGGTAAAAATTGACCCCAATCTCTAGACCCCCCTATATAAACCCCCCATACATACCTTATATATATTATAGATCTAAAAGCCCACAGAGAAGTAATTCAGATCAAAACATCATGAAGTTTCCAGTCAAACATCATGTATATATGATATATATTATGTTTCAATTAATATGAAAATATATATATAATAGATTTATATTTTAATGTGTTATTTATCTTAATTTTTATACTTGTATATTATATCTGTATAAATTACATATATTACATGCAA
>NW_017728886.1:30418909-30471249 GCF_001723895.1 Crocodylus porosus
CCTTGGAAATTTTTTTTTTTTTTTTTTTTTACCATTTCTACTTTCTCACAGTTGTAAATCTGTTTACTTACAAATGGCTATAACATTTAAAAATATTTCAAAATAATTTAAAATCAGTCTTTTATGTCTTATTTTGTGTATCAGTACACAGTTATGTACCAAAATGTAAAGTTTACTGGATTTTGTTGGTCAGAACCATAACTATTTAATTTGTAATCTGGGGCTTCTCCAGAACTTGTCAGTTTTAGATCTTAGCACTTCTTCAGTCAGTTTCTGTTGTGTTACTGTAGTGGATAAGTTTTACAAACCCTAAGGCTATGGACAAACATTCAAAAAGCCTGAGCCTGAATTGATTCAATCTTTGCAGGGTAGTCTAACCAGGCTGGATCAGTTTTTGTAACTGGACAGACATCTCAGAAATGCCGGTACATGCCTGCAGTGGCTCAGGCTAGAAGCTGGGGGATGCCAGAGCAGCCCTGCCTTCCCTGCGACAGTACTGAACTGAGGGGGGATGTGGCCAGGCCCTTACAGGATGCTCTGATTAGGGAGGCCCTGCCCCACTTCTGACCTACTCGGCAGGGAATTGATAACATGGTGTTTATCACCTCACAGGGACATTACCAGCTACCTGTTAATTCTGCCCTTGTCCCATCTGCCACAGCATGGACCCTAGCCAGCATGTGGTCAGCTAGCTAATGCTGAGAGGTGTTTGTGTAAGGCAGAGGGGGCAGAGGAAATCCGTGCTTATCAGGGAGTAGATAGGGGGGACAGCAGAGGGAATCCAGGCAGACCCTGCTGTACCTGCAGTCTCTGCCGGAGCTCCGGCCAGGAAGCAGATGGGTAGGGCCAGCCCTGCTGTGGAACAGAGAGCCCCACCCAGCCCAAAAAGCATGCCAGGATGCTGAAGGACTCTAGTGTAATTTAAAGCAGGAATGGATCTGGGACAGACATGCATAAACCGGTTTGAGCTAACTCAGTTAAGGCTGATCCTACATTCAGACAGGTTTATCTCAAACCCATTTCAGCCATTTCCAAACTGGATGATGTACACTGGATCTGTTACAGATTTAAACCAGTTTCTGATCACTTAAACAGGTTTATGTGTAATGTCTGTTCCTAGCCCAAAACACTTTATAAATTAGTTTTTAAAGAAAATGTTAATATGATCCTTGTCTGTGTGGGAGAACTATGTTGCATTTTTCTTAATGTAGCATGATTCTCTCTTATTTTATTTTTCTGCATACTATCTAGTGCGTCACTTTCATTTTTTCCTGGGTCTTCATCTTCCTTCCAATTTTTATTTAAAAAAATCTTACTGGGAGCCTACCAACATCATAAATGGCTACATATAAAAGGTCTAGAAATGCAGTTTTTATATTCTCTAAGGGAGCAAGCAGACAAAAAGTGCAAGATGTAATGGGAACACAGCTTGCTTCTATTTCATGAGTGGAAACATGAGAAATAAAAATAATTATATGGGTAGAATGTTTCTGCAGAATCATCTCTCTAATTTCAGATATACAGTGTGAAAGCAGCTGCAGTCAGCTGACAGCTTGTGGTTATGTTCTGATATATGTGAGTAAGGGGTGCACTGTTTTAAATGCATAATGAAGCCTTGGTTTCGTCATTTGGAAGCAGGAATGGTAGCAGCTCAGCAGAGATGAGAGACAGCAATGCTGCTCTAGTGGAAGGGAAGCCTTATTACAGAGAACCAGAGCTCTGTACAAGCAGCAGTAGAGATGCACCAAGGCAACATGGCACAAATTCATTTGGCTTTCCAGAAGGATAGGGACTAAGTACAAGGATCAGGTAGAGCCTGAAAGAGACATGCTTGCAAGGAAGCTGAAGTTATTTTTTATGCTTCACTGCCCTTTTCCTCTGTTGGTACCTTCCAGAGAAATCAGTGTAGATGTATTTTTAGCTTGCTGTATTCAGCCTCAATATGACAACATAATTCTGTCTTTACATCCGTAAGCAGCTTTTACTCTGTTTTCCTGTTTTCTGCCAGCTGCGGTTTACAAAGGATGTCACAGCACTGGTAAGAGATGTACAGTAGCCATTTCTCTGATTTTGTAAGGCATGTGGGTTTTTTTTGTATGGCTTTGTAGGACTCTATAATATTAAACCTGCAAGTTGGTGGAAATGAGCTAGATATTCTGGTTAGCTAAATTCTTTTCAGAGTATTTAACCTGTTAATTTGTGGTATGTGCCTGTGTTACTTGGTTGATTTCTTTTCAGTTTGCTTTAATATTCTGCATTTAACTAATACTCAACATAATATTTGTTGCAGCAGCATTGTAAGTGCCTCACCCTTACCCTCAGTACTTTGCTCTTAATATTATGTTTATGGCTGCACTTGGGGTTTTACAGCCTGTCTAATGCTAAGACAGGGCACGTTGATTGTCTGAAGTGAGCATGTTGTGATTTGAGCAGGAAATGCTGTAATATGATACCACACCTCACTGTGTAAAAGCCCTAGGAAATCATTTCAGTCTTCTGCTGCATTGGCAAGCTCAATGTTGTCTCTTTATTTCATCATGATTTAACTAAACGAGGTCATGCTAAAGTTTTTAAATAGCATTGGATTGTTTAAATGATCTGTATGCCTGATATTCATTTGGTGTATGTGCTGTTAGTTTCACAGTGATTACAGAAGTGTCTCTTGTAAAAGACAGCTGATTAAATGTGCAAAATGTAATATAAAATTTTTCTTAGAAGTTGGGCTCTTAAATGTAAGGTAAAATACAGATTATTGCATATGCTGAGTCAATTACTTTCAAATTTTAGTGCGCATCTCATTATAAAGATGTATAGGCAATAACAGGTGTGCATGTATTTTCATATTTATCTTCCTGTTTTTAAAAAAAAATTGCAGTACAGTTAGTGTCACTTTCTGAATCCATCTTCTGTAGGACTCGTAAGATTATATAAGGGGTGTTGGCTGACAGCAGAGATGTTATAATTTATTCTTACATTTAACAGCTCTGCCTCTTACATGTGAAACATATTTCAGAGAGAAGCATGTGTGCACAAATATTATCTACTACTTATATAGCAAGGAAAGAGAATTTTCTAGTGTTTGTTGAATTTGTTATACAGCCATTTCACTTGATTTCTGTGAAATCCTAGCTCCCAGCATCAAGAGGCTTAAATGGAAGGAATGATTGGAGCAAATCATAAAAAGTGTTAATCTCGCTTGATCAGTGCTCTTCATTTTCGAGAAATCTTTCCTTCTACCTCCACCCATTTTCAGAATTCAGGTTATTTTTCTAGTGATATCATATAGTAAATTTCTCCTCTTGCCACATGAAAATTAATGTTTTTGTATGTTTTGATTAGCTTTTTGGTTCAGTTCATATGTACTTAGAGATTTACTTGAAAATCGGATATGGTCCCTACCAAGGGGCTTTATCTTGCCACTGCATGATATAAAGCCAGGGTGATGATTCCTTGCCCCCTGCCCCTGCATCTGCCCCTTCTATGACTTAACACTTTTTAAATTATCCATTCACAGGCATATTCCCAAGATGCCTATTTGAAAGGCAATGAAACCTACAGTGGCAATGCTCAGAACATACCTGAACCACCATCAATATGTTATCCTCGAAAAGCAGCCATGGCTTCTGTCATGTCACATCCTAGTGACAAATCACCTTCTGTTTCTTCTCTGGGCAAACAGCAAGCCAGTAGACCAGTACGGACATTAACACCGCCAGACAGGGCCTATAGAATGGAAATACAAGTGCCTCCATCACCAACAGACATTGCAAAATCAAATACAGCTGTGTGTGTTTGCAATGAAACCGTAAGGACTGTTATTGTGCCTTCTGAGAAGGCTGTAGACTTGTCATCATCTAGAACCAATCATACTGGCCCATCACACAGGACAGAGGAAGTAAGATATGGTTTAAAGGATCAAACCACTTTAAAAACAAAAGTATGGACAACATCATCACCCTCTTCAGTGTCCACTGCCATTGTACTTCCTCAGACTTCTATTACAGGGCCAATAGATCACACTGGAATGCCAAGTAAATCTGGGAATTATGGAGGACATCCAGAATGGATCTCAAGCACTAGACCAGCTACTCAAGTTGCAGGTTCTCCTCCTGTCTCTACTAATCACTGCATTTCTCCAAACTCCCAGCAGCACATAGACTGGAAAAACTACAAAACTTACAAAGAATATATAGATAATAGACGTTTGCACATGTATGGTTGCCGAACAATACAGGAAAGATTAAACAGTTTGAGAGCAGCCTCCCAAAGCACAACAGACTATAATCAAGTGATGCCCAATCGAACTGCTCCACAGGTACGACGTAGGAGCACCTCTCGTGATAGGGTTCCACAGTCTGTTCAGATCCGTCAGCGAAGCGCATCACAGGAAAGGTTGGAAGAATCAGTATTGATGAAAGAATGGCCAAGAAGTGCTTCACAAGATGCATTAATTTCACCATCTATTAGTGCTAGGAGCCACAAGACTCGGTCATGGGATTACCTCAGCAAACAGGGTGACATGTTAGAAAACTTTTGTACTGAGAGTCTTGTTACAGATTCAAATGGAGACAGAAAAAAGAGTTACAAATGGTCTGGATTTACTGAACAGGATGATCGACGAGGAATTTATGAGAGATCTAGACAGCATGCATTCCATATGTCCCTTCGAGGTCCGCATTTTTCTGTGGCTACAGGTGCTTATAATTCAGACAATAGCAGAATTGGTAGTAGAGCCTGTGTATCTGCTACACATTTCCAGAAAGTTCCATCAGATATAAAAATGCTGCAGCCTACTAGAGACTTGCAAGCTGCTGGTGGATTTTCAAAGACTACACTCACTTCACAAGAGAAATCACCCCTTGTGACAGCTAGGGGTTCTAAAAGTAACTCTTTGAAGAATCTTCCCTATGTAGCAAAAGCATTATTTCCCATTAACCAGAACCTGGATGGTGTTGCCGCCAAAGACCAAAGAGCAGTAAATCACTTGGATCAAAGTGATCTGCAAAATCAACAATCAAGGATCCAAGCAGAAAGTGACCCAGACCACAAAACAGAAACTGATGAGAGCATCCAATCCCCCTCTTTATCTGCAGCTTCTGCCGAACCTGTTCAACAAATAGGTGAGAGTTCAACTACCTCTGATAAATTTGATATTCCCATCAGACAAAAGATTCAAGATTTTGAAAGGGAAGATGCAAAGAAGTCTGAAGTGCAGCAAGCCAATATTTTAGAAAACGATGACAACCTTGTTATGCAAGAAAAATCTCCCTCCAGCCAACCCACTCCTCAGCATTTGAGGCACAATGTTGAACCTGAGCTTCAGCAACCTGACATTCTGGAAAATTATAAAGCCACCATTATTACAGGAGAAAAGTTTCCTTCCACTCAAAGAACTCCTCAGCCTTTGAGACATCACTCTGAGCCCGAACTTCAGCGGCCCAGTATTCTGGAAAATGATAAAGCACAAGAAAAGTCTCCTTCTGGTCAACAAACTGAGCCTCTGAGACATCACTCTGAACCAGACAGTCAGCAGCCCAACATTACGGAAAATGAAAAGGCTACTGTTGTCATGCGAGAAAAGTCTCCTTCTGGTCAACAAACTCCTCAACCTTTGAGACACCACTCCTACATCCTTGCAGTAAATGATCAGGAAGCTGTCTCGGACACCACCTGTTGGTTACCTAATGATGCTCGTCGAGAGGTTCATATAAAAAGGATAGAAGAAAGGAAAGCATCTGGTTCCAGCCCACCTGGTGATTCCTTGGCATCCATTCCATTTATAGGTGAGTAAATTGAATTAATGTTATTAATGTCCTACATAAAACATGTTTTGTGGGGGGGGGTTTCTTGCTTGTGTTTTAGTTTTATAGTTTGAATAAAGAGAGAAGCATCCCAGGTGGCTGACCAGAATTTCATCAACCTTCTGTCTTTTCTGCTACTACACATCTAAAAAAAATACTAATTTGGTGAACACTGGAAGTTGTTCTTATGGGTACAATACATGTAGGAAAATCTGCTGTGGTTCAAGATGTTTCTGTAGAATTGTCCTCAGATCCTTGGAAAACTCCCAAAATTTTTGTAACATTTTCAGCCTATTTCTTTACAGCCTAATTTAATCTCGAATGTAAGATGGCCCTGATTATAAGATGACCTCTCCAATTAATTAGATTTTAAATATGGAAAATTTGATGCAATTTTCCAGGTATAGAGTCTAATTTTTGCAGATATGTCTTGAATTTGCCCCCACCCACTGCTACAGCAAGGAAAATAAATCAGGAGGGTCAGGTAGCCCTTTTACCTTCTGCCCCTCCAAACTTCTTCCCTTGCAGACCCTTCTCCCCCTCCTTACTGTCAGACCCTGCTCTCCTTGAGCACATGCCAGTAAGGAGAAAATCTGAAAAAATGGACTTTGAAATAAACGTAGCTGTAGTAATTTACATGTAGTACCCACAGACTTAATTCCTCCAAAATTGATGGGTTTTACCTTTGTTGAAACTGCTGCAATTTTTAACACAGGTACTCCATAAACATACTTTTAAGCAGCACTTTGGCATCTATTTATACATAGTAGAAACTATACATTATATTAGTCCAAAGCCAAAAAGCTCATGATTTACTACATAGTTCATTGGGTTGGGTAGCGTCAACACTATTTCAAGCCATGGTAACCCCACATTTCAGTATCTGTGTACTCCAGCTACACCCCCCCCCACAAAAGACCTGTGTGCTGATCAGCCCCACACTCATGACTGGCACCTGGTGTTTTTGTCACGAGTCCTGGGATCCTCCAAAAATTGATACACAGTTTAGGCATAGGGCAACCTGGTCTGGCTTAACCTCATGGAGGGTGGGGCCACGTTAGTCATATGTGCCAGGCTGGGGGCTGACAGAGGGATTCTGAGTAAACTGTTTGAAGCCCCATTTGGTGGTTTTTGCCAGACATTTAAAGCTAGTGAAGAACCAGGAATTATTGGAAATGGGGAAAACAGGCATGAAATGTGGAAAATTTGGCTGTGGGAGTGAAGAGAAAGTCAAAATGTATGCAGTGTTATGGCTCATCATGACTTGAAAAAGAGTTGGCACTGAGGGGGACTGTACTCAAATGGGCTATACTAACTTATCCTTGTGGTAGTTTCCCATCATCATCTTGGCCTTTTGGCTATGATTAAGCATTTTTGGCACCAAGGGGAGGGTGTCTGGGCTGGGTCTGGCCCTCCCAGTGCCAGCCTAGTATTACAGTATCTCTGGGCCCAGTGCCACTTCCATGTAGAGAGAACATCTGCCTATTTCCCCCCTGCCCCCAACCCCAAGCCACGCCAAAAAGAAAAATCATTTCCATCAATAGGTTTTTCCAATATGGACCATTTGTTTTATAGTCATGCCTTCAGTGTTGGCTGCCTCTAGTAAAACTTCAAAGTTTGTTTCCACTACTGTACACATGGTGCTTTTTGGCAGCAGTTTACTAATAGTGTAGTTAGTGAGGTTTCCGTGTATATGAATGTAAGACAAGGAAGGGGCCTTTGCCCCCCAGGGTGATTGAGGGGGAAAAAACCACATCTTGTATTTGACTAAATATGGTAATCCCTTAGCACAAGAGGTAGTGTACCGTATGTTTTAATATATATTTACAAGAATAGTTTGGAACCGTAAGAACTCATGCAATCATTTATTAAAAAAAATATGGACATGGAATTTGGACTGACAATTTATGAAAGAAATTGGTCTCAGGAAAGGATACAAATAAGTAGTGTGTCAAGTTTTGAGTACTGGAGTGGAGCCAAACTGTTCCACGTGCCATTTGGCAGCAATAAATGTCATATTTTCTTGCATATAACATGCCACCTATTTCGGAAAGCCCCCCAAGAAGGAAAAAAAAAATCTTATCGTGGAATATGGGTAAGTGCCAGAGGTCTCAGGGTCATGCACTGGGATTGTGGGCCATGAGCTGGGATGCTGTGGGAAGGCCCAATTTAGCGTACTGGCACTGGGGCTGCAGGACATGGTGAGGCCTGATTTGGTGCTGGGGCCGCATGCTAGGTTTGGAGCTGTATGCTGAGTTGGACCAGGCGCTCTGAGCCGCAGATCAACTCCTATGCTGTCCTAATCTGGAATGTAGTTGGAAAAGGGGTTCCCCATGTCAAAAAGTTTTGGGGGGGGGGGGCAGGGGGAGCTGTGGCAGCGTTATCTGATGTGGCTCCCAGAGCTGTGGTACTAGGTCCACTCCATCTTCTCCCACACACATTTTCAGATCTATGGGGAGTACTTTTCCTCACGTATAGTGTGCACCCCAATTTTCCCTAGCTGATTTTGGGGGAAAAGATGTGGGTTATGTGCAAGAAAATATGGTAATACTATTCTGCAAGCAAGGAAAAGAGACATGGAAACAGCTGAAAAGATCTTTAAGAGCAAAATGAATTAAAGAGCACATGGACTGGGTCTCTGGCAGGGATCTAAGAGAAAGCAGAATTATGTAGAAGGTCAAGATGAAGAAATCAGGCTTATTATGGACAGAACATTTTGCAAGCCATGACAGGTAGAGGAGAATGATACTAGGACATAACAAATGTACTGTCATGAAACCCGCTTTCATCTTAGTTCTGTTATGCTGGGTTTTTTTCTTCAGCTGGATATCATCTGTTTTTATTTTTAAAATATTTAAGCTCATGCTTAATAAAATTACATACATCATGTTTGAATATCAGGAGTCTTCTAACCACATGTCATTTAAATTTTGTGCTGTAACAGATAATGAAGGCTACATTACACGAAAGATTTTGTAAAAAGAGTTGGACTTAAACAAAAAAGGTTGAATTTTTGATGGATGTAGCCTGTTTTCAGATTTTAAAGGTAAATAAAGTTTAAAGCACAAAGAAGCTTTAAATTGTGGCAGTTCTTTTGGTAATGGTTGTGCAGCTCAGAAGAAACAGGATTGTAACCTTCTCTGTTAGTCTTGGTTTGCTGTCAAAACTTTTGGGTACTGTAGTCTTGTGAATTCTCATAGCTTTGTAGTTGCATGGATGGGAGACTGCCAGAGCTCTAGGAAATAATGCTGTCGATTTAGTAGGGGGCACAGTGGGAGTCAATGATGCAGATTCCGTTTTCTGGACAGAATTTAAAACCAAAGCCTAAGCTCCTTGGTTACATTAAATGACCCTTCTTGAAAGAGTAGGAATATTGATTGTTAATGAAACTCAACCCTTGAAATTGCAGTTGGCTTCAGAATCTTCATTTTTTATTCTAGACCATCATTAACAAATAAAGAGACGCATCAGTTTGGAAATCATGTAGTTTGGCATACTTTTAAATTTTTTGCTGAAGAGGTATTTGGTAAACTTCAAGAATTTTCTAATACTTTGGAGAGTGTCAGTTATATTGGCAGTTGATGCAAGATGTCCAAGAAAATTCTACAACTAGTAAATTCCAACCTCTCATATCTTCTTTTTACTGAGAGCTAGGAAGAAAATAAGTTTTCCTGTTTCTTAATTTTTGATTGAACTAATCATTGAACTTGAACCATGTAAACAAACCCACTGAAGAGCCTACTGCTGTGAAAAGCTAGGTTAGCACTTAAACTCTGTTTCTAGGTGCTTAGCTGGTAATTTCTGTTAAATGAATTACTTTTGAATAATCTTGTTCTATATTTAAATGGTTTTCACTGACTGTAGTGAATGTAACTCTTTACATAAGTTGGCATACTTTCAAATTTAGTAGATGTTAATAATTAGTTTTAAAAAGAAAAAATGTATATACCATATTTACTTGAATAGCAGTTGACTGTGACTATAAGATGACCACCCCAATAATTAGATTCTGTATATAGAAATTTTGTAAGTCTCTTATAATTTTCCAGGTGTAGAATCTAAATATTGGAGTCTTTCCTTGCATTTGTACCGTTTCCACTGCCACAGCAGGGAAAATAAATCTGGGAGATCAGGTAGCCTTACTCTCTGCTTCTCTCCAAGTTTTTAGCATGGCAGCCCCTCCCCCCTCTCCTTACTGTCAGATCCTGCTCTCCCTGAGCACATGGAAGTGAGGAGCAAATTTTGAAGCAATTACCTGGAAATTAAACATGGCTGTAGCAATTTACATGTATTACCTACACACTTAGTTTATCCAGAGTTGATGGATGTTATCTTTTTTTTGAAACTGCTGTAAGCTTTAGCATAGGTACTCCACACTTTTTAGCAGTTCTTTGGCACCTCTTATATGTAGTAAACTGTGCGTATTAGTCCTAATCCAGAGGCTTGTGATTTACCATCCAATTCATTGGGCTGGGCCCCAGCAGGGTCAGCAGCATTTAAAGTCATGGTGATCCCATAAGTCAGTACTGATCCCATAGCTCAGCACTCAACACACATACGTGTGTACTCCATATACCCCCATGGAGGATCCATGTACTAATAAGCCCTAACCTGTGCCTGGAACCTGGTGTTCTTGTCCTGAGTCCTGGGATCCTCCGAAGATCTATATGCAGATGAGGTGCAAGGGAATCTGGTCTGGCTTCACCTCATGGAGTGCGAGGCCACAGTAATTATTTGTGCCTGACTCAGAGAGGGGCGGGCCAACAGGGAGATTCTGGATGAGCTGCTTGGGGCCCAATTTTTTAATGTTTACCAGGCATTTAAGGCTGGCGAAGAAACAGGAATCATTGGAAATGGAAAAGAAAGGCACAGTTCAGCTGTAGGAGTGAAGAAGTCGTTGAAATGCATTCAGTGCAGTGGACTACCATAAGCTGAAAAAAAGTCGGCACTAAGGAGGGTTACGTTTAATGGGCACTATGATGTATCTTATTCACGTGGACTGTACTCACCCACCCTTGTGGCGGATTCCCATCAGCAGGTTTGCCCAGTGTGGGCCATGTGCTTTTATAGTCATGCTCAATGTTGGCTGCTTTTAATCAACTTCATAGCTGGCCTCTTACTAAGCACTAGGGATGTAAATATCATTAAGAAAATTATCTGTTTAACCTCCTCTAATTATATTGGTTAAATGGCTCCCCAGTAACATGGCAGCTTGGATATGACTGCTGCTGGGAACTGCACCCTAACCCCTTTCAACAACACAGCCCATGTGAAGCCTGGCACTGGGAGGGAGAGAGTACCTGTAAGGGAGCAGCTAATTGCTTAGTTAATGAGTCATTAGGCCACCTGCTGTTTTCCTCTTAGGCTATGGCAGGGATGGGCAAAATGACCAATTTGGCTGGCAGCCAGACTCCATTTCCCAGCAGCCCCTGCCTGCATGACTGAGGCCCGTCTCCATGGAGACCCCAGCAGCATTTGCACTGTGAAAATTCAAGGCTGGAGTTGCCATGGAGACCAGCTGCTGCTATGTTGGCAGGGCAGGGGGCTGCTCCGGACTTGCTGGGATCTTGCGATGGGGACAACTTGCTCTGGAGCCAGGGCAGACCTGTGATCTGTAGCCTACATGCTCTGGGTAGGGGTGTACAGGCAGGGGATCGCTGCTCTGCCCCTGCTCCATACCAGTCTGTCACCGCTGTAAGGAGCCAGGGCAGAGCCTCCAGCCACCTAGAGCATGCAAGCTACAGATCATGGTTCTGCCCTGGCTCTGGAGCAAGCTGCCCCCATTGCAAGATCCCGACGGCTTTGGAGCATCCTCCTGCCCTGCCAGCATGGCAGTGGCTGGTCTCCATGGCAACCGCAGCCTTAAGCTTTCACAGCACAGGGGTGGCTGGGAAATGGAGTCCACTGCCAATCAGATCCAGCCCGTAGGCCTTATTTTGCTTGTCTCTGAGCTATGGGTATTAGTCCCCCTTGCACCTCCCACTTTCCTTTCCTCCCTCCCTTTTGCCTCCCTTGCTGCCACCTGGTTCCTGCTGGGGCAGAGTGTAGCTTCCCTTCCCCTCCCCCCCTTCTCTGCCAGACTATGCCTGCCTAGAGCTAAGCAATAACCGGTAAGCTAACCGGTTATCTATTGGTTAAATGATTAATTGTTTAATCTTTCGTATCCATACTGAGCACATGCTGCTTTTGGCAGCAGTTTAATGATAGACGATGTATTTATTTTAGTGAGATTTCATTTTGTGTGTTTATAAGACAAAAGGCTTTGTTCCCTATGCCAGCTGGTGTGGGGAACCTCATCTAGTATTTGAGTAAATATGATAATATTTCAAATGTCCCGTTTTCTGTTTTTTATTTTTAAACAAATTTTTATCCACTCTGTTCATGAACTTGTTTCTTTCAGGTGCACAGTAAGTAGTTAATAAATGCCTGTAGAATTTCAGAGACTTAACTGCCTTTTACAAACATTATCTCCAACAAAGTTGGGTCAGTTAAGGCCATCACCAATTTGCTGAGTACTGCGTTTGAGTACTGCATTTGACAGAAAGCCAAAAGCATAATAGCTTTCTTTATTTTTTTTCTTTATATAAAATATTGACAGTCTAGAATACAGTAGAAGTAAAAATATGTTCATTTTGATCTTTGATTCATGACTCCTACCTCTCTGCCCCTCTAAATCAAACAAACTGGGCTATAGCAAACTGCAGTTCATGCTAAAGTGATTCTGGACCAGAGTAGTGTTAAATACCAAAATTCATTGTCCGTGGTGTATGCTGTTCAGTATTCATTATGGGCAGATTTCCAAATTTGGTATCTGGCTAAACATAGATACGTATTACGGAAGTTTCAGAGAGCTTTCAGATTTACCAAAGACTTTAACAGGTCAGGTCCAACAGGGAAAACTTAAAATATACTGTGATGTTCCTGTTCATTCTACCAGTTATGTTCTTGAATTTTCAAGTTGCATAAATACAAATGTGACTGCAGTAGAAATCAGGACTAACATTGTTCCCCTTTCGAGGGATATTTATTTCCTTTATTTTAATGGCACCATGGGTACAGCCTTTAATGTTTCATCAGTGTTTCCATTATAAGCCTCAGTCTCCACTCCCCAATTTTTTTCGTAGTCTTATAACTTGGCCTGAATTTTTGTACTGCAGCCCCAGGCTGAAAATTCAATGTTCCTTATCCAAAGAACAATTTAAAAAAAAATGATACTTTAAAATACAGCAGCATGGACACAAATTACAAGTTAATATTTTAAAACTTCAATTTGTGCTTCTGTAGCTCAAAACATATTTATAATTAAAACTTCAAATTTAAAATCAATAGTCCAAAATGTTTAGCAGAGTGAAGATCTAACTGAAAACAGATTTTGAATGTTGTTGTTTGTTTAGCAATGGATACATTTCACAATTAAATTAATATATAAAAGATCCATGGCATATCACTATAATTTAAAGAAGTTACACTCTCACAAGCCATCAAGTGGTACTTAGCCAGAAATAGATATGCCCTGAAGTCTATCACATGGATCATAATTTCTTTTATACAACTTGGAAATATAATTAAACCTTCATAGCTAGATGGCATCCATACATAGTTTTTTTTCACATATATCCATCTATTTACTGTTATTATAACACTAGACTAAATATACACACCATCATAGATCATAAAAAAATAGGACTGAAAGGAACCTCGTATGGTCATCTAGTTCTGCCCCCTGCTCAAGGAAGGATCATTCCTGACTAAACTGCCAAGTGTTTGTCTAACTTACTTCTGAAAGTTTCCAAGGTTCTCTAAGTAGTCTGTTCCAATGCCTAGCTGCCCTCATAGTCAGGAAGCTCCTCCTAATTTCCAACCTAACTTTTCCCTGTAGCAGTTTAAGGCTATTGCTTCTAGTCCTGTCCCTTAAAACTACTGAAAAAGCCATCTTCATCCTCCCTAAATCATCCTTTAGGTATTTGAAGACAGTTATCAAATTCCCCCTCAGTCACCTCTAGGCTAAATAATCCTAGTTCTTTCAGCGTTGACCATAAGTCTTAACTCCAAAGGCCCCTGATCATATTGGTTGCCCTTTTTTGGCCTCTTTCCAAGCTGTCCATGCCCTTAAAGAGTGGGGCCCAAAACTGGACACAGTAGTTCAGGTGAGGCCTCACCAGTGCCAAATAGAGCAGAAGAACTACTTACCTTGATTTGCAAGTGACACTCCTTAATAGCTGACTTTTTGAAACAAGTGCACACGATTGGTTCATATCCAGTTGATGACCCACTGTAACCCCAAGATCCTTCTCTACAGTGCTGTACCCTAGCCAGTTATTCTCCAGTCTGTATTTGTGTCTCAGGTTCCAAGCGCAGGACTTTGTGTCCTTGCTGAATCTCCTCTGGCAAACTCAAGAGGCTAGTTGGAGAGGTCCTCTGCGATTAGTAACTGGACGATTTGGGAGTTCAGGAACAGTGGTGCTTCCTTAAGGAGACAATTCTCACTGCCCAAAAACAGACCATCCCCACATGGACAAAAAAAAGCAGGAGAGGAGCCAAGAGACCTGCTTGGCTTGGCTTACAAAGGACTATTGAACTACTGAAAAAGGAAGGAGGAGCATACAAGCAATGGTAGAATGGTTCAGCAACCAGAGAGGAATACAACCATATTGCCAAGGCTTGCAGAGAATGAGACATGAAAAACTAAGGTAGGCACAGAGATCAAACTGGCAACTGGAATAAAGGACAACAAAAAGTCCTTCTATAGATACATAGGGAGCAAGAAAAAATTGGTCTCCACAGTGGGACCCCTACTGAATATTCTGGGGCAGCCTGCAGTTCATTCCTGTGAAAAGGCAGAACTCCTAAATACCTACTTCACATCAGTATTCCTTAAATCAAATGGAGGCTGTTCCCCTGGCCAGAGACGCAGGGCATATGGGGAAGACAACAGACTACATGAAATCAGTCCCAAACAGGCGAGGGATCTCCTGCAACACTTGGACATTTTCAGGTCTGCAGATGACCTGCATCTGAGAGTCCTGAAAGAACTGGCTGAGCTTATAGCAGCATTACTGGCAAAGTTGTTTGAACAGTCATGGAGCTCTGGAGTGGTCCCTGACTGGAAGAGGGCCAATGTGGTGCCCATCTTCAAGAAAGAAAAGAGAGATGACCCTGCAAACTACAGACGGGTCTGCCTGACTTCGGTCCTAGGTAAAATTTTTGAAAAATTTGTTAAGGAGGCTGTCAGTTAGAAGCTAGTAACTGTTAGGGTGTTAAGAAGCAACCAGCACAGCTTTGCCAAGGGTAGATCATGCCTGACAAACCTGGTGTCCTTCTACAACCAGATAACTAAACATCTGGCTGAAGGACACAAGGTTGATGTAATTTACTTGGACTTCAGTAAAGCCTTTGATTCTGTTTCCAACAGGATTCTGTCAACCAAACTGGAGGGTACTGGGCTGGACCAGTCTACAGTGAGGTGGGTGGACAACTATCTTAGAGGCCAATCCCAGAGAGTTGTAATTGATGGGATGGCCTTATCCTGGAGGGTCATCTTTAGTGGTATCACCCAGGGATCAGTGCTTGGACCTGTGCTCTTTAACATATTTATTAATGACTTGGGTGAGGGGGTGGAAAGTTCAGTGATTAAATTAGCAGATGATACCAAGCTGCAGAGAAATGCAGGAACATCAGAGGATAGGGTAAAGATCCAGAACGATCTTGACAGGCTGGCTTTATGGACTGAATGGAATCAGATGAGGTTTAACAGGGTCACGTGCAGAGTTCTTCATCCAGGTAAGAAGAACCTTCACAATAACTACACAGTGGGTGGTGGTCCACTGGTTGACGCAGCATCTGAACAGGACCTGGGGGTCATGATAGACTGGAAGATGAACGTGAGCCATGAGTGTGATGAGAAGAGCAAACAGAACTCTGGTGTACATCAGCTCGTGTTACCAGTAGATCCAGGGAGGTGCTCCTCACTCCCTGTTCAACGTTGGTAAGACCACAGCTGGAATACTGTGTGCAGTTCTGGGCACCGTACTTCAAGAAGGATGTGGATAAGTTTGAGAGGGTACAGAAAAGAACCACCTGTATGATTAGATGCATGGAGGATAGGCCCTATGAGGAAAAACTCCAGGAACTAGGCCTGTGCAGTCTGAGTAAGAGAAGGCTGAGAGGTGAATTAATAGCTGCCTACAAGTATGTCAGGGGTGAGCATCAAGATCTAGGGGAGCAACTCTTCAGGAAGGCACCTTGAGAGGACGATGACCAATGGGCATAAGCTTAATAGAAGATAAATTCAGGCTGGACATAAGAAAAAACTTTTTCTCTGAAAGGGTCACCAGAATCTGAAACACACTTCCAGCAGAGGTGGTGCAGTCACCATCCTTGGAGGTATTCAAAATGACACTGGACAAGCACCTTATTGAGCTAGTCTGAACCCAGTAACTTCCTGTCCACCTTGGTGAATTCATGCTGATTTGTTCCTGATCACCTTATTCTCCTCTAGGTGTTTCACAGTGAATTCCTTGAGGACCTACTCCATGATCTTTTCAGATAGCAAGGACGGGCTGACTGGTCTGTAGCTCTCAGGATTCTCCTCCTTCCCCATCTAAGATGGGCACTATATTTGCTCTTTTCCTGTCAGCAGCAACCTCACTCAACCTCCATGAGTTCTCAAAAAGACAGCCAGTGGCTCCAAAATTACGTCAGCTGTTTCCTTCAGTACCCTCGGGTGCATGTTATTTTGCCCCACCAACTTGCAAACATTTAGTTTCTCTAAGTAATCCTTAATCTTCTCTCACTGCCTATCTCTGCTGCCCACTGCACTTGTCATTAGGGCTGTATGAAGCTTCGGGTGATGATTCGATTCGGAGGAGATTCAGCCTGATTTGGTGGCCAATCTCCAAATCTGAATTGCTCGAGGGGACCAGTAAAAAGGTCTGGATTGATGCAAAAGCTCTCCTAATTTTCGGAAAAGATTCAGAGAGGTTTAATTTGGGCAGTCCCTGCTCACTGCAGCAGGGAGCTGGAGCTGGACTTGGAGTTGGTAAGTAGGTGGTGGCGGGGCAGGGACTGGGGGAGGGGACTATGGGGGGACCCCTGCCAGCCCCCATCTCCTGCCTGCTCCCTCAGCCCCTTGACTCCTGCCTGACCCAGCTCCCAGTACTTAAAACAGAAAGCCTGGACTCATCAGATGCTGCTGGGTGGGAGTAATCTCTGCTGTCCCCCGCTGCTCCCCGAATCACCAAATCAGTTGAATCCTCCGAATCGGCTGAATCCAAAGTGAATACTAGCCGCTTTGCACAACCTACTTGTCAGCTGGTACTTGCCCCTGTGTGTGAGATCTGAAATAAAGAAGGCATTAAATAGTTCAGCTTTCTCTACATCATGTGCAACCAGATTGCCTTCTGCATTCTGTAAGGCACCTATGGAATACTGGTCTTCCTCTTACTTTTGACATACCTCTAGAATCCCTTTTTATTGCCTTGTATTCCTTGCCAGCTGCATCTTAAATTGAGTCTTGGTCTTTCTAATTTGATCTCTGCATGCCCATGCAATACTTTTGTCCTCTTCCCTAATACTATGACCAGGCTTCCAGTTTTTGTAGGATTTCTTTTTGAGTTTCAAGCAATCCTTGAAGAGATTGCTGTCTAGCCAGGCTGGTCTCCTTAGAGGGCTTACTTAAAGCATCTGAAAGTAGATGAGGCTCATCCTTAAAGGTCATCCTTTTGGAAGACTTTTCAGCAAAAGTAGTAAGAGCAAAAAAGCTTTTCTAGTTTTGGGAGATAGCTCGATCATTTTTTTTTTTTTAAAGGGATTTTATGATTTGCCTGCAATAGCATCGACTAGATAGGATGGACCAAGTTCTTACTAGTGATGTGTTTCTGTAGCTGATTTATTGATTATTTATTTCTTTGTGCATGCATGCACATGTGCATTGCACACACACTGTGTGTATCAGTTTGCTTATTGATTTAAGAAATTATAATGCTAATTTTCCAGATGATTGTTTTGTGAATGGATATGTGGTAGTATGTCATTTCTTAGAAAGCTGCCAAATATTGAAAGCTTTAAAAAGTTAATCTATTTTTTTCCCTTAATATTTGTCAATTGCTTTAAAAATATGAAATACTGGGAGACGACAAATCTTAATAGAATGTGCCACATGGATCCATTTTCACAATCGTGTCTTGAATTTAGAGACGTTGGCCCAGCTGATACTTGAAGCTCTCTGAGCACAATTTTTCATGGTATCTTTATGTACTTTACTTACTCTTCTGTAAGATGACAAAGTAACTACCATACATTTTTATATTTAGATAATTTGTATGAAAGTTATCACCTGTGTGTGATAACGTTGCCTACATAGGATTTTTTTTTAGTTAGAAGGAATGAGGCTGCAGTAGTATGCTACTCAGTACTTCTAAGAAAAGATTAGTTAATTTATCCGGTGACAGGAAAAGAAGTTTCTTTCTAGAAGTGTGTACTTACTAGTTTTCTGACCAAGACCAAATATTTGAAAAAAATATGGAAGCTTTTCTTAAATATGCCTCAGTGCTTTATGTTCATTCTGATCTTTCTGAGGGCAGGGGTAGAGTTGCACGGTGTAGACAAATCAAATCAGAAATGCATAAACTATCCCCTGATTTGAAGATTAATCTTTTAATCTAGACCCAAAAAAGCAAAGCTGTCATGTTTTGGGGTTGTTTTTTTTTCCCTGTTGGAACTATTTATACTGAATAGTGAAGAAATAGGTGAGAAAAAACTGTGAATTTAAGCATTTAGTTTGTAATAGGTAGAATATAATCCCTGCCCTTTGTCAGTGATTGAAAGGGAGTGATACAAGTTGATGCTATCCCACTGTTTCAGGCCTTCTATGGCTGAATTATTACCTCACCAGTGAAAACATCTTTTTTTATTAAGGACTTGAGTTTCTGCAAACAGGTTATATTGCTCACCTTCTTTAGCTTCCAACAGATTACTACCACTCCCTCCAAAAAAACTAGTTCAGCATTGTAAATCCACAAGGTTGTGTAACCAAAATTACAATGCTGACTTGTGTATGGATTACTGTTTGTACATCTTAAAATAACGCCCAAAAATCAGAAGTGAATTTCATAAAGCCTATGAAATAAAATTAGGAAACTGAATTTCCCCCCTCAAATGTGTATAATTTTATGGACTTGTGTGTGAATTTAATTACACCTTGTGCTATGTTTGTTCTCAAGTAATTCTCAGCATATACACCAAATTAAATGCTTTTAAAAGTCCAGGCATACAAGTATTTTATTATGATTTAATTAAGTTTTGCAGAAGGTAACTGCATGATTTCAAGCTTTAAATCAGATAATAAATGAGCCTGGTATAAATTGCACACTGATTAGAGTATGATCTCATGTTTACATTATCTTTTAAATGTTTATAACATTGATTTGGAATAACAGTAACATATTCCATAATACTTTTATGAAATAATACAACCCCTAGCTCATGTTTTTGTGACACTGAGATGTTATTTTCAGTACTGCTAACTCCACGTATTTAAAGATCATGAATCGGACCACAACATTGATTTCCATAAAAATTATGAAATTGGTCAAAATATTGAATAAATGTTAAAATAATAAAGGTGTACTTAAAAGCATAAGCATTAAAGGCTCAAAGCTTCTTCTGTCAGAAGACCAGAGACTTATCCTTTTTTCCCTAATAGAAGTTAGGATTAATATAGAACAAAATTACTCCAAGAAGAAACAAATAAATGAACCATCAACAAGAGTCATGCTGTGATTGTGGTAGGGTATTCATCCAAAAGAAATGTTTGGAGGTGGTATGTATGTCTGTATCTTCAGAAGTTGAGCTGATCTTGGCATACCGTCTGAAAAGATGAATACCCTATGACTGTCTCCTCATTTTGGCCTATTTTTTCTACCCTTCCTTTTGCAGACTAACATGGCTGTGTAAATATCTAGTTTTTCTAGCACGTGAGGTATTGGTAGCTGTCTACTGATGCCTGAATGGCTGTGTCTGTGAAGGCTACCAGTAATGGCAGCCTTTCTCCACTGTGTTCCCCTGTGCCAGCCTAGATGCATTGTAGTCATTTATGAATAAAACCTTATTTGAGTTTTAAGAACTTTTCACAATTTAAGGAAATGAGTTTCAAAGTCTTATAAATAGGGGTCTACCTAACTTGAGGAGGCGGCAGGGCAGGTTTTATAGCTGGTTGCCATTTTTGTGGGCTCATATGGCTTCTCCACACCTCTGGCCAAGGGTTCAGTGGCCCCACCCCCTGGCACTGATTGGTGGAGAGGGCTGTCCATCACACAGCCTCTGCCCCCTGAGAGCTGAAAGGGCTGTCTGTCATGTGGTCCTGCCCCTCACTAGTGGTTTGTGGAGGGGGGTGGGCTGCACAACAGGCAGCCCTCTCATCTAATCAACAGCGAAGTGTGGAGTGGCAGTCAGACTGTGCTAGAGGACTGCTGGCTTCCACTAGGGAGCCAGCATTTTATTTTGAGTAAGGGGGGGTGTGTGTGTGTGTGTGTGTGTGTGTGTGTGTGTGTGTGTGTGTGTGTGTGTGTGTTCCAATGGATTTCACAGAGGTTGCCCAATTTTGCAATATTTGAGTAGGTTATAGAGTCTTGGGTTTAGTTCCCAGCCTAGTCATGGGGAAGTTACTTAATCTTTCTACATCAGTTCCCTAGCTATAATGTAGGGATATTTCCTTCATCTCATCTGTTTTGGCACCAGCCTTGCATGTTTGATTTGTAGTTCAGTGATGATCTGTGGGCTGGATGAATGGCGTGGGATTGGTTCACTGCTAGATTGCGCCCCGTGTGTCCCAATCAGGCCTATGCCAATTCTGCTCAGTCCAGCATGCTGGGATTGGGCTGCAGTGCCTCTGCCCCGTCTGTTGCATCAGGATCAGGCCCCACACTGCCTTTGCGCACCCAGCATGCTGGGGTCAGGCCCTACACTGTCTCAGTCTAGTCCCACTCGCTAGGATCAGGCCCTGCTGCCTCCACTGTGTCCTGTGCCTGATACAGTGTCCAGGACCATGTTATCCAGACCACAGAGCTCGCCATGGCTTCAGAAATTTGGCAGCAGGGGAGCAGCAATTGCTGCTGCCACTAGCCCCTGCCAAATTTCTGACCAGTAGGAGGCCCAAGAGGCTAGATGACAGAGTTTCATGGGCTGGATATGGCCCTTAAGCCAGGGGTTGAGCACCTCTAGTCTAGTCCAAGGAAAGTAATGAGACTCCTTGGCTTGTAAAGTTAACCTGGGGTGAATGCCTTTTTGGAAGCACTGTTGCTCATTTTGTATATGTACAGTACAGAGCATGAAAAATCCCTGATCTCAGTTGAACTTCTAGACATTACTGTAATGCAAATAGTCAAGAGGACTAGTCATCTAATGAGTCAGTTTATTGAATTTGGAAATGTGTAATTGTTCTGGCCTTTGAAAATTATGAAAATATTGTTTAAATTATATTAACCATATATATTACAGGATTTTAAGTGGGGCATGCTTCCTTTACACTTCAAGGCTTGAGTGCACATATTTTAAAAATCAAATGTACTTATTGTGTTTCTTGTTGAGTCATGTTTAACAAGTACATGTTTCTTTTCACCTGATACTTTGTCATATCATGGCAGGCTAGCTTTCATTTTACATTAATCTGCCAGTTATGTCACTTGACAGATAGTGACGAGGAACAGATTTTAGTCGTATCCTTTTTTACCTTCCTAAGCAAGGGATTAAAACAAATTATAATCAGTGCTTCCGGTAGTGACGACCTGTTAATTTTAGGTGCTCAAGAAAGATATACTGTCAGTTGGAAATCCCATTTCTGTTGTTATAACTGCAGGAGGGAAGAGACTTTTTTGCTCCATTTTATTTGCTTTGGACATTTCACAGCGCTTCCGTTGTATTGTTATTGGTGTGCATGCTTCCAGAGGCTATGCAGAGAGCTGTTCACCACTAAACCTGATAGCAAACATGGAAGGCAGTTATCCTGGTTGTTTGAGAAGAAAGGCAACACACAAAGGGTACTGTTTCAGGTGGTTCACAACTTTAACTCTTATGTGAACTACTGACAGTACCTTGCACAGGGCAGTTCATTATCCCTCCCTTGTTACTTCCACCTTGTGGAAGGACGCTATCACAAGTGGTATGTACTGTTGCATAGACTACTATTTGACCTCGGGGAAATTAAGAGCCTGAGGAGAGGAGTTGTCTCCCCTCTGTTCTGGACATTAGGAGCCACACCCTTTTTCTCCAGCTTCTGTAGGGGAAATCTTCCCTTGTATCTGTTTCCAATTCTGATTCATCTGGCACCTTGATTCCCTGGGAATGAGTACCTATAATGGATACCTAATCCAAGAGGGCATCAGTAGTTAGCCTGACTGCCTCCCTCTACTCCTGGCCAGGTTTCCAGATAGCAGAGAGAGCGGACAAGTGTTACATTTCTGTCAATGGTGCACCCAGTTGAAAGTTATACCTTGTCCCACAAGGTTTAAGTCTAGTATAATAGGGTTAGATGGGTTTAACTCAGCATGGGCAAAATGGCAGATCTGGCTGGTGGCTGGACTCCACTTCTCAACAGCTCTTATCCATGTTGCTGCTGCAGGTTTCCATAGAGGCCCTAGGAGCGGTGGAGCCATGACAGCAGGGGGCCAGGGTTTCAATGGAGACTGGTCCTAGCAGCACTGGCAGGGCACACAGCTGGGTAGGGAGCAGCTCCAGAGCTAGGATTGGGATTCTACTGCAGTGACAACACAGGCCAGAGCAGAGGCAGATCTGCGATCCACTGCCTGCATGCCCTTGCCTGGGGCGTGTCGGCAGTGGGGTCATAGCTCTGCCCCAGCTCTGGCCTGTCCTGTCACCATGGTATAATCCCAGCCCCTAGCCCTGGAGCAACTCCTTACCTAGCTGCCTGCCCTGCTAGCACTACTGGGGCCAGTCTCCATGGAAACCCTGGCCCCATGCTGTCATGACTTCACTGCTTCTGAGGTATCCATGGTTACTGGCCACGGAGACATGGGCAGGGGCTTTTGAGTCTGCCATAGGCTGGACTTCGCCAGCCCCTGGTTTAACTTGTAAGCTTGTGCACTTACCTAAGCAATAGAAGCTCCACAGCTGACCTCTGGCATCCCAGTCTGCATTGCTGTTCTTCCCCTTGGCCCCCATCCTGTGACAGCTGGACTCAGGTCCTCCAGTTGAGTCAAAGAGCAGACTCCTCTCTGTAAAGCCCTGCCCCTGGGCTGTAGACTTGACAACCCCCACACTAGCTCCTAGGATTATAATGCTTCCCCTGCTGCTCAGCTGGATGTTAGGGGTGGCATTTAAAGCCTGGGGCCAGAAACTGAGATCCCAGATCAGAGTCATTGTTGTAAGGAGCAAGCAGGAGTTTTGTCCTGCTGCTCCACTCTTCCCTAGGACTAGTCTAGGAGGAGTGGGGAACAGGTGGTAATGCTTCCCAGCTCTTCCCCAGGCCAGGCACATGACCCCAACCCAGCAGAATCTGACCCCAGGCAGACTGACTGACCTATGGTGGAACTGGGTCCATCAGCAGTACCCAGGGCTAAGGATCAATTGGGGGCTGGATGGGAAACTGATCATTTTGGAAAGACAGTATACCTGCTTGGGGTCGGCTGTCTGAATGCCTGACAGCTGGGAGGGAAACAGGAAGGAGGTATTTTGGGGAAGAGAGATGTGGGCCAGCCAGTCAGCCCTGACCTGTGTCCTACAGTGCTGTCACCTGTCTCCAGGCAGACTCTCAGAGCCTCCTAAGATGTGTGCTCTGGTACTTCCTAGGCCGTCAGCAATGCAGTCTGTCTGCTTGCAGAGCAGGTAGCCGGGCAAACAGCGCTCATACAAAATTCTCTTGGTGCAGTTTCCCACCACTGAAACTGAACTGCTTACCTTTTACCAGGTCATTGGAAGGCTTGCCCACATCCTAAGTCACTGCTTCCCAAACTTTTCCTCAGCATGGCCCCTCACTACCAACCTGCAGCCCCCTGCCCTGCCCTCCCCCAGCTCCTGTCTGTGGGAGGTAGCAGCTGCTGCAGCCAGAACAGAGCATGGAGCCCAACTCCCCTATGGGCAACATGGCTGGAGCACTGCTCATGTTGGGGGGGAGGGGGTGTGGGCTGCAGGCTCAGAGCTCCCCACCCTGCTGCCCTCCCCTCAGGCTCCATGGTGGAGTGGGCAGTGCCTATCATGAGAGGGAGCACCATGCCACCATATTTGCCAGGATATGCCCCCTTCCCACCTAGTGGCAGTGGAGGGCACAACTCCTGCTGCTGCTGCTGCCATGCCTCACCTTGGCCATGGTGTGCAGTGCTCCCTTCTGCACCAGGTGCCTGCTGGGCCACAGAGGTGGCTCCTGCCTAGCGCTGGTTTAACCCTGCTGTAGGTGCAGAAATCTTGGGGGGCAGCCCTCCCCCAGCCCACATGTCCCTAGACTGCCTTCCCCCCCCACTCTCCACTGTGTTGCCTGTGCTCCTCCCCTACGTTGCCTGTGCTCCTCCCCCACTCTCCCAATGTATCACCTGTGCCCCCTCCTCCACCTCCATAGACTTACCTGGAGGGAGCTGCAGGAGCTACTCTCCTCTCATTGCTGCTTGGCTTACACATGCATGTATGCATGCATGTGCATATGGCACCCTGTGCCTCTGATCGCCCTCCCCTACTCCCAAGCAGCCCCTTGCAGGCTGGAAGTCTGCCAGCCTACAAAGGGAATCCCACATTTAACTGCATTTTTCTCACTCTGGAAAAACCAGATCTCTGTTTATTGTGACCCCATCTGCTGAGGTTATGACCCCATTTGGGGTTGTGACCCACGGTGACTCAAGTTCCAGATATGATCTTTTTAGTGAGTAATTTGAAGGGGAGGACAGAAGAATATGTTTCATGGTGGTGATGATTTCAAGTCTTAAAAAAAATGTTCTTATAAACAAGCAAGTAGAAAAACACTCAACTTTATCAATTATTTAAAAAAAAAAAATCTTTTGGGCATATTGTTCTTTTTGTCCCCAGCTTGGTAATCCTTCAGCAGCAATGCAAATCTATAAATCATTAGCAGCAACCAGACTATCGATAATGACTTATGTATGAAACTTCTTTTCTACTGTACATTCTTTTAATCTAAATTAGTGTGTGAGGGGTTAAATCAAGCTTGTTTTAAAGCAATAAGCTAGATTGTTGCTTAACGTAGTTTAAAACAAAAATGGCAGAAGTCAGGGAGAAAACAGATTATTACCTAACAGCTTCATAACAACAGGAAGACTTTGATAGCGATTGGCTCTAAAAATACTTGCCTTGGGGGCAAACTTCAAAAAATGATAAAGTTTCATAGTTTCTAGGGTCAGAAAGGACCTGAACAGATCATCTAGTCTGACCCCCTAAAGTAATTAGAGCCTTACAGTTTGTCACAAGTGAGGTTTCCTAAATACTGTGCATATCTAAAAATAAAGAGTTCATTTATATGTGCATCTTAAAGAAAAAAATCAGTGGACAATACAGACTTTACCTGAGTAAGTGCTGGCATTTTTAGCTTTAGACTACAAATCGGAAGGAAATTTTGATTAGATGTTTGTAATAAATGTGACGCATCTACATATTTTTTATAAGGAGAGAAACAGTTCACATAGCACTCTTTCCTGTTTTCTATACATTTAAAAATGAAATTCATTTTTTACGTTAAAATCTTCAACATGCCCTCCCTCATATTTGAATGAGATATGATAATTTCTGCAAGAAGAATAAATATTTTCTCCTGTCCTTAAGGTGGACATTTTTTTCAGATCCTGATGCGGCAATATTGAAGACATCAGTAGCCTTTCCAATTTCTTTAATAGAGAATGGGCTGTCCCCTGTATAGAAAAGTTCTATCCATTTTTGTGATTCTTTTCAAGGCAGTTATACTGTAGCTGTGTCCTTTACCACCAAAAGTCACAATACACACCATGATCTTGATCCATTTCTTTTCTTTCTGTTGTTTTGCAGCTCCTGTTACTCTCAATTTACAGGGTATGGTAGTACATAATTTTCTGAGGATTTTGAGCACATTACAAGATTGCTCGTAATCTGTAAAATGTTATTGTTTCTCTCTTTTTTTTTCATGCATTTCCCATCCTGCAAAACTCAACTAAAAAGTGTTAAAGCACCATCACAACAAAGGGGAGCTAATATACAAGCCTCTTCCTCCTCCCTCCCCGCCCCTGCCCAGTGTAAGAGGCATCTATATATATATTGAGATGTGTGATGGCATCAAGAAATACCAATCAGGGGCCATTGTGTTCGGCACTGTACTTTCCTTCTTGTTCTCTCTTCCTTCCTTTTGCCTAGAAGTAGAGTAGGAATTATAAACATTCCTGTGAAGTCTGTGACTTCAAAACAGCTATAAAATTAATATTTTCAATTGTTTTTAACAATCAGTTAATGAAAATGTTGGAATTTTTCATTTGAGTGTGTGGTTGCATTAGTCCAAATGTAGGGTCTGCTTTTGGATTGGTATAGATTTTGCTCTTGGAAAGGATGATCAAAGAGCAGTGGAGGAGAGGGGGAGGGGAGAAAATGGGACCATGAGGTGTTAGCATCACTCTGAAAATGGAAAATATAATTACTGGGTTTTTCCCATCTGCAAGATATAATATTGAAATTATTTATTCCTCTCTCTAATAGCTTCTGTGGAACAAGTAGAACTTTGAAATTCCTTAGATAAATATTTTAGCTTTTAAGAAAACTGTGCTTTTCTTTTAACTGTGTTTCATTGCCGGAGTTTTAGGTTGCATTGGCAAGTTCTGATGTGTGGTGTCGTGTCCTTCCCCCCCCCCCCAAGTATTTGAATAACAGAGATCAGCTGTTTATACTGGACACCACTGTCTTTCTATGCAAGAGTGTTTTCCCCCAGTTTTTGACTCGCCTACCTTTGGTGACAGATCACAAATTTAAAGTTACTAAACCTGTCATGATTTCAATGACTACTTTTGTTTTAAAAATATAAGCTTTACCAAAAATTGATGGTACGAGCTCCAACTGTTTTTAACAGAAATGTTAGTGACTGTTTGAAAAGCACAATGTAGTACATGCAGTTGTGTTCACACAAAGCAAAGAATAAACCTCTGTTTGTGAATGCTTACTGATTTCAATAGGCTTTTCAGAAGCTCTGCATATTAAAATTCACAGCACCTAGAATACATACATATTAATGATACAGTACAGTTCAGCAGCATGCTCATGATCTTCTCTCCATCTTTCTTCTCTACCTTTAGTACTGGAATAGAAGTATTTTCCTAATATTTCCAGTACATCTTTGAAGAAGTTTGTAAGTTGTCTCTAGAAAAATTGTGGAAGATTTTTCAAACTTTGCATTTTGTGAGACACATCTCAGAAACTTTGGGAATGCTTAAAACTTTCTGGAATATTTCATAATGACCCTTGTAGCTGTTGAGAGTGTGAGGTGTTGGACGTGTACAGCCTGCAATCGTTTGTATGAGCAACTAGTGGAAGAGGTCATTGGTAGGTAGCCATAGCAGCTTTTCAGGTGTAAAGAATAGCTTAATTATTTTTTTTAATGGGGGTTTGGATGTCTTTTTAAGTATTACTGTTTCAAATATTTTTGTCTGCTTTTTTTGAAAACTGGTTTAACCAATTTCTTGGGGTTTGCATGTACAGTTTTTAATGTGGAGAATAGTACCTCTATTGCATTTCTCTTGAGTTCAGTTTCACGTATGTAAGAAGTTTATAAATGTACACTAATCATCAACATAGTATTTAATCATGGACAAGATTTGAAAAAGCAAACATCCATTTCTGGTTTTATTGATTCTACTTAACCTATTTATAATCAGTTCTGGCATTCTTTACTTTTATCCTGGAAGTGCAGTTAAATGTTAGTCTGTCCTTAAAAAAATTACAACACTTTCCATTAATGAAATCTGCCTTTTTAACAGTGTACATTAATTGGAATCTTGATGTCTCACAGACTGGATGCTTGTGATAGTAATCTGTGGTCTTCCAGTGAACAGACAAGTCCAGCATGCTGTTTTGTCCAAGCTTTTTATTAGTGCATTTAACATGCCTAATTTATTGCCTATTACCTTGTAGATGAGCCGACTAGCCCTAGCATTGACCATGATATTGCACACATTCCTGCTTCTGCTGTTATTTCTGCATCTGCTTCTGAAGCACCTCCTATAACAACAGTTCCTCCCAGTCCTACATCTTCAGTTCCTTTAATTCGACGTCAGCTCTCACATGACCATGGTAAGTTTTTGTTTTTAAGTAAACATATTTTCTTAAAATTTTTTGCCACGGAGATAGGTCTGGCAATTATAATCCTGTTCTGCTTCAATTAGCCAAAACACAAAGTGTGATTTAGCCTGATTAATATTTGATCATTTTGATTAAATCACAGAATCTATCAGGCCTAGCACGCTAGATGGCCAACCTGCTCCGAAAACTGAGAGATCCAAGTCTTATGACGAAGGATTGGATGATTACAGAGAAGAAAGAAAATTGTAAGTCCTGAACAAATCCATGTTTGTGTGTACATGTATTTTTTTTTTGTTTTAAGAAAAGTATACAACATGTTTATTATGTTTGTTTCCCCCCCAACAGATCTATTAAGGTTGTATCTAGTCTAAAAGGGATCAAGGTGAGTACATAAAGGGGATCATATCATTCTGACTTGATATTTGATGCCAGATGCATCTTTCTGATCAGGCATTCAGTTTTAGGTCAGTAAAATTGGACTGTTATGTGCCAGTTTTACAACCACTTAAAAATGCCCTTAGCTTTGAATTCAGTCTTTGAACTAAGGTTTTGTTCTATTGTCTGCAGAACCTTATGTATTCCAAGGCAAAAGCTTACTCACAAATAAAAATATAAGGTGGAGGGACATAATGTGTTACGTTGCCCAGACAGCAGCATGTGATTTCACTATTCATCAGTTCAGAGCCTGATAGACATTACCTTGGGGCATACTCTGTGGAACCCGTCACACACGGATGAAGTGCAAGCTATACAATTGAGAGGGAAAGCAGTGTGAATGTTTACTTATGTAGAAAAATGTATGTAGAGGAGCACTCAAGTGATGTTACTCCAACTTTACATAGGCCCCAGACAGCCAAAAGTCTTCAGAAGATTCTGGATCCAGAAAAGGCTCTTCTTCAGAGGTTTTTTGTGATGCCTCTAAGGGAGGATGGCTCTATTTTCGACAGCTTGTCACAGACAAGGGAAAGGTACTATGCTGTTTAACATATTCAAAGGCGGTTGCAGGGGATGGTGGGTGGGTGGCTGGGTGTGTGCATGTGTGTTTAAGCTATGGGAAAGGCGTGTTCCTTTGCAGCTTTTTTGTCTGCAGTAAAATAGGTAATGGAGTGACTGCTTTAGACCTGTTCATTGTGATCTAAAGGAGACCTGTTTAGTTAAAACTTTTCTTTGTATATCAGTATTTTAGCTGGTTTAATCTCTATTTATTTGAATTCAGAGTAATTATAAATAAATTCCAGTTTCTGGACTGGTTTAGTGCAAATAATTTACTCCTTTATAAGCAGAATTTAGATTTTGCCATTGCTAGTAATGAGACAAGCTATGGCTTACATACACTGCTGGGGTAAGTTTCTGCAGTGTTGCTGAAGTCAGATAAATCTCACAGACCCGCTGGAAGTTTGGGGCCAAAATGTTCAGAGGGTGGGTGGAAATCATTGCTTCAAAAACTTGAAAGCCTGGCTAGAATTCTTTGCTTAACTTGTGTAAACATATCTTAATATTTCTGACCCTTTTGTTACATTTGCATTACAAAATTGTGCATGAACATGTATGTTGATACCAAAGACTATTGACCAGTATTTTCCCATTCCTTGGGTTCAAAGCCATCAGTGTGATATTTTTAGGTAGTCCTTGCATATTGTTCCTTAGGGGTTGGCTGCTTTGTCATCCCAGTCTTTATTTCCTGAAAGTTCTGAATGTAATTTAACTGGTTAATAGAAACTTGTGTTTATACTTGCAAACATAAACTGGTTCATATTTTTTCAGCGAGTTGGTGGGAGCATTCGACCATGGAAGCAGATGTATGTTGTTCTTCGAGGTTGTTCACTTTATTTGTACAAAGATAAAAAAGACCAAACAACTCCATCTGAAGAAGAACAGCCTATCAGTATCAATGCTTGTTTGATTGACATTTCATACAGTGAAACCAAGAGAAAAAATGTATTCAGGCTCACAACATCAGACTGCGAGTATCTGTTTCAGGCTGAAGACAGAGATAACATGTTGGCATGGATTAAGGCAATACAAGATAACAGCAACTTAAATACTGAGGTAGTAATAAAATATCTGGTGTATAATTTTATGAGCTGTTTAGTCTCCATTTATATTTGCTATTAGTTATTTTAGGGATAATAGGACATAAACTGTGTTTACGCAAATATAAGATGATCCTGAATGTAAGACACCCACCCCCACCCCCAATTAGATTCTATATATGGATAATGTTATAAATTTCTTATAATTTTCCAGGCCTAGAATTCAATTATTGGATGTTTGCTTTGAATTTCTCCCCTTCCCACTGCTATAGCAAGGAAGGTAAATCTGGGGGGGATCAAGTGGCCCCTGCAGCCACTTGATCCCCCTTGTCCTCCTTGTCAGATCCTGCTCTCCCGGAGCACATAGAACTGAGGCACAACTTGGAAACACTGTCCTTGCAGTAAACACACATACAGGCAAATTTACTAGAGAAATCTGTAAACTTAATTCATCCAGAATTGATGCATTTTGGCTTCTTGAAACTGCTGCAAATTTTAGTACTGTTACCCTATAACATAAGCTCACTTTTAAGCAACACTTTTGTTACCTACTTATATATAGTACAACCTATGTATAATATTAGTCCAAAGCCAAAAGGCTCATGATTTATCCTGTAATTCATTGGGCTGGACCCAGCAGAGTCAACAGCTTTTCAAGTCATGGTGATCCCACAATTCAGCAGTGCTCAATATATGTGTTTACTCCAGATAACACTTCCCACTGCCACCACCACCAGAGGAGCCATGTACTAATTAACCCCACTACTCATACTTGGAAGTATGTGTTCTTCTCACAAGTCTTGGGATCCTCCAAAAAATAACATGCAAATGAGGTGCAGGGCAGCCTGGTTCAGCTCCACCTCATGGAGGACAGGGACAATAATAATATGCAGCAGGCTGGTGACAGAGAGATTCTGGGTGGATTGTTTGGGACCCTGTTTGGTAATGTTTGCCAGACATTTAAGGCTGATGAAGAAACAGGAATATTGAAAAGGGGATAGAAAGGTGCAGCTAAGCTGCACGAGTGAAGAGGAAATTGAAATGTATTCAATGTAGTGGCTCACTATGACTTGAAAACATGTCAGTGCTGAGAGGAACTGAGCACAATGGGCACTATTATATATTTTCTTTAGATAAGCTGTGCTAATCTGTATTTGTGGTAGGTTCCCATCAGTTTGTTTGCCCAGTGTTGGCTGCATGTAATCAACTTCATAATTTGTTTACAGATGCTAAATAAACATTTGCAATTTATATTATCAAAATTAGGGTTGTAAAGTAGATCTCCATTTATTTTACAGGATATTGGTGTCACTAGTAGGGACCTAATTAGTCGGAGGATTAAAGAATATAGCACAATGATGAGGTAGGTAATGTACATGCTGACAGCAATATTATTTGCCTAGTATTTAGCTTCTCCGTATCCAAATACCTTCTTATTTTAGTTCTTCCAGTAGCAAAACGGAGCCATCTCCCAAAACCCCACGCCAGAGTCTGAGTTTTAGACAGACTCTTCTGGGAAGCAAACCGGAGCTAAGGGCCCAAACTCCACATTCTCCCAAGGAAGAGTCTGAAAGGAAGATCCTCGCCAAAGGTTTGTACCTTTACGGATTTTAAAAATAACTAACACTATGAAAGGCTGCATATGAGGCATTAGTGTTGCTTTAGTTCAGCTCTTCATATGCAATTAAGTATACAGGTGCAAACAAGCATTAACTAGTTTCTTTGAACTAGTAATTCCTTTGTTTCTAGCATGACTGGTACTTTAGCATCTCAGACCATTGACAGTTTTTATTCCAGTCTTTCTCAGATAGGTCTTGGCTCTTTCTCTGTAACAGTCTAGAGCAGTGGTTCCCAACCTTTTTTTCCTACACCCTGCTGCTGGTAGCAGTGTGTGGTGGCAGTGGCGCAGGAGTCGGGGAGTTCACTGCATGCAGCATGGCTCCTCTTTTCTGTGTGGCGCCATTGGCATAGCCCACACAACCTTCATTTGGGTCACAACCTAGGGTTGGAAACCAGCGGTCTATAGTATGAACAGCAACAAAATAAGATAATGTTGCATTTCTTATAGGCAAGTTTTACAAAGCTTGCTCTTTGCATCAGCTTAGCTTCGTTTTCAAACCTCTTCAAAGGAAGTTAAAAGGCTGCCTGGATTTCAGGACTTTTTCTACAGATTTTGTGCAAGGAGTTTGATCAGAAAGAGTGGTGAAAATGGACTGAATCATGAAATGAAGTGTTTGAAAAATGAAGTGTTTGGCCTTTTTGTTTCCCAACTTCAAAGGCTTGGTTTGACAGGGAGGTTATAAAAGGTGGTGCCAGTAAGGGATCGTTTAATAAAATTAGGAATTAAATCTCTGGCAAAGCCTGTATGCATGTCCAAAAAACCTGAAAAAAATCTTAGTCATTACCCCATGTTAAGGTGCTCTTCAGCTGTCTCCCCCCCACACACACAAGATTTGGTGTGAAGAGTAATAGTTCAGAACCTTTAGGAACAATCTGGAAGGGATGCTGCTTTTTTTATAATAGAACCCAAAACAACAGATGAGGGTAAGAAAAAAGAACAGGAAATTCAGTATCTCTGCTGTATAGACATGCTTTAAAACTATCATGTTTGTGCTCGTTGGTTTTATTACTTACAAGAAGAGCAGTTTTTGATTGTATAACTAGCATCTTTATATCTGTTTCTTACTTCAAATTACAAAAAAAAGATGAGACGAGCCCACCGAGGGATAAAGGAACATGGAGAAAAGGGATTCCAAGCATTATGAGGAAAACATTTGAGAAGAAACCATCATCTATTGGGACCTTCGGCGTTAGACTTGATGACTGCCCCCCAGCTCAAAACAATAAAGTATGAGAATATGCATATATAAATTATATATAATTTCCATGGTTGAAATATTTTAGCTTTGTATTTGTCTAAATAACGTTTTGAAACGAGCAATATTTCTGCACCCCCCAGTATATTCCGCTAATAGTTGATGTCTGCTGCAAGCTTGTTGAAGAAAGAGGCCTTGAATATACAGGCATTTACAGAGTTCCAGGAAATAATGCTGCTATCTCAAGTATGCAAGAAGAGCTCAACAAAGGAGTGACAGACATTGATGTTCATGATGATGTAAGTTACTGCTTATAGTATTCGCATTTAGAATTCCTGGAAAGTGTTTGGATTATTATTCTAAAAACATAAGTTTTGTCCATGTCTCTCTTCTGAATATATAGAAATGGAGGGATTTGAATGTGATAAGCAGTTTACTAAAATCGTTCTTCAGAAAATTACCAGAACCTCTTTTTACCAATGGTGAGTTATATTCCATTATGAGCTTCTCCTATAATTTTTGTCAAATAATCCTCAGTAGGGCTTTCATATATATATATATGTGTGTGTGTATATTAGTATACAGCTAGTATTCTGTTAACTTTAGACCTTCCTTTTACAAATCAAACTAACATTTTTCTTTCTTACTTCTCATGCTAATCTATGTTTCTAGAAAATTTTTAAATCGCATTATTTTGTGTGTTAACTGAAAGGAGGCATAGCTAGAATTCAGTTTGGTACCACATTTGTGGGAATAAATTTGTTTACTGCAAATTAAGTTTAAGTAGTTTATATATAGGTCCTGTATAAAGAAGTGGATTCTTAAAAAATATATTTTTGAGGAAGTGATGGATTAAATTGTAATGACTTCGCTGGTCACATTAGTAGAATTTATAGATCTGGAACCTACAAAGTAGGCTGGATGGGACCTCTGGAGATCGTCTAGTCCAAAAGGGGACAACCTTTTTGGTAGACTTGCCACAAATTAGCCCTGCACCCTCCCCGAGTGCCACTCCATTCCCCTTCCCCTACCCACTTTTCTGCCCTGTGCTCCCTGCCTGACCCGCTGTTCTGGTTTCTGCTCCCTATCCTATCTGCCACTCTGCTTCCAGTCCCCTTTCTAATCCACATGCCACACACACACAGACTGCCTATGCCAGTTGTGGCACCTGTACCACATGGTGGCTACCCCTGATCTAGTTCAACCCCCTTCTCTCAAAGCAAGATTTTCTGTCTAAACCATTCCAAATGAATTAATCTAACTTGCTCTAAATTTTCTACAATGAAGATTCTACAGCTTCTTTAGGTAACCTATTCCAGGGTTTAACAACTCTCAACAGTTAGGAAATTTCCCTTAATATTCAACCTAAGAAGAATTTTCTCAGGAAGAACGTTCTTAGATTATTCCAGGAACCTGTGTCCTTGGAAACTTTCAAGAGCAAGTTAGACAGATACTTGACTGGGTTGGTCTAGTCTGGGATGATCCTGCTTTGAGCAGGCAGTGGGACTACATGACCTTCTGAGGTCCCCTCGAGTCCTACTTTTCTATTATCCTAAATTTCTTTTATTGCAAATAAGACAATTTATTTCTTGTCCCTGTTTAAATGGTAGAATAGTGTATAGCTAAATTCCATTATGCAAAAGTGAAATGAGGTAACTTATGATTTCTGAAAACTGTTCACAGTGAAACATATTCCTTTCCCCCAACCCTCCTTTTTTTTTTTTTTTTTTTTGGACAGACAAATACGCAGATTTCATAGATGCCAACAGAAAAGAAGATCCTGTAGAGCGTCTAAAAACACTAAAACAATTGGTAATCTTGTTTCAAATATTTGAAATTCAGCACAAATTTTGTACTGCACTGCTTTAAACTACATGCTAAAATTCTGTTTGTTTCAGATCCACGATTTACCTGAACATCATTATGAAACTCTGAAGTTTCTTTCAGCACATTTAAAGACAGTAGCAGAAAACTCAGAAAAAAATAAGGTATTAACATTTAATATACAAGACCTCTTCAACTTCCTTATTTAAGGGAATTTTCTTGGGATGCATTATTTCAAGAGATAAGCACATCCGTACCTACGTAACAATTTGACTTTACCCTGATTAGCAAATAAATAGTTTCCTGCATTATGAGAAGACTTTTGACTCAGACAAAGGCCTTGTCAGCTCTTCATATGCCTACTTAATTCACCAGCAGACAGGTAAATCTGATATTGTTTATTAGCCCAACTAAATAGTTGGAAAAATATTTCTTAGCTAGCTTTTGCATACCAACTGCAGATGCTTCCCCAGCCTGATGAAGGGTTTTTAAACCTAACAGCTTGCTAAGAAATATTTTTCCAACTATTTAGCTGGGCTAATAAAAGATATCAGATTTACCCAAAGCATCTTGTCTGCCTATGTCCTTAGACCAACGTGGTTACAACCTACACCCCTGTACTTAATTCATTAGAGTTCTAGATTAAATTTATTTAAAAATGGTTCAAACCCCTGTGTAGAAATAGCTGGTTCACATCTATCTAGTTTAATTTGATAACTTTTGCGTAATCCATTTGCAAAGCAAGTTAAACGTGCCCATGCAGATGTTTCAGCTATTTTTACCAAATTGTTTTGGTTTTTTTAATCGGTTAAAGTAGTGTGAGTTTTCTTTGTAGACCAGAAGAGGTCTGTTTTACTGTCTGTAGATGGGTGTCATTAAAGGTCGTGTGTAAGTAGGGGTTTGCCTTGATGTGTTTACGAAATTCTGGCTATCTGTTTTGTAGCATGTTATGCTGTAGTTGACTGTAGTGTTCCACAGTTTGCAAGATTAAGCCAATAATTTTGTCTAGTGCTTGGGGATCCTGCAGGACAAAGGGCTCTGAGGAAAACTTCCGAAATACCCAAGTCCTGTCATCAAATATGACTTTGAGGTTTGGACTCTGGAAACCTTATCTCCCATCTAAGTTGTTTTTGAGCCTATGCCCTAGGTTCCCTGCATTTCTTAGACAATATTGAAATGTTTACCTTCTATCTAAATATGCATTATTTATTATACATTGGATATTTGTGGGTGATTAAAAACAATGCTTAGATTTGAAGTTAGCCTGGGCAGGTGGTTTTAAATTAGGCCACAGGCAGCATTTTATATATTCAAAGTATTCCATAAACTTTAGTTAGGTAATTCTGCTGATGTAGCTGTGAGGGGAGTTAAGTAAGGTGATATTGTTCCCATTTTTCAGAGGGGTGGTATGACTTGAGCAAGGCAACACATTTTGAGTCAAGATGAGGATTAGGAGATGAGAAATCCTTGTTTTGCAACCTTGTCCTCATTCTTGTGGACCATATTATGCCACCTATTTATTATGAGTTTATTCCATGTCATAAGTAAGAAAATATAAGCTGCATCCACAAAGCATGGCGATAGAGTAAGGAAAGAGCTCTGCTGCTTTCTCAGGTTTTGTCAGAGGATGGGGTTCAAGAACAACATAACAGAACAAGAGGCTTGTATGATTCAGTGATTATCTGATGCAAATAAGTATGTGCACATGATAGACTTGTGTAATATCTGCTCACTTCAGAAGTAAATGGCTCTGTGCATCTTAGAACAAGGACCTGAGATGATACAAAATATTTGGTTCATAGCTGAAACTCTTTGATTGGCGTTTAAACTGTTTGGAGAAAAATATACTTTGGAAACTTTCTGGTACTTAGGGTACCTTGAGGATGCTTAGCTATCTTGTTAGAAAGCAGTGAATTTTTTGTTTGTTTTTATGCAGCTTTGAATTAAATGAATTGATTGTTTTATAGAAAACCAAAAAATATATGTGTAGCACAGAAAAGCCTTAGTAAAGGAATAGGTTAGCAAGACTTTTCCTGAGTTATAATGGTAGGCTGGCTTCTGAGCTTCTGCCATTGTACAAAATATTTACTATAAAAGTAATGTTATAGACTTCTTGAGATAGTAGCATGAATACTATTAAAAGCTTTTTGAATACTATTGCTTTAACCGGCTTCAAAAAGTAACAGTAGTAAATTGATTTTTTTTGTGTGGCACAAAAAAAATCTATTTAGTCAGTGCATTTCACTTAATGTATTTTGTTTTAATGGGTCATATTGTTATACCTCCATTATAAATGAATGGTGCAAATTTATTTTCATTACTTCTCAGATGGAACCAAGAAATCTTGCAATAGTATTCGGTCCAACTCTTGTGAGAACATCTGATGATAACATGACACACATGGTGACACATATGCCAGATCAATATAAAATTGTAGAAACACTTATCCAAAAAGTAAGTGAATTCATTTCATTATTTTTAAAAGAATTACACAGACAGACCTTTTTCTTACTTGACCAGTCTGGGGTTTTTTGTCCTTTGAATTAAAAATGTCATTTGTAGTGATGTCCACTTTTGACTTTTCCACTTCCTGTTAGGTTTTCATGTGTTTTATTTTAAATTGTAGCACGACTGGTTTTTCACTGAAGATGATGGTGAAGAGCCGCTTGTAAGTATTGTGTTCTAATTACTTCAGTTTAGAACACAGTCCTGATATATCTAAAATGTCTACACCTGTCTTATTGCACTATTGTATGCCTTGCTGTCTTGCTCTTCAGAAGCACTTTTCTAGCTTTCCAGCCCCTGCAGTAGTGAAAATCTAAGCTATTGTTCCATGTCTTTTTGTATTAACCATAAGGCAATATGGGAAAACAAAAGAGCTCATGAGGAAACTGTGTCCTCAGGTGAATAATGCAGTTTTCTAAATGTTGTTGAATCATAATGAACTCATTAAGAAACGATGATGAAGAGATCTTTGTTTATTAACTGTAGACAGCAGTTCAGGAGGACTACACTGTACAATCTCAGCCAGTCCCAAACATAGATCACTTACTCAGCAACATTGGAAGAACGGGAATATCTCCTGGAGATGTATCAGGTAACGCTTGCCTGGACAGTGTTAAGTCTGTAGGCTGGAATAACCTACTCTGTTACCTCACTGTAAATTTTCTATTTTCTTTTACTAATCAGTTGGTTTTCCCTCTTCTAAATGATCATAAGTACTTTTAAATAAGTTACAGTTGTGATGGTTGTGCACGGTATATATTGGCAAACTTTGTTGACCAAAAGACATGTAACTGTTGAAAGATAAGACAAACAAACATACGCACACTATTTTATTTATTCACAGTTATTCATGTAATACTCATCATAAGATAAAACAGATACATGCTGCTGTGTATAGTGGTTGCTGTGATGGCAGAAAGATTTATATTCTATATTGTTCTAATAGTGCTCCTTCCCAAAGTTAGAAATGCAGTTAAAATTAAATTTCACTTGCTTATCAACTAATAGAAATTATTATAGGATATTGAAATATGTCTATATTAAAGCTGATTTTTTTCTGTTTATAAAATGCCATCCTGCTTGGCTAAGGACAAGTATTGCAGGCTCTCTTTTGATGACTTTTTTCCCCTCACCGTATTGTTGCACTAACCTGGCATGTTGTTTCCCACAAATGTTATCCCTTTGTCTCTAGCTTTGTTTTAGTTTTTAAAGGGATGTTCAGCACTTACTGAAACAGTTACTCTATACTGATGTTGAAACAGGTGAAGTGGGAGGAGTCTATCACACGGTGATGTCACTAGTGGATTCTGTGATGTCACTGATGGACAGCTGGAACTGTAGGAAGAAGGAGGACTGTTGCCCACATTGTAGCTGCCTTGTCTGCAGAAACCCCCGTTTCTTGTAAATGCAAAAAAAGGAAAAAAAAGTTGATCTGTGCTGTAAATTTTCTTTTAAAAGTATTTTGAACAGATCAATGCTACTTTTTAAAAGTTTTTCTGCTGTTTCTTGTTATTTCTGAAGCAGACCCTGAGGAGAAATAGCATGGTATGGTCTACCGGTTTTTCTAGTCATAAAGCATTAGCCATGTGTCAAAAAGGGGTGTGGCATGGGGCTCAGCTCTTTAAGCCAGGGGAAAAAAGTCCCTCAAAAGTTGGAAAGCTTCAGCGTAAATATTTTCTAGTCATAGTGCTAGCCCTTTCCCTACCCCCTTATAACTGTATAACCTCAGTTCTTGCCAAAGAGTAAAACGATGGTCCATTTTTCATTTTAGAATAGCGCTTGTTACTGAAATACAAAACTGGTAGCTGCTGAAATCTAGCTTGTTAAAAGTAAAATTTTATTAGTATGTAGCTCACTCGAGGAATGCAGATATAAAATTGGGTTTTAGAACATAAAATCCTATGTTTAAAATTCAGCCCCTTACGTTATATAACTTTTAGCAGTTTGATAAAATAAATGTAACATACGAGGATAACAATTTGTCACAAAGGCAGCCAAAAATACTGAGGTGTCAACTTTTGCATTGTATATTGTATCAGTCAAAGAAGAGTACCCAGTACAATCCTGAAAAGTCTCTCAACTGTGGACTTGCAGGGCTGTATACTTAAAACAATTGAATAAACATTAGTATTTCTGTTTTTTATTTAGAGAACAGGGCTCCTTTGCCATTCCTATCATTGAGCTGGTTCTGCCTACAATTCACAGCATCCTTTCATGGCGGTGGCTTTCTGTGGTGCAGCTTGCATCTTTGTGAGCTCTGACTATCCACTCTGTTCTGGTTTTATTTGCTTTCATATTTTGTTCTGTGCTTGTCTTTTTTTCCCCATAAGTCCAGCATTGTCTGTTTGAAAAGCAAATCTTGCAGAGAACTGACCACATTTTTGTTTTCGATTTTATTGCACAGATTCGACAACTAGCGACTCATCAAAGTCTAAGGTAAATCCAATTTGTGAAAGTATAGCCTTTTTAAAGAAAAATTAAGATATGTATTGTTATATACAACTTGTCTTGTACTGGCTGAGTGATGCCCAGGTTGTTAACAGAAGCAGAAAACTATGCATAGCATTCCTTCACCAATTAGTTTTGAAGCAAACACTTGGAAAAGTTGTCACTCATGAAATTTGTCACAACTGACTGTCAGTTAAGGGAAGCTTTAGACTGAACCAACTTTTGGTTCCAGTTGGAATCTAATGGCTGTCAACTGTTTATATCACAGATCTCATTGAAGCAGTATGGTGTTTTCCTTTCTCTTGTTAGCTTACTCATGATACCCAGACCCATGGCTGCTGCTGGCAACCCTTCCAGTCCTAACTTTCTATGGTTCTATGACAGTGGGTGTATCACTCTGTCTTCCCTGTATCTTAAGCTGTTCCTCTAAAGCAGTGGTTCTCAGCTGAGGCAAAACTGAATACGGCTGCAGCACATTCGTGCACTGCATTAGGGTTATCAAAAGCAGCCAGGAAAGCTGACTCATGCTGCAAGCCTTTCCTAGTTTTTGTCTGTCCCGTATGCTTCTGTTTCCAGGAGATGCTGTGGAAGGTTGGCCTAAGAAGGGTCACAGCATGAACCAGCACCCTTGCCTGCTTTAGAGTTATCAGAGAACACAAATGCAGGAGGAGCAGGCACATGTACCACAGCTCTTCCTGGTCTGGCTATGCACAAGATACCTAGGGCAGTTGTATCTGGTAGTGGCATCACCCAGCTGAAAATCACTGAGGTATATTGAGCACGGCAGTGGTTCTTGACCAAGGGCTGCTGCTACATTCAGAAGGTTGTGGAGGGATGTGTTGATTCTGAAAACATTTAGAACCACTGCTCGAAATCATCTGCTGCTTACCGTTTGAAGACAGGATAACGGGCCAGATGAACCTGTATAGGAATTTTTATGAAGTTTTCTTATGTGTGTCCCTCCTTCGGTGTGCATAGAATACAAGGGCATATTCACTGATGATTACAGTTCCTGACTCCGCGTGATATCAGGTGTTGTAGCCAAGGACTTCCAGGCAAAAGGCTCTTTAGCAAACACTCCTTGAGTAGGGAAGTTATAGGTAGGACACTGGACACGTGACTCAGGAGGTTGGATTTAGTTCGTGGTACAATTATAGACTTTTTATGTGACCTTAGGCAAATGGTTCAATCTAGTATGTGCCTCAAGTCCTTAAATATGTAATGTGGATTGTATTCTTCTTTTCCTAGTGGCAGGAATAATAACATCTTAGAGAGGCAATTACACAGATGCATATATTGTAAGTGGCTAGAAGGGACCTTACAAGATCATCAGGTCCAGCCCCCCCTGCAGTAGGCAGGAAAGACAAGTGGGGTCAGATGACCCCAGCAAGGTGACCGTCCAGTTTCCTCTTGAAGATTTCCAGGGAAGGTGATTGCACCACCTCTGGAGGGAGTTTGTTCCACTGTGTGCACACCCTAACTGTCAAGAAGTTTTTCTTAGTGTTAAGCCTGAAACAGTCTTCCAGGAGTTTGTGACCATTACTCCTGGTTTTCCCCAAGGGTGCCCTGGTGCACAGTTGTTTGCTGAGCCCTTGATGCATTATTCCCCTTATATAGTGGTAAACTATATACTGGGATGATGGCTATACAAGTGGCTAAACAGATAATATATAGGATGCAAATGAGCTTTCCACTTGTCTTTTGGCTTATTGGGCATTTATAGATGTGCTCCGGGGGTGGGGGGGTGTTACTTAGTGAGCCATGCTAATTAAAAGCACCCAAGCATGATGTGTATCAGCATCCCTGTGCTAAAAAATGGTGGTGGGGCACTTTGAAATAAAGCTCATCAAACAAGCTTTAAAGTGCCTTGCCCCCATTTTTCAGCATGGGGCTGCTGATACACGACACTGGAGGCTGCTAGAGGACGTTGACTTACAGCACATTGGAGCAGCCTTGCTGTATGTCTATAGGAGCCCATTGTGTTCACTTACAGCACGGTGACAGCAAGCGCTGAGGAACTCAGCCCACCTGTGGATGAGTGGACTGGCTCCCATCTTTGCTTAAAATAGTTATGTATAGGGACCTACCTGAATCACAGTGAGGCAAAGGATTTTTTGCAGCCTGCTTGCAGTGCACAGCCAATTTCACAGGCCCCTCCCCTCAGCGCTGATTGGCAGAGAGACTCTGGCAAAGGGAGGTGGGACAGAGAGGCAGCCACCGTCTTGATTGCTGGATGCTTTGTCGGCTCTGCCCCTTGGTGCTGATTGGCAGAGAGACCCCTGCAGGGGGAAGAGACACAAGGGGGAAGCTGCCATCTTTGCTGCTCTGCCACCTGGCACCTTCCCCTCCTGGCATCGAGGACCACTGGTTCCTATTTGGGAGCCAGCATTTTATTTTTATTAAGCTTTTAGTTTATTTTGTGGACGTTGTGGAGAATCCTGGATTTTGTGGTTTACGTGAAATCTGCAAAACCATGGATTAAGTAGGTTCCTAGATATGTAATATTTATTTTAAGTTTTAATACAAGCTGAGTAAAGTGTTACACCTCTAGGGCAGGGGTTCTCAATCTGTGGGTCACGACCCCCCAGCAACTTAAAAGGGGGTTGCAAATTCTCTTCCCTCCCTAGAAGCAGCGGTGCTGCTGCCGTGTGCTGTGCACCATTTCCCTGTGCCCAAGTCCAGCTGGCCAGCCACCGGGGCTCTGCTCCCCACTCAGCAACTAGCCAGACTTGGGTGCGGGCAAGTGGCATGCAGTGCGCTGCCGCGGCACAGAGTGCTCGATGGTGGTGGCAGCCCAGCCCCCATGCCACTGCTTCTAGGGAGGGAAGAACAATTTGCAACCCCCTTGTTGCGGTATCAAAAAGTTTGAGAACCCCTGCTCTAGCAGAACGCTGCACACTGATAAATGATGGGTGACAATTGTGGAGGCACTAAGGTGCACTGTTGACAGCCCAGAGGTCACCAGGCATGGCCATGTCAGATTCCAGTGAAGCTGCAAATTCTGCTAAATACCTTGTCACAAGGACACACAAAAGGAAAGGACCTTTCTTCCATGTGTGTCTCTAAGACCAAATCCTTCATTGTTGAAGACAAGCACGTGGGAGGGGAGAAAGGGAGTGGAGGGAGTTCAGTTGCAGGGGGTTTCAGCCCCTGATGGAGGGTGGGGTGGGTGTATTGGAGCCCCCCCCCACCTTGGGGTGCAGAAGGGTGCTCTACACTACACCCACCTCATCTTCCAAAACTGGCTAGGGAACCCCTAGAATAAACTCCCTCTGATCCCTTTCCCCTCTCCTGTTCTGAAACAGGGACAGGTTGGGAGCGAGGAGGGGCTGTTGCTGAGGCAGCCAGCAGCTATATTTCCCTCCCCCCTGGACCACCAGTGAACTTCTGTTTGTTCCAGGGGTCACTGCAACTCAGAATGCTTCCTGCAAAGCGTTCTCAGCTACAGCGAGGAGCTGCACGTCTGCACCCATAGACTGTAGATGCAATGTGCAAGTAACTGATGCTTTCACTTGCTTTTGTTGAACCTCAAGCATAGTTGATCAGCCCCAGAAATACCTACATAAAAGCTTTTGTGACTGATGTAAACAAGTGACCTGCCTTATTTATGTCATTATAATAATATTTCATATTTATTCGTAAGAGTGCCTACAGTGCACCAGGTCCTGGTCAGACATCAAAGGAGGCAAAGTCCTGACCCAGAGATTCCTTTTCTAAAAAGGATAAACAGCTATGGGAAGTTGAAGGGTATTGAATAAAGTGGTCAAGTGATGATGATGATATACTGCAAATTCAATTTTGTTTTTTAGAGCGACTCTAAAGGTGGGGAGGAACCCTTCAGTTCATCTACCTCCTTGTGATTTTTGTAAAGACAGACTGATTTGAAAATAACTTACTTATTTTTATTTTATGTATTTGCTGTCAGCACTATTATTCTTGCATCCCAGGCCACGGGTCTTCCAGTTTGGCCATGACAGGAATTTAGTATGGAAGCAGAGTAGTTCAGAGGGAAGAGGATTGTGACTATGCTGTTTTTTTCCCTCTTAAATAATTAGTTAACATTTGGAATAAAGGAAGCCTCTGATTTAAAAAAGAAAAAAAAAGAGGATGCCTGGAACCCCTCCAATTAAATTATCAGTGAAAGTTCTCCAAAACCTTCACCAGTAGTCTTTTAGCAAAAACAGGACTGAAAGTGATATTGAAGGGCTTGTTTCCCCTCTGCAGCCTGGTTTCAGTATACAGGACTGCCAGCAAACAAAGCCTTTCTTCCTCACTGTTGTCATAGCTGGAGGCAGTTAGGACTGGAATTAGTAGAGCTGACCGTGTGAAGGACTTTTTTTAGTTTGAAGAAACACAAGCAAGAGCTCAGTCTAGATCCCAAAATACCCACTTAAAATATCAATCTAATGACATAGCTTTATTTGTTTTAAATTCTAACCTTGCTCCCTGATTTGTATTTAAAACAGGGCTCCTGGGGATCTGGAAAGGATCAGTATAGTAAGGAATTGCTTGTGTCCTCCATCTTCGCAGCAGCTAGTCGCAAGCGAAAAAAAACAAAAGAGAAGCCACCCCAAAGCAGCTCGGAAGATGAATTTGACAGCGTGTTCCACAAGAAGGAGCTTGCTGAACGATCTTGTGAAATGACAAAAGAGGATGCAACTAAAGGGGAATGTGAAAAAGGAAGAGATGCAAGAGGGAGAAAACAAAGGATGTTTGTGCCGAAAGAAAAAGAGAACAGCAGTAAAAAAGACACAAATGCTGCAAAGGATGACAAGAAGTCAGGAAGGAAAGAATGTGTCCCTTCAGAGGCTTCTTTGGCATCTTGCCACCAAAAGCACACAAAGTCACCTGATCTCAGCTGCTGGGTAACCTTGCAGAAAGATTATCCTAAAATACCTGTTTCACAAGCCACCTCCCACATTGAGGAGAGAGTGCCTGACTCTGACACTTCTTCCCAGGCTTCCCTGCGCAGACTCTCATGCAAAAAAGTAGCCAGCCCTGATATTAAATGCAGTGAGTTTTTAGCTGCTTATGTCAGTTCTGTCACCTCAGACTACTCGGCCGCTTCCTCTGCTGTATACCTAGATTCTGGTATGCTGAGCCCTGAGGTGCAGTTGGTGACAGAAAGCAAGGGAGAGGAAGCTGATGATGAACAAAGTGAATTGATCAGTGATGGTCGACCCATGGAAACAGATAGTGAAAATGATTTCCCTGTCTTTGCTACAAGATCTGCTGCTGAAAGACTGTTGAGGGGAAAACTACAAGAAGTAGCAAAGACAAGTAGGAGGAACTCTGAAGAAAGCGAAGTAAGCTGTACTGACGGAAGTTCAACGCCAAAGTTAGACAGCCGCAGACTGTTTAGTTCCCACAAACTCATTGAATGTGATACACTTTCAAGGAAGAAGTCTTCCCGGAACAAAATAGATGGTGAGGGTTTTGGAGATGCTAAAAACGAAAAGGACTTGCCTACTATGACCAAAATGTTTGACATAATGAAAAAAGGAAGATCAACCAGCAGTTTAACTACGTCAGCTAGAAGCGAAACTGAAAAACAAGAACCTACATGGAGACTCAAAATAACAGACAGGCTGAAACTGCGGCTGAAAGCATCTGCAGATGATATGTTTGGAATAGGAAATCAGAAATCTAGCTCTGCAGAGATCTCGAAGAAAAAGAGCATCAGGAGAAGACATACGCTTGGAGGGCAGAGGGATTTCCCTGAACTAAGTGTTTTGAATGCTTGGAAAGCTCAAGAGCAGAGTCACAATAGAGAGGAGTCTGAGCTTTCAGCTGTGAATCGGTTAAAGCCAAAATGTCCAGCTCAGGACCTTTCAATTTCAGATTGGCTTGCACGGGAGCGTCTACTCACTAGCACAACTGACCTTAATACGGGTGAAACTGGAGAGCCCAAACTTGAGAACACTAGCTTAGCAGACCCATCTCAGACAGAGATCCTTTCTTCTGCAAAAATGCAGGCAAATGATGACAATTCTTCTAGCAATTTGACTTTGATCAATAGAGCACCTCCTTCAGGATCACCTCAGCCACCTGACCAAGTAAATGGTGAAAGTTACCAGAACATGAACAAAAGCAACTTTAGCCCAGCAATTGATGCCCATCCTCATAAACTGTCTGGGACCCAGGTAGTCAGATCTCGATTCTACCAGTATCTTTAAAATGGGAAATATGTCCACTACGGCAATTCACTAGCGTATTGTTACACTTCTCAGTAACTGTGTATATATGTTTTCTTGTACTGTTATTGTTATGCAGCCTTCATATGGGCTGGTTTCATCAATATGCCCTGTGGAAAGTCTTCACAGGGCATTACTACAGCCAGAAGAACATAAAAATGTTAAAGTATAGATATATATATATATATATATATTTTAAGAAAAAGTATATTTGATGGCTGCATACAAATGTTGAACAGAGCATCTGATGCAACATGCTATGTAGTGTATACATGGTTTTATGACCTGAGAGTTGGCTTGGCATTAGTATGCAGAAAAAAATGTTCTTTTGGTTTAGTCACTAACAAGTGCCTCATCATGAATTCATTTGTTTTGTTAGGGTGCCATATTGTTAATTGTTAAATTAGAGAAACTAACTACAAACAAATGCATTTTATCTGTAATAAATTTCATTACATTTTACAAATTTTAACACAGGTGGATACAGAGCTTCCATTCTTTAGGCATTCCAGTTGGATCTCTGAGTTTTATATTCCAATTTTAATACAGTTTTTGAGTTTTATGTGACTTGAATTTTTAATCTTTCTGTAAAATAAGTAACTTAAATGTACATATTACATGTGTATCTGTTTTTCAGATACCAGATTTGATATAAATGTTGTAACATAGCCGTGTAGATAGTGGATCCTGGATGGAACTGGTTTCTTTTATTGAGAAGAATATAATTCTGCATGAAGACATATTGAATCCAAACCTGTATCTTGCCTGTGTGCACACCCACTTAAACACTGGAAATAAAATTGTTTTGTTGACTTTTTGCATGACCTAGTTTTCATTCTAATGAGTGATCTTAAAATGTTTTGCCTACAAGTTGCAATGAGCAACTGCAGCAAATATCAGAAAACCTGCATTTATTGTCTACAATGAGCAATAAGCTGTGTGGAACAAGGCACTTCCAAGGTTTGGGGTTGCGGAGTGTAAAGGATCTACTACTTCATCTACACACAGGGTAAAGAACAGTGCCAAAAAGGTTAGTTTAGCACAGAGACTTAATGATCTTTCTTCTGATTTTTCAAACTTCATACTCATCCTAAACCCTACACTAAATTAAATTTGTTATGTGGTGTGATTTTTGTTTTTTCAATATTCAGTGTGTCTGGTACTGTATCCAAAGATTACTTATCTTTCAGAACGGCAAGATACTAAATATCTTAATCATTAACCCTTTTTCATTGCTAGTTCAAGAGGGGTAGTGTGTTAGAGTGTGTATCTGGGTTAGTTTGCTTTGGGCAGTTTATGTAAAAAGACTAGCTTATGGCTTGTGAAAACTTTACAGATGACCCTATCTATCTACATGTCAGACAACAGACCCTAGAGCAGGGGCAGGCAAAATACGGCCTGCAGGCCAGATGTAGTCCACCAGGTGCTTTCACCAGACCCACAGGTACCCACCAATTAATGGTACCCTGCCTAGGCCACGTGATTTGCTCCCACCCTTGTGCACAGGAGGGCCCTGGCCCAGCCCACCATGCACAACTTCTGGGTGGAGCCATTGCTGCCACTGTTGCAGCTGCCAAGGGACCTGCTTGGCTTCCCTGACCTCCAGTGGCTGCTCCTCGTGTCCCTGACGCAACACTTGCTCTGGGCAGCAGATAGGGGAGTGATGGCGGGCAGAGGGGAAGCTGCAGCTGGGCGGGGGTGTGAAGCCTGGGGGTTGGGGCCCATGCCCAGTGGGGCGGTGGGAGTATAGAGCTTGGTTGGGCAGGATGTGGTTGTATCGGGTGTGAGGGAGGGTAGGGGGGTGTGAGAACCTCCCTACACTCCCCCCCCAATGGTGCACAGGTTCTGATGCTGAATGGCGGCAGCAGCAAGCGGCAGATCCTTGGGATGCTCCTGGCTTGTGCAGGCAGTCACCTGGCACTGCACAGCTTCAGCCAGTTCCAGGAGCTGCATGTGGTGGTGGCGGCAAGAAACAGCCTGCTGGCCCACTCCTGTTGTGTGGGGCTCCCCACAGCACCTTTGCAGATCCCAGGACTCGTGCGCCACTTGGCGGAAGCCCTGTGCAATGGCACCTGTCCCCATTCCCTGCTGCCGCACGCATCTCCTAGGATTCTGCTGGAAGAGTCCCAGGAGTTGCTCATGAGCTGTGGAGAGCCCAGCACAACAGAGGTGGGCTGGCCTGGCTCCACATGCAGCTCCTGGAACTGGCTAGAGCCATGTGCTGCTGGGCAGCTGCAAGTGTGTGGGCTGTGAGCACCCCATGGAGCTTCTGCCTGCTGCTGCTGCCACCAGCAGCAGGCACTGTGTACCATAGGGGAGCATGGGAAGGGGTCCCTACACCCCCCAACCATCCCTCACACCCTACCTACACCCCTCCACATATACACACCCCCCTCAATCACAGTCCCCCTCCATCTCAACATGCTTTGCAGCCCTGGGCTAGGCTGTGCTGTCTGCTCCAGAGAGCAGGGCTGCCCCTGTCCCTCTGCTCTCTAGCTGGAGCAGTGAGAGCTGGCTGACAAGGAGGTAGGGAGGTAAGCCCAGCTAGGGATGCAGCCCAGTTTCCAGGGGTGAGGACTGCCCCCTCTCCCCTCAGGCAAACACTGGCTGGGGTCTGGCGCCAGGGACGGGGGTTAAACATCCCATCCCCTGCTCAGACTTACTGCTGGCTGCAACTGTGGACTACAATTCCCAAAGGCACTTGGAAGCAGGAAGAGGAAGTGATGAGCAGCCCTGCAGAGCCCTGGTGCTATGAATTTGGACTGAAAATCCCAGAGACCTTAGGGGCATCAGGAAGAGGAAGTTAACATGCAGCCCATGCTGGCTACATGCTAGAGAGCCGTGTTCTACTGCCCCCCAGTGCCTGGCCTGAGCCACTGCAGGCTTGTGGCTGCATGGCCTGAATCAAAGGGAAATGTTCACTTCTGTTTCAATTTAATCTGTGCAGTTTAGACTAACCTGCAAAGACTGAATTGATTCAGCCTCAGGCTTTTTCACTTTATGTACTTAGCCACAAATCAGAACAAACATATTTTTTTAAATGAAATTAAAATGTTGTAGTAGACACCTGACTTTCAGTATATGATTTGTTTTTTTTCCGGTTCCAACATGGCAACTCCCTCCCCCCAAGGAATACTTCTGGTGGCAAAGGGAAGGACTTCTGGTGGTAAAGGTCAGGAGTTAGGGGTGCAGGACTTCTGGTCCCAAGATGGCGACCAAGGGGCAGGGCACCTATGAAGGGGCAGGGCTATCCTTGAGGCTGTTGACAGCTCACCAGAACTTAAGTGGCCCTCCAGCTGAAATAATTACCCACCCCTGCCCAAGAGCACCCCGGGTTAAGATGCTAACTCTGCTGTGAAGATGAGGGTTTGCAAATGAACCAAGGGCTTGCAGAGCTGCAGCAAATGGCTGCTCAGGACCACTGAGGTGCTCAAGGCAGCAATAAACAGTTCATTCTTAACTCAGCAACTCACTGCAAACTAAGCCAACTGCAAGCTACTGAGATACGAATGATGTGGGTTCTGCTGTACTTAATTTTTTTCATTTGTTTCTCTCCTAGTATATCTGCACAAAGATATACTAGGAAACACAACAGAATTTATACCTTCCATTGACCCCTTTTGGGCATAGCCCCCTCCAAAAATCTGATCCTCAGATGGTATCACTGTTACCACTTTGAAATGGGAAATGTTAACATGTATTGTTGATAAATAAGGAATCATCACCAGGAGCCCATACAACTTCTGTACCTGAGAAATTCTAGGTTTATGTGCATGTCCCAAACCCTTTACTTTTCTTCTTCTTTTAAAAAAAAAAAAAATCAAGGAGTACCAGCAGGCTTGGTTTTATAAAGCTGTTTTCATTCGAAGTGCTAGCAACAGCCCACTGAAGTCAGTTTTTACCTTACTGGCCCTTGCAAAGAAACAAGCATGATCATTATTTCAGTGGAGAATGTAACCTGAAGTTATACATGCATCTAGAAAATCTGTAAAGGTAAGACAACCTTCCGCTTTGACAGCAGCTAGGATGGCTCAGAGTGATTTCCATTTAGAAGTGCTTGTAGGTAATGACTAAAACTGAGCTCTGAAACTATTCCCATCATTCCCAACTGGTTGGGAATCAAGAACAGTAAGGAATTAGTTACAGATGCTTTTAGGACTTTGTTGCGCTGCTTTGTTCTACAACTGGTACTTCAGAGCCTTGATTATAGCACAACTTCCCCTCAAGAGAAAGGAAAAATTCTAATCTTTGGAGGGAGGCACCATTGAATTTAATATTGCGGTTTTGGGGGAGTTTTCATTTGCACAGCCACACCCTCTGTTGGAGAGGGCAGCATGGCTGGGAGGGACTTTGGGAGAGGAGGGAGGGATCTCCCTTCTGGCTTGGGGGCCAGAGGAGTGGGCAGGGGTAGGCATGGGGTAGGTGAAAGTGGCAAAAGTGGTTTTATATCTAAATGAGATTTGGGGGGGAACTGGCCAGAGGGGCCATTCTTAAGGGCTGGGAAGTGACTGAGAAGGCATTTCAAGTTTGGAGCTATATTTTTTGTGAAATCTACTGTTGCTTCTTACACGTGGGTTGTTTTGTTGCACAGTTTAACATGAAATGCTTGTCGTTTGTGGTGCTGGAAAGAGGTTTGCAATGCCACAGAAGCAATTTCTGCACGTCTGGATCCAGCCTAAGGTGCCATCTTGCCATACCTTCTCTTTGTTATTTATTGGAAGCCACTCTAAACCTTTCTGAATAGGATGGGATATAAATCTAAATAATAATTGAATGCAGTGAACTTTAGAGAAATGACTAGTAACACTCAGTTGTTATCTTAAGGAAAGATTCGTGTGTGTGGACCGTTAATAATTTGTTCTCCATTGGACAAGGAGCAGCAGCCTTGTTCTTGGCCTCAGGGAGAATTTAACTGGATTGGAGGTACTTTTGGTTCTTTTTGTTTCAAGGTTCTTCTTGTAGTTTGGTTGAAACCGAAATCTTAGCTGGAGAAATGAAGTGGCAAACTAATGAATAATGCATTTTGGGGACCTGTAGTAACTCCCAACAACTGTTTTTTTTTCCTTTTAACACAACGTAGTGGTGAGAGTCTAATTTGGGGATTCCTTTTCTAAGTTCAGTGAACAACCGCACTCCTTTCCAGAGTTCATACCATTCCCTAGAGCACTGAAAATAAGAAGCCACCCCAGTCTGTCACCTTGTTACAGACTAGGAGAGATCCACCAAAAAGAAACCTTTTGATGACTAGCTCAAATTACCTTTAGAAAATAAGAGGAAAAATAATATTCTTCACAGCTGTGGACATCTTGAAAACAGAAGTTGAGATGTATGTCCTTTGGGTGCAGCCTAGATCAAGGATGATAGTAGTCTTGGCAGTGGGTGCTTCTGCTCCCTGAAATGGGTTCCCAATGGTAGGAGGGTGACGTTGTGCCCACTGCTGACAGTGCAGTGTTGCCAACTTCAGATGCTTAAGGACTGTAAGACTGAAATGTTGCCTCATGTCTTGCCCCTGACTTCCCCAATTTAAAATTTTCTTTCTGGTTTTTGAGGCTATAGAGAAAAGCTGCCGAACCACAACGCATGAGAACAGTTAAAATGGGAGGCATTTGTAAGTCATCCATTTTATTATGCAGCTACCCTCTTTTGCCTCGTTCCCTTCGGGGGGAGGCCTTGGGCTCAGGTCAGGCACTATTTTGACCTCCTGGATGGAGGGAGAACCCAGCAGCCTGCCTGAGCTGAAGAACTGCTACCAACTGTGCTGCCCTCCCCTGCTGCAGACAAACCCATCTTCACCACTCAAATGGAAACGGTTGGCCCCCAACCCGCCTGCATGTCCTGCAAAGCCGTCAGGCTTCTTTGGGCTGAAGAATCTTCGTTCCCTCCCTTGTCCCTGTGCCAGCCCAGGCGCTGTCTTGGCCACCCTCTATTCAGGTGGCTAAGATGGTGCCTGACTCGGGTAGGTGATGCTCAAGGGCATCTTTTGGCTTTGCATTTCAGCAAGGGCTTTCCATTGTTTTCCTGTTCTGGATTTTTTTTTCAACTTAGTGTTGTGTTTGTTGCAGGGAGAGGAGAGTTATGCAGTTTAGGGGACAACCATTGGCCCTGCATGGGAGATATGGGGGGGAGGGAGTTGGAGGGACATGGAGGAATCACCCCTGGGTGTGGAGGGGAGTGGGTGGGCAGTAGGGGTCAGAGGGGCTGTGAGGAGAGGTGTTGTGTAGCTTGTTTCACTTGTAGCCAATTAGATTAGAACTGCTAGGGAGCAGAGAGAGCTTCTGGGACATAAATATGGTTCCTGCCAGGAGAGGAGTGAAGATAAGTAAGGATGGAGAGGAGTACCCAATCTCTAGTGAAGTTCATAGTTTCATAGTTTGTAGGGTCGGAAGGGACCTGAGCAGATCATCTAGTCCAACCCCCCGCCATGGCAGGGAAGAGTACTGGGGTCAGATGACC